>NC_089503.1:294792363-295101501 GCF_036850995.1 Saccopteryx leptura
AAAGCTGGGGATGCTGAAAGCAGGTGCCCCCTGCTTCTCCTCTGCTACACCCATAATTCTTCCTGGTTTTAGATCTGAAGGTATTTCTAATTAGCATATATCTTTTCACTAGTTGCATTTTCTTTGCAGTTAGGTTACAAAGCAAAATGGCTGCCAGGGGTTAAGGTAGTCATGGTCTGAGCTTTCTTGGAATTTTCCCCAGATACCCTCCAAGATTATTTCTCCACTTTTTACACCTGGTGTGCTGTTTGATAGTGTGACACCTGGTGAATGAAATTTTTTTCTAGCTTTCCACCTGCTCACAAAATATGTCATTTCTTTAATCTAAAGATACTCGATTTTTTTTTTAAGATGTAGAACACACAAGAGCCAAATTAAAATGTTTAAATAGTCAAATTAAGCAAGAAACATTCAAGATTAACCTGTGTTTCACCTGACTACTGTTTTTCCACCCTAGATCTCGAGGGAAACGGGTAGAGAGCCCCGTTTTTGGACATGCTCATCTTGACCAAATCAACACTCTCTTGCTTTGACTTTTGTTCTTTTAATTTCTTCACAATTTAAAAACCACAAAGGGTCACACAGAAAGCTCCTTTAATTGTAGAGAAAAACAATTTGCAAAGAGGCTGCTCAGACTAGATAATTTCATAGGCATTTCCCATCCCTGACTTCTCTGCTAGCACAATACATACACACGTTCCTAAATGATCGTTGGCTGGACAGCCCAGAGCTGGGCCATCTGTTTTATAACATACAGATACAGACTCAGATACAACCAATCCTGCAGATTTGTTTTATGGGATTTCCTTCCTCTATTTTGGATATCTAGTTTTCAAAACTTTGGTATTATATTAAAATTAAAAAAATATTTTTTCTAGGTAATTATCACGATTTGATCTTAAAGAGATCTCTTCAGTAATGCTTTTGTTTGATGCTTCTGGAATCTTTTTCTAGAAGTTAATGAAAGAAGGACGAAGTGCCTGTCCTCAAGGAGTGTAAACCCTGCCGCACACGATGCTGATAAACTTGTCTGGGTAACGATCATGTTCCTTGCTCTCAAGGCTGGTAGATTATGTGGTGAAAGGGGTCTTCCCACTATATGCCAGTGAGAAGGATGTCTGTTTAAGGTGCATATCAAAGGTAGCCTTAGTCAACAGACCTCCCAGCACAAGAGGTTCAAAAACACAGAGAAACCAGCCTAAGAAGTTTCCAAACAGTGATGGTGGGCAGGGTGTAGGGAATTTATTTTCTCCACCACATGCTGGCTCCTGCCTTTATTCCTGCCATTTCCCAGGTTCCCCTGTTCCATATTGTTTTCATTTTCTATAGACCCTTGGAACAAGGCCTGCTAATATCGTTATCTTCAGCATCTTGACATGAGTACAATAATTCCTCTTTAGGCATCAAATAAGATAGTAGATATGAAACTATTTTGTTAACTTAAAATTACTATTTGAATAATTTATTATTTTATTATATAGTTCTAAGCCTATTAGAATAGAACAGAATGAAATAGAATTGAATTACCTGCCACTTTGCAAGGCATTTACCTGCCAATTTGGTAGAAGGTAAACAAGGCAAGGACATTTTCAGTCTTGTTTAGTGTTACCTCCCTAACACCTTGCACAGTGCCTGACACATAGAAGGCCCTTAGTAAATACTTGCTGAAGAATCTAAGTCAGGGGTCCCCAAACTTTTTACACAGGGGGCCAGTTCACTGTCCCTCAGACCATTGGAGGGCCAGACTATAAAAAAAACTATGAACAAATCCCTATGCACACTGCACAGATCTTATTTTAAAGTAAAAAAAAAACCAAAACGGGAACAAATACAATATTTAAAATAAAGAACAAGTAAATTTAAATCAACCAACTGACCAGTATTTCAATGGGAACTATGCTCCTCTCACTGACCACCAATGAAAGAGGTGCCTTTTCAGGAAGTGCGGCGGGGGCCGGATAAATGGCCTCAGGGGGCCGCATGTGGCCCGCGGGCCGTAGTTTGGGGACCCCTGATCTAAGTGCTCCGAAAATGAGAGACAATGTTGCTTGTGACCATTTGCATAGGTAGCCAGATAAATAAGGGAGGGGAGGAGAAACCATAAGAAATAAAAGTAATCATCCAATCAGATGAAAACACCATATGATCACAGTGTGCTTTAACTTTCAAGTTCAATTTTGGAGTTATAAACACAATTATTTTTTAGCTTCCTACGTCCACTTGTTTGCTTTTATTCTTCTATGGGACAGACCCTACAATTCCAGTCTGTAAGTAAACCGGTCATACCAAAAGGTCTAATAACATGTTAGCTTGTGGATGGTTGGGTAGAAAACATTAGCTGCAGGAATTTATAGGCTAAACCAGTTTGGAATATGTGGTGTGGCATTAAAATCCATTAGCTAATAAATACATGTAGAGAGCCTACTGTGCTGAGAGCCATGGATGTCAAGGTCCACAGAGCTCTCCCGTTGGCTTGTTGGAAGTTGTCTGGATGGTGCCTCATTTCCTTTATTTTTCCCCCCTTTTGAATTGTTTATGTCTTTTTAAATTAAATTTATTGGGGTGACATTGGTTAATAAAATTATATAAGTTTTCAGGGTACAATTCTGTGATTCAACATCTGTATATGGCATTATGTATTTAAAACCCACAGTCAGGTTTCCTTCTGTCCACCATATTTTTGACCCCTTTATTCTTTACCACCCCTGCCCCCCTTTCCCTCTGGTAATCACCACAATGTTGTCTATGTCTAGACTCATTTTCTTCCTTAATCTTCTAATGGGCCACAGTAGCCAAATGGGCAGTCCACTCTGAATTAAACCCCTTTCTCTTCTAACCATTTCAACAGTTATCTATGGAGAACATCCCTTCCTTTTACCATGGATACCAATGGCAGAATTTATCTTACCAGCCACAGTGCTCCAATGCGCCGATGACATAGAGTCAGGTGAGCCTTTTAAGTACAGGTTTGCTCTAGGTAAATGATTCAGAAGCATCGTCACTCCCTCAGGTTTGAAGCTAACAATGCAGAGCATTAAATAAATATATTTGCAAGATAGAGTATGTTATGGTGGCATGAATCGACAAGAATGTTTTATAGTTGTTTTTGTTTTGGGAGAGGGAGGACAATGTTTTGTGAGTCCCAGTGAAAAACTCTGAGGACACCTGACCCACCCTCAGGTCCAGTGGTAGAGGATGGGAGAGAAAACCGCCCCTCTCTAGTAAGGAATGGCCGCAGGAGACAGGTTTCTGTTAAAGAATGAAAGTGAAGGGGATGTTCAAAGAAGCGGCTGACAGTGCTGGATATTGTGCTGCTGACCAAGCAGGCTTCTCCAGGCAGCAGTGAAAAGGTTTGGAGTTAGTAAGGAGTATGGAAAATTGGATCCGATTATGGGATGTAGAGATATATAAGAATGAGAGGCCGTATTTCATAGGATGATCTCGGGTCATAAACAGGTATGTAGGGGATAAACAGGCAAGATGGGATTAGCCTGTGGTCTCAAATGCAGGTTAGGGTGGTAAGGCTGAGAGTGCTTGGAAGGGAGAGGAGCTCCTTGCCAGGGATACAAGACCAGGCAGCCAGGGGACAGTACTATGATCGTGGAGCATTTCTAGCTCTATTGGTGTCCTGTCATCATCCAAGTTCAGTCCAGATAGGAAACATAACATGATGGCAGACCAATGTTGCAGAGATCACTAAAAAATTTAACACAGAGAGATATTATAGCTTCATTTAAGTCAACTTTTTCCTTTTGGGTGGCGGCTCAGCTTGTACAGGGCTTCCCTTCCCTAGAAGATATTCTTTTTAAGATAACATTCTTTTTCGCTCGCTTCATGATACATATATACACATTTGTTTTGTAAAATTAGAGATGCAGAAAAAATAAAAGAAGAAAATAAAAATCACTGGTAAACCTGTTATTCAGAAATAACGATAGTTATGATTTGGGTCTCTTTTCTTCAGATGTGAATGAACTACTACACACATCCAACTTCATTTTACTAGTGAAATTAGCCTGTATGTATGCGATGAAACTTTTCAAAACTTAATATTATATTTAATTATTTTGCTACTTGACTATATATTCTTTGAAATAGCATAATATTCTATTAGGTAGGTATAGCATAATTTTGGTTAAAAACCTGCAATGCATAGTCTTGTACATGAATTCTTGTTTGTGTTTCTGATTATTTCCCATGGTTATATCCTTAAAAGTAGAATTATCGAATTGAAAGGTAGAAATGATTTTAAGTTTCTTGATGGTGATTATATACATTCTTAATATAGACTTATTTTTCTTGTATTAAAGTAAAGTCACTGTGGCAAGCAGTAACCAGTAACTATTCCAGGTACAATAAGTAGTATATTCTGATGTTTCTCACCTATAAACATACTAGAAAATTTAAAAAAGAACTCATGACAAGGGAAAGTCCTGGCACCAAAGTCAAAAGATTATAGTTCCCATTCTGTCATCAGCCAACCATTTTTCCTTAGGCCTGACATTACCTTTGCAAAATCTTGCAAAATGTCCTCATCATCTTTAAAATAAGTGTATTGAACTAGGGATGGCCAAGGCTCTATCTGACTGCCAAATTTTATGATCTTACTATTTATACTTCTGTGAAAAATATGTTTCAAGAAAAATATAGTAGTATGTTGCTGGTGAATAGTAGAGAGAGGAAAAATGAAAGTTATAAAATTTGGCATATAAAGTACAATTAAATCTTTTTAAAAATTTAACAACTTTGGCCCTGGCTAGTTGGCTCAGTGGTAGAGTGTCGGCCTGGTGTGTGGAAGTCCTGGGTTCTATTCCCGGCCAGGGCACACAGGAGAAACACCCATCTGCTTCTCCACCCCTCCCTCTCTCCTTCCTCTCTAACTCTCTCTTCCCCTCCCACAGCCGAGGCTCCATTGGTGCAAAGTTGGCCTGGGCGATGAGGATGGCTTCATGGTCTCTGCCTCAGGTGCTAGAATGGCTCTGGCTGCAACCGAGCAATGCCCCAGATGGGCAGAGCATCTCCCCCTGGTAGGTATGCTGGATGGATCCCTGTCGGGCACATGTGGGAGTCTGTCTCTCTGCCTCCCTGCTTCTAACTTTGGAAAAATAATAATAAAAAAAAATTAATAAGTTTAATTCCACACATAGTATCATTCATTGTATGTCTCTTCTGGGTAATAATCTATATTGTTTTATGGAAGACAGAAATATAAACAGAAAAGTTCTAAATTTTTGCATGAAGAATCATGTATGAATTTTGATGAGAAAATTTACAAAGAAATAAGAATGATAGCAACGACTCCTAAGGTGACTAGAATGTCATAAATAGAGACAAAGTTTGTGAACTTTGGTGAAATAGCTCAAATAAAAAAGTAAGAAAATTTTAAAGATATAAATGATACACTTAAGAAATGTTGTAGGAAAACAATATGTTAATCTTAAATGTAATACTATTAATGTTTTTTAAGGAAAATGTCAGAAGAAATAGTATTCTATTATTAGAAAAACTGTACCTTCAGTTTTGTTAAGACAATAATTCAGGAGACTAATAAGAACACAAAAACTACGTGAGTTTGACACTAAAGCCTGAAGGCACTCTTTGACATGGATTGATATATTAGAGTGGCAAAACTCAACTTCTTTACACGGTTTCTGAAAATATTGTGCAAAAACAAATACTCATTTTGTAACTACCAGTCTATTCTTTTCAATCCCTTCACCTTTTCATGGGGATTTAAATAATCTTGTAATAACTATGTATGGTGCCAGGTGGATACTAGAAATATCAGGAGAGCACTATGAAAAGCCTGTGGTTGTTCAACTACTATGCTGTACATCTGAAACTAATACAAAATAATATTGAATGTAAACTGTGATTGAACAATAAAATAAAATAAACAGATGTGCATTTGCATGTTATACATAATTGCCAGTTTTATCTTTTGCCAAGGCTCTGAAGATCTTTGTCCACCTGTAGTGAGGATCACATGATATTCAGCAAATTAATCTCCTGGGTATTTTTATTATGGCTTCTGTGGTTTATTATTATTATTATTATTATTATTATTATTATTAGTTTTTAATTTTCTAGGTCACCTTGTATTCCCTGCCACTGGTTACCATATCTTAATTTTCCCAAAGAACACTCGAGTACAAAACCACTTACTTAAGGCAGCCTTAATTCCCATGATTTAGAAGGTTCACTCAAAAGCCAAAAGAGCAGAACTAATATACAAAGCTTAGTGTATCTGGTTGCCTGGACAAGTTAACTTGCCTTGCATATGTGAAGATATTAAATTCCTACCCAGTTAATTAAAAGAGCTTCTTCATGTGTCAACGCAAGACCTAGTCCATAAACAGGGCATTAGGAGTTTACTCTTGTTTCAGGAAACAGCATCCTCTTCAAGTTTCTCACATTTTTAAACTGCATTTGTGTTTTAGAAGAGCCTACTGGTCACCTCTGCCTTTCTGGTCAGCAGACTAACCATTTTATCAAAAAGGAAAGTGGATTTAGGTCTATAGAGATGTTTTGGGGAGAGGTTTACTGGTTGGTGTTAATGAATTCAGATTCTATACTTTTTATTCTTTATTCTGACTTTAAGGCTAAAAATTAACCAGTTCAATTTCAGAGAATATCTTATAGAGAGACTGTGGAGTAGTAACTAAGAGACCAGACTTGGCTATTCAAGAGACACAGATATAAGTCTTAGCTCCCTTACTTACTGCCTAATTAACCTTGACATTGGGAAAGTTACTTAATTCCTTCTAACCTCAACGGGTCAACCATAGATGAGGACGATAATTGCATTTTTCTTACAAGGTTTGTTCTAGCAGTAACACCTATACTACATATAAGGTATTCAGTACAGTCCCTGGATCATGATAAAGGCTCCAACAGCTATTATTATTACTTTTGACCATGAGACAGAGGGACACTTAAGATTTTTGAAAATGCTTTTGTAAATTTTTATTGCATTATACCTTCAAATAAGAAAAGAAGGTTGGAGTCCCATACAATAAGCCATGGACAAAAAGTAACAATGCAGTTAACACCTTCTGCTTACCATGCCAAGTTTTCTCACTCTATTGTAATAGATAAGCGAAGGAAACCCTGTATAAGAACTGAACATCATAAAATTTAGTTATTTTTATGTATAACAAGGTAAGACAGCAAAATTAACTTTAGGAGAATAGGTCTTATTATAATCCAATTCCATTTCAGGATCTTGGAATAGAGAAAGCTGAGCCCTGACAAAACGCTGAATTCCTGACTCCAAAGAGAATCAATTAAAATGATTCTGACTCGAGAGTTAAAGTTTTATGGATGTGTTTCTGTTTCTGGATTGTTTAACCTATTCAGTTGATCGATTGGTTTATCCTGGTACCTAAACCTCACTATCTTAATTACTACAACTTTCTAATAAATCTTGATGTCTGGTAGCGTGAGGACATTGTTTTGTTTTCCAAATTGCTTGGCCAATTGATTGCTAGTGTAAAATTTAAGATCAGCTTGTTAGTAAGGTTTGAACTGAAGTTATGTAAAATTTATAAACTAATTTAAGGAAATTTGGTATCTTTATGATGTCTGACCTTCTCATGCATAGACATAGTATAATTCTTTTATTTCAATCACTTTTTGTGTCTGAATACACTTTTATGATTTTTTCCCCCTTAAAGTCTTGTGCATTTTCCGTTATATTTGTTTCTAGGTATCAGATGATAGGTTTTGATGCTATTTTCAAAGGTGACTTGAAAAATTACATATTCTGAATGTTTTTGTTGATATATAAAACATACATTTTTTGTACATTGATCATATATCCAGGGTTTTTGAATCCTTATTAGTTCTAATATTTTGTATAATCTCTTGAACTATCATGTCTGATTTATAACATTTTCTTACTTTTTAATTAGTAAAATTTTTCCATTACACTTTTGAACTGGCTTAGAGCACTGATATAATGTTGAATACAAATGATGATGGGCATCTTTGACTTGTTCATGACTTTAATTGAATGCTCATTCTGAAATATACATTTACCTCAGGGTTTTGGTAAATGACATTTCTCTTGCCAGTCTAGTAGTGTAAGATATCTATGTTATCAGAGCATTTACCTACTACATATTATACTCTCTCCCTCAAGCTCTTATGTGGTCTCAGTCCTTTATTCATTTTGGTTGTTTGAAACTTATTCTCTAGTAAATTCCTCAAGAAGGGCTCATTAGAATATATTCCAGTAGTCCTTGCGTACTGATAATACTTCATTTGTGTCTTGTATTCTTTAAAGTCATTTTAAAAGAATATGAAAACCTTAGTTTATGCTTTGCTCTCTTAAATATCTTAATGATACTATTCTATTTTCTTTGGGAATAGAATGTTGAAATTAAAAGTCTGGTATAAATCTAATTTTATTTCCTTTATAAGTTACATAATCCTTTTTCTAGATGCCCAACGTTTTATTCTTTAAAATTTTTCAATTTTACCAAAAGTTTTCTTGCTATTGATCATTCTGAATCTACATGTGTAATACTCCAATAGGTAGTTTCAAATATTTTTCTTAATTTCAGAAAAATTTTCTTTAATTAAAAAATTTTATTTTTCCCCTTTTGCTTTGATTTTTATTCTAAAGTTCTAGTACCTGTATGTTAATGCTTTCCCATCTTTGTATTTGTCACTTTCTCTTGAACTCTTGTTAATATCTTTATTTCCTTAGATTAAAAAAATATTTTTTCTCATCATCTAATTCCCTTAATTCATCATCCTTCAGTTTTAATCTTCATTTCTGAAAGGATATTCTCTTTTATTTATAATTCTCTTCTGAGTTGTGTTATTTCAGTTCTCAGCTATAAAGATTGTGTTTATATTGTTTTTCATGCCTTGTGTAATTTTCTTGACATCTTTTAACTAATTTGAAGTAGTAAATTGCATTTTAGTCTGCTTGTGGACATGTTTGTCTGATATGCTTTCATTATCTCTGAAAACATTATTATGCCCTTTTATTTTCTTATTTCTTAGTATAGATTTGTATGAAATTTGACCTTGATAATTCTCTTGATAATTCATTTTTACATGAAATTAGTTTTCCTAACCTTTTCGAATGAGGCAGGATTCAAGAAAGCTTGTCTAATGTCACAAAGTCCTTTTTCTGTTGTTTTTATGTAATGTTTAAAAATATGGCCTCTTGCTTCTTGAAATTTCCTGTCTTCTTCATTCTACTTGAGTCTGAATCTTCTCTTGTTATATCTTAATTTTTTCTAAATTCATCAATTTTATTCTGCTTCTAGTATTTTCTTCACAGTGTGGTTCCTGTATTAGAAGGAAGCCTATTTCAGTTTTGAGAGTCCATAAAGATCAAACGGCTCTCATCGCTTCAGTCCTTACTTCATGCTCCTTAAATGCACTTGAGATTAGAGAGAGAAAATCTGTTCTATTTTAGCCAGTGTTCTCAAACTGGCCCACTGCACTTTCCAGTAAATAGCTGTTGGCCCTTTTGAGGTTCTGTTTTCCATTAAACAGGACTATCTATATCTCCTGCTCACTACTTTCTTCTTGTAGATACCGATTCCATGAGGGTCTTGAGGCTGTTGGTGGTTTGTCCCCATTTGCTTGTTGTGTTGTCCACGGATCATTGATTTTGCTATTTAATTTCTCTGTCAGCTTTAATGGGGGATTCAAAATATGGAAAACTACGCTGTCACTATATTTACTATAATCTCAGAGTGTCTGGGTCAAACTGTAAAGGCAAAAACAACTACAACCACAGCAAATTCAGTTATATATTCTTTGTAATAGATATACCTAAAACATATTTATGCAGAAACTTTTGACATAAAGAAATGGAAACATATATGTCATAGAATTATAAAGCAAAGTATAAGTAGTAGAACAATATTGATTTCAAATTAAATAACCCTCAAGACAAAATCATTATTAATAAAAAAGAATATAATTGTGTAGGAAACAATTTACCAAGAATATATAATCATGAACCTGTATTCCCCTAAGAAAATAACTCAAAAATCAAACAACAAAAACAGTGAATTGCAAGAAGAAATTGACAAATTTGTCATGTAAATGGAAATTTTAACATATCATTTTTGTATACAATAGAACAATCAAAGTTGATCTGATGAATATATATACATAGACTTCTGCATAAAACAATTACAAAATACATATTTTTTTAGAGATACAGAGAAATTTACAAAATATAAACTTGTAAAAGACTACAAATGAAAATTCAATAAATACCAGAACTGACATACAAGGATCACAGTCTTCAACCACAAAGTGAAATAATTGGACAAAAAGATTATTCCTCTCATATGCTGAAATTTTTCAATAAAACCACCTGTAATATGCTGTAAAACAAAGAAGAAATATAATGAAAGTTTTAAATATTTATAACTTAAGAAGGGAAAACTGCCTGACCAGGCGGTGGCGCAGTGGATAGAGCATCGGACTGGGTTGCGGAAGGACCCAGGTTCGAGACCCCGAGGTCGCCAGCTTGAGCGCGGGCTCATCTGGTGTGAGCAAAAAGTTCACCAGCTTAGATCCAAGGTCGCTGACTCCAGCAAGGGGTTACTCAGTCTGCTGAAGGCCCACGGTCAAGGCACATATGAGAAAGCAATCAATGAACAACTAAGGTGTCGCAACGAAAAACTGATGATTGATGCTTCTCATCTCTCTCCGTTCCTGTCAGTCTGTCCCTATCTATTCCTCTCTGATTCTCGCGCTGTCTCTGAAATAAATAAATAAATAAATATTTTTTTAAAAAAAGAAGGGAAAACTTACTGGATGTTACTAAAGCTGTAGTCTTTTTAAAAAATATTTTTATTAATTTTAATTTATTGTATTAACATAGATTCAAGTGTCCCACTCAATATAACTCCCTCACCCCCACCCCCTTTGCCCCCTTTGCCCCCTCCCCGTAACTCCCCTCTCCCATTCCCTTTGGGATTTGCTGCCCTGTTATGTGTTATGTATATATAATTTCACTAATCCCTTCACCTTCACAGATCCCATCCCCTAATCCCCCTTCCCTCTGACAGCTGTCCCTCTGCTCCCTGTGACCCCGCCCCTGCCTCTATTCTGTTCCCCCATTCACTTTGTTCATTAGATTCCACATATAAGTGATATATGATATTTGCTTTCCTCTACCTGGTTTACTTCACTTAGCATAATAATCTCCAGGTCCATTTATGCCATCACAAAAGATAAGATTTTCTTTGTTTTCACAGCTGCGTAGTATTCCATAGTATATATGTACCACTGCTTTTTAATCCACTCATCCACTGATGGACACTTGGGCTGTTTCCAGATCTTGGCTATTGTAAACAATGCTGCAATAAACATGGGGGTGCATATCTTCCTTTGAATCAGTGATTTGGTATTCTTAGGATATATTCCTAAAAGTGGGAAAGCTGGGTCAAATGGCAGTTCCATTTTTAATTTTTTGAGGAAACGCCATATGGTTTTCCACAGTGGCTGTACAAGTCTGCATTTCCACCAGCAGTGCAGAAGGGTTCCTTTTTCTCCACACCCTCGCCAGCACTTATTTTGTTGATTTGTTCATGAGTGCTGTTCTGACAGGTGTGAGGTAGTATCTCACTGTGGTTTTAATTTGCATTTCTCTGATGATTTGTGATGTTGAATATCTTTTGATATGCCTATTGGCCATCTGTATGTCCTCTTTGGAGAAATGTCTATTCAAGTCCTTTTCTCATTTTTTAATTAGATTGTTTACCTTCCTGGTGTTGAGTTTTACAAGTTTTTTTATACATTTTGGTTATTAACCCCTTACAGACATACTGGTGAATATGTTCTCCCATTGTATGGATTGTCTTTTTATTTTGCTCATGGTGTCTTTTGCTGTGCAAAAGCTTTTTAGTTTTACATAGTCCCATTTGTTTATTTTGTCCTTAATTTCACTTGCCTGTGGAGATAAATTGGCAAAAATATTGTTACCAGAGATATCGGAGAGTTTCCTGCCTATGTTTTCTTCTAAGATGTTTATGGTTCGCAACTTACCTTTAAGTCTTTATCCATTTTTAGTTTATATTTGTGAATGGTGTAAGTTGGTGACCTAGTTTCATTTTTTTGCATGTACCTGTCCAGTTTTCCCAACACCATTTATTAAAGAAGCTGTCTTTACTCCACTGTATGCTCTTATCTCCTTTGTCAAGTATTATTTGACCATAAAGGTGTGGGTTTATTTCCGGGTTCTCTGTTCTGTTCCATTGATCTCTCTGCCAGTTCTTATGCCCGTACCAGGCTGTTTTGATTTCTATGACTTTGTAGTATAACTTGATATCAGGAAGTGTGATACCTCTTACTTTATTCTCTATTTTCAAGATTGTTGAGACTATTCATGTTCTTTTTTGGTTCCACATAAATTTTTGGAATATTTGTTCTATATATTTGAAGTATGCCATTGGTATTTAAATAGGAATTGCATTGAATTTATAGATTGCTTTGGGTAATATAAACATTTTAATGATGTTTATTCTTCCTATCCATGAACATGGTATATGCTTTCACTTGTTTGTAACTTCCTTGATTTCTTTTTATCAATGTTTTATAATTTTCCAAATACAAGTTTTTTACCTCCTTGCTTAAATTTACTCTTAGGTAGTTTATTTTTTTGTTGTTGCAATAGTAAAGGGCATTGTTTCCTTAATTTCTCTTTCAGACAGTTTATTTTTAGTATATAAAAATGCCACTGATTTCTGAATATTAATTTTATAACCTGCCAGGTTGCCAAATTCATTTATCAGGTCTAGTAGTTTTTTGACTGAGATCTTAGGGTTTTCTATTTACAGTATCATGTCATCAGCAAATAATGATAGCTTTACTTCTTCTTTTCCAATTTGGATGCCTTTTATTTCTTCTTCTTATCTAATTGTTGTGCCTAGGACTTCCAGAACTATGTTGGATAAGAGTGGTGTAAGGGGGAAACCCTGCCTGGTTCCTGATCTTAAGAATCAGGAACACTTTTTATTTTTATCCATTCAGTGTGATGTTGGCTGTGGGTTTGTCATAGATGGTCTTTATCATATTGAGGTATGTTCCCTGTATTCCCATTTTGCTGAGAGTTTTGATCATAAATGGGTGCTGGATTTTATCAAATGCTTTTTCTGCATCTATTGATATAATTATGTGATTTTTCTCCTTCCTTTTGTTTATATGTTGAATCACATTGATTTATTTGCAAATATTGTACCAGCCTTGCCTCCCGGGAATAAATCCCACTTGATCATAATGTATGACTTTTTTAATGTATTGCTGGATCTAGCTTCCTAATATTTTGTTGAAAATTTTAGCATCTACATTCATCAGGGATATTGGTCTATAGTTTCTCTTATAGTGTCTTTACCTGATTTTGGAATGAGGATAATGCTTGCCTCATAAAAGGATCTTGGAAGTCTTCCCTCCTCTTGAATTTTTTGAAATAACTTGAGAAGGATAGATATTAGTTCTTCTTTGAATATTTGGTAGAATTCACCTGTGAAGCCATCTGGTCCAGGACTTTAGTTGGTTGGGAGTTTTTTGATAACTGTTTCGATTTCATTTGTTGTAATTGGTCTGTTCAGGTTTTCTAATTTTTCTAGATTGAGTTTTGGAAGATTGTATGTTTCTAGAAATTTATCCATTTTACCTAGGTTGTCCAATTTTTTGGCATATAGATTTTCATAGTATTTTCTTACAATCCTTTGTATTTCTGCAGTGTCAGTTGTTACTTCTTCATTTTTATTTTTAATTTTATTTATTTGAGTCTTCTCTCTTTTCTTTTTGATGAGTCTGCTTAAAGGTTCATCTATCTTGTTTACCTTTTCAAAGAAACAGCTGTTGGTTTTATTGATTTTTTGTATTTTTTTTAAGCCTCAGTGTTATTTATTTCTACTCTGATCTTTATTATTTCCTTCCTTCTACTTCCTGGGGGCTTTATTTGTTGGTTCCTTTTCTAGTTCTTTTAGATGCAGGGTCAAGTTGTTTATTTGAGTTTTAACTTGCTTCTTAAGGTGTGCCAGTAATGCTCTTCCTTCTCAAGACTGGTTTTGCTGTGTCTCATAAATTTTGATTTGTTGTATGTTCATTTTCATTTGCATCAAGGAAATTTTTTATTTCTTCTTTGATTTTGTTAACCTTTTCATTATTTAATAATATGCTGTTAGCCCCCAAGTGTTTGAATGTTTTTCAGTTTTTTTATTGTAGTTGATTTCTATTTTCATGCCATTGTGATCAGAGAGGATGCTTGATATAACTTTAGTGTTCTTAAATTTATTGAGACTTGTTTTGTGTCCTACCATGTGGTCTATCCTAGAGAATATTTTATGTACACTTGAAAAGAATGTATATTCTGCTGCTTTGGTTAAAATGTTCTGAAGATATCTATTATATCCAGTTGATTCAGTGCCATGATGGTGGACCTTTTTATAAAAACTGCCCACTTTTGCAGTGCTGGTCAACCTGGTCCCTCCCACCCACTAGTGGGCATTCCAGCTTTCATTGTGGGCCAATCACGGTGCCATTTGGTTGCTCCGCTACTCCATTGATGTTAGTGGGGTATTAAAATCCCCTACTATTATAATTATTGCTGTTGTTCTTACCCTTTATGTCTATCAGAATCTACTTTATGTATTTAGGTGCTCTTATATTATGTGCATAAATATTTACAATAGTTATATCCTCTTGTTGGATTGCTCTCTTTTTTATTATGTAGTGACCTTTTTTATCCCTTACTATAGCCTTTGTTTTAAAGTCTATTTTGTCAGATATAAGTATTACTACCCCAGCTTTCTTTTTTTCATTTTCATTTGCATGAAATATTTTTTCCACCTCTTTACTTTCAGTCTGTGTGTATCTTTTGTTTTGCGGTGGGTCTCTTATAGACAGCATATGTATGGGTTCTGTTTTCTTGTCCATGCAGCTACTCTATGTCTTTTGATTGGAGCATTTAATCCATTTACATTTAAGGTTATTATCAATACATATTTATTTATTGCCATTTTTGTCTTTAAATCTACAATCCTCATTTTCTAGATTTTTTTTTCTTTGTTCTTTTTACAGCAGGTCTCTAAACATTTCTTGCAGTACTGGTTTGGTTGTAATGAATTCTTTGAGTTTTTTTCTGTCTGGGAAGCTTTTTATTTCTCCTTCAATCTTAAACAATAGCCTTGCTGGTTAAAGAAGTCTGCGTTGTAGGTTCTTGCTTTGCATCACTCGGAATATTTCCTGCCAATTGCTTCTGGCCTCAAGTGTTTCTGTTGAGAAGTCAGATGTCATCCTTATGGGGGCTCCTCTGTAAATAATTAACTGCTTTTCTCTTGTGGCTTTTAGTATTCTTTCTTTGTCTCTTAACTTTGGCACTTTAATTATGATGTGTCTTGGTGTAGGCCTCCTTGGGTTCTTTAATGGGATTCTCTGTGCTTCTTGAACTTGTGTGACGTTTTCCTTCACTAATTTAGGGAAATTTTTAGCTATGATTTCTTCAAACAGGTTCTCTATCCCTTATTCGTTCTTTTCTTTTTCAGGAACCCCTATGATGTGCATGTTGTTTCTCTTCATGTTGTTACAGAGCTCTCTTAAAGTTTCCTTAGTTTTTTTGAGCCTCTTTTCTTTTTGCTGCTCTGTTTCCATTTCTTCAATTGTATTTGTCCTTTCTAATTGGTTCTTTTTTATGATTTCAATGTCCTTTTTGTTGCTTGCTATCTCTTTATTTAGGTGCTAATTATGTCCACCCACTGTTGCTCTAAGATCCTTGAGCATCCTAAAAATCATTATTTTAAACTCTGCATCTGGTATTTTGGTTATTTCCATCTCGTTCAGTTCTTTTTCTGGGGATTTCTCTTGTTAATTTATTTGAGTCACATTTCTCTGTCTGACCATTTTGTCTGTGTATTAGGAAATGCTGTATGACTTTGAAATTTTTGTGGTGTCTGTATGAAGAAGACGGGCTTGGTGGTACTGTCCTCCAGGCCACCTGTTTTCCTTGTTCTAGGAATGCTTCTTAAGGGTACTATTTTCCCTCTTGTTGTATATGAATATTAAATGCAATTGGTCCTTTCATGGGTACAGTTATCCCCTCAGGCTGGCTGGCTCTAAGGGTGAACCTTGATCATGTGATTTAGACACTGTACAGTGTCTGTCCTGTTGCACGTATTTATTCTCCACAGTGTCTGGTGCCTGCTAGACTCCTCCTTAGGGCGTGCTGTTTGTGTAGGTAGCTGAGTCTAGGGTTGGTGCTGTCTGCAACTCACTACCAGTTGTGTTGGCTCTAAATATTCTTGGGTTGGCATCAGCTGTTGTTTGTAACCTGCTATGGGCTACCTGTCCATAGCTACTTCACTTTTCGCTCTTTTTGCCTGCGTTTTCTGTGCCTGGGTACTGTGGGAGGGGCCAAACTTTATATAATGATCAACTTCCTCCTGCTTAGAGATGAGAGAAGCTCCATAAAAGCCCCAAGCTTTGTAAGATTTGTCTCTACTTTTTAGCTGCTCCTCCACCTCTTGCAGCTGCCTGGTCCTCCCCCAGAGTCTTCTGTAGAAAGACTGTAGTGTGGGCTCAGAATGGCCTCAACCAACCAACCCCTCTACAGATTGCATGCTTGGTCATTTAGGGCAGCTGAGGTTGTGAATACAATATTAGTGGGACCCCCTACTTCAGGGGTCTCTTGGTCAGAAGCTTAGTACAAGGAATATGGCTCCTACTATAGAGCTCAATCCCTCAGCCACAGCTGGATACTTAAATTTTATTTCTCCCCAACAAGGTGAGCAGCTGGTTCAGACTGAGTGTAGCCAAAAGTCCCCTCTGCAGAAGTTCTTTTAGCTTGTGAGACCTTGATCTCCAGGAGAAAAACTGAGAGAGTCCTCTCCTGGGGCTGACTGTCCCCCCTCCCCTGATGGTGGCTAAGCCCCTTGACCAGATTCAGCAATAGACTCACAGGGAGCCATACATTAAATGTCCATGCTCCAAACTTCTCTCCCTTCCCCTTGTGGAATCTAGCCCAGCAGGACAGAATATCCAGTACCCAGGCTGGTTGACTGTGAAGCTCCACCTTATCCAATGCACATGAACTGCTGTGCTGGTGTTGATCACAGAGAGTGGAATTCACCTCAGCTGGACCAGGTGTGAGGAGCTTTTCCTTAGGATACTACTCTAGTAAGGGTTGTTAGGTTCTGAACCAATGCTTTCCACAGCTGGCCCCTGGATGTGTGACGCTGGGCCTCCCATGCAGGAACCCAGCACAGACCAGTGGGAGACACTGCCTGTGACTGGCCTTCAGCAACCTTCTTGGAGCTACAAGCAATTCAGAGTTTGTGGCTGCCTCTACTGGACTCAGGTGTACATGGAAATACCAAGCTACCCTCCTAGGCTGGCTTTTACCCACACTGGGCTTGGGGAAATATCTGCTTCAGAGGCCAAGTTTCCCTGACTCCCACCTCCTGCAGCCTCTGTCTGTTGGCTGCTTGGTGAGCTCAGCTGCTGAAAAAACCTATGCTAGAGTCTAGAGCCTGTGGCAATAGCAATTTCAGGGATTAGGAAGGGTGGTGGGTGTGGCTCCACCCCTCGGCCCCAGGTGTCAGTTTGTCTAGACTTTTTTCACAGACTTCAGTAGGGTGTGGCCCCAAGAGTCCTGTTGGTCTGGCCTCTGAGACCCAGAGGTGTGGTCTGCCTGCCCTGGACAGTTTCTACTGAGTTTTCTGTAAGGTGGAAGCACCAGTTGTAGAGTCGGGAGCAGTGTTGGAGAAAGCTCTGGTCTCAACACCAGAAAGTTGAGTTATTGATGCAGCCCTTGCTTCCTGGTCTCTCAGAACGACCTATCGCCATGACTGGGGTAGGATAGACTCCTGAGGACAGAGTAGCTGCTTTTCCCACACTGATGCTGCACAAAAAGGGGATGCACTGCCCCAAAAAGATGGCGACTGCAGTATTGGAGAATGACTCAGCACAGGGGTTCTGGTGGCCGTCCCCCACAGTGTCTCTCCCTGGGCCTCCAACTTACACTTTTCTCACACAACTCCAGTCCTTTTAGCTCTCCCTGCACCAGAGCCCTGGGTAAGTGGCTGTGAATGAGATTTTCTGTGCAGCTCCTTTAAGACGGAGCCTGCATCTCTGAAAGCTCAGTCTCTTTCTTGCAGACAGAATCCCTGCTCTTTTCACTGCCAAATGCTGTCTGGATGCCTCTTCTAGGTTCTGGGGCTCTAGGCTGAGGAAGCAGGCCTGGGGCTGAGCACCCACACCTCTCAGGGCAACCCTCTTCACAGTGAGAGTCCCTCTGGACCCTCAGCTGCTGCTGGCTCCTGGGAGTGAGGCAGCCCTTTCCACGTCTCTGCCCTTCCTACCAGTCTTGATGGGGCTTCTTCTGTGATCCTCGGTTATAGAGTCATTTTTTTTAAATCCCAACTTGGTTTTTCAAAATGATTGTTCTTAAATTGTAATCCAATTTTGTCCTGGAAGGTGGCAGTTGGAACATCCGCCTACTCTGTCACCATCTCAGAATCCTCTACTAAAGCTGTAGTCTTAAATCATATGTTTGAAAGAAAGACTGAGAATGAGTAAGCTAAGTGTTCAACTCAAGAAGTTAAAAAACAGAACCAAGAATCAACTCAAGGAAGAAAAAAAGATAATGTTTTGAAAACAACACAAATTAATAGAATAAAGAAAAAAGTGAATTACAAGAAATAAAAGATGGCTCTTTGAAGAGATTTATCAAGTAAACAAAACTCTAGTAAGACAATCATTTTATTTATTTTTTTGTGACAGAGACAGAGAAAGGACAGCTAGGGTCTAACAGGGAGAGAGATGAGAAGCATTAATTCTTTGTTGCGGCACCTTAGTTGTTCATTGATTGCTTTCTCATGTATGCCTTGACCAGGGGGCTACAGTAGAGCGAGTGACCCCTTGTTCTAGCCAGCGACCTCCGGGTTTTGAACCTGTGTCCTCTTCGACTGAGTCCAATGCTCTATCCACTGCACCACCTCCTGGTCAGGTGACAATCATTTTTGTAGCATTCATACAACCCTGATTCACTTTTTAAAGATTTCTTTTTTGGATTTGGTCTGGTATACAACAACATAGAAAAAATCATGACACTTCTCTGAGACCCTTTGACACTTTACTTTCCTTAAGACTGCACTTTTTAAAAAATTTTTGTACAAAGCCTTTCATGAATCAGATTCTTGTGCTATCAGAAAAACAAGCATCACATACATAACACAAAGCAATTTTTAACAAAATAGTACAGCCAAATACAACATAGAAAAATCCAGTTTCTGGTAAATAATAAGTTATTCTCTAAAAGACTTTTGGTTCTACAAATGCATTCAAAACTTAATTTCTTTAAATAACAAGTATCCCTGGTGCATGTAAACTCTGATGCAGTTTTTACAACTTTTGGGACATAAAATTTGTCTCAAAAATAAATTATTCTTATGTAAAGTGTACACTTCATGATAATTTAAATACTGAAATCCTATCAGCCTTTCTTCTTAAAGTCATGAACACATGGACTTGTGTGATCCTGAGTGAGTGCCTCCTTCAGTATGCTCCTTACTCTCTTCACTTGAGTCCTGGTTCTGCGTCCATTTTCCCATTTTCTACAGCTGCTCTTAACCTATTACATAGGCAGGGAGCAGAGGGCATAATTGCATCTCATGAGCACAATCTCCAAGGTGGTATCTTTCAAACATTTTCATGGCAATGTGCGAGTGTTAGGTCTGGTTGTGGAGATGTGGAAGATGCAGTGTGAAAGCAGGGTCAGCATGCAAGGTGTGCTGGGACATCAGTTCAGGCTGGGAGACTTGAACTGATACTTGCTAACAACACGTACAGCTCTAAATGTTTAAACGTATTGACTCATGTAATGCTCATGCTGTTATAAGAGTGATGCAATTCTTATCCTATCTTACAGCTCGTTCAAGTTCACAAAGCAGCAGAGCCAGGAATGGCACACAGGTAGTTTGTGTTCTCGACTACATTGGCCAAAATGCCCTATTAACTGAGGAACCGGGTCCCACATCCATGTTAGCTGCATGGGTGTTAGAAACTAGGTATATTGCAACCCTTCATTAGAAAACAAAGGTCCAGCTCCTTGCTCCAGCATCTAGAGCTGAGTTGGACCTCTTTCCAGTGTTTCTCAGTGTTCACCTTTGTCACATTTTCCAATAAGAAGTTGTGTGTCTTTATCCAGGTAAGCGCTGCCCTATCACATCAGCCCAGGGACCAGGCTACTCTGTCTTCCCTGTATTGGTGAAAGTCAGCTCATTCCAGAGCACCTTGCCACAATCCTCGTATTACCAGGGACTAATACTGTGCTGACATTCATAGGCTTCTATGATGGTCTGTTGATGAATGAAGAAATGAATTCATAGGGCATCACTGGGCTGTGGTAGTGGTAAAATCTGCAATGAATACAACACTATTGATCTCCTTTAACAGTTTATATTTGAATGAGAAATCTATAAAAGATCATCCTTCTCTCAAAACATGAATTTTGAAGTTAACTCTAATTCACCTTACTGGCTGTGTGGTCTTCAACAAGTTATTTGACTCGCTTCATTCTCTACTTTTTCACCTGTGGAATTGGTGTGATAATGTTACCTACCTCATAGATGTGTCAGGAAGAGTAAATGAAATAATGCTTGTGCTGGGACCTGAGCAAAGTGCCTGAAACCAAGGATGCACTTAACACTGGAGATTTCTTTAGTTAATTATGGCTGTTTTATTTCCTCAAGCATCTAGGTTCATACAATGGGGCATGATAGACATGCCAGGCACTTGGGGACAATGCTAAACTTGCCGAGTTCAGTATTCAATTCAACCAAAGAGAGTTCCTGCGTTTTTCCTCAGCAGAGAATAAAATCACGGAATGCTCCTGGTGGTGATGCAGCAGTATTCATTTATTCATACAGGCTGAGGTTTCTCAGTGTCTTTCCTCCAGGTACTCTTGTGGCTGAAGAAGGCAGTGGACCCATGCCCGGTTTTTCTCTCAGGAGTGTCCAGGGTCTTCTCAGCATCTCTGACATTCTGAAAGTATTTCTTAGGAACCCCACATCTGGGCATCTCAGTACCACTCTTTAGCCTTGGAGTAGGCAAGGCATTGTGGTCAATCTTGTAGGTTCCTTCAGAGTTTTCCTTTCTTTTTCCTGGGTTATCAGCATATTGCATTCATGTGGCTATGATGATTAGTTTCTTCCTGTGGGCACAGTCCAAAGCCATACTAATCGGATTGTATTTTAAAACATTATGTAAGTACTATGAGGAAAAGTCTTACCTTTCCTCCTGGATGTGAAAGTGAGAAGTGAGGTTTGGGAATGCTAACACTATCTTATAAACACAAGAAGAGATGGAAGTCAACAAAGAAGTCAGAAAAACTGAGAGACAGGAAAACTAAAACCAGGGAACATTATTTGAATCCCCAACTGAACCATATGCCTGAAACAAACCTAACCTTTGTTATATGAGCTGATAAACCCCTTTGCATTTTTAAAATCTCAACCTAATGGGTCTCAACTGACATTTTAAGAAATTAAATATACTAGAATAAAACATACCTCTATAAAATTAAATACATGTACACATAGATATTTTTGACATCTTAAAAAAGTGGAAAATAATTTTTATTTACTTAAACCCAGGTCATGATCCTAACTATGCAGAAACTGATGTTCTACAGGGAATATTGTCCTCACTTGAACAAAGAGCTTAGTGGGTGTAACATGACTTTCTTTCTAAATAGCAACCAGCCCTGCTGAGTCAATGTTGACATGTGTAACTCTTTCCTGGAAGGCAAGAAAATCTAAGGGTTGACTGGTTTGCTCACTCATCCTAGCTTTTGTTCCCTAACGAACGGGTAATATTAGTCTTTCAGCATGATAACATAAAGCCGACTGATTTGCATCACTTGGCATTGTCCACTGTGTGTGTGCGTTTGCCCTCTTATTTAATATGACTTGTGCTGAAACTGGGTCGTCTCTATTTGTTCAGCAGTCTCTTATGAGTGCTTGCTTTCTCTCCTGGATTGAGCTGGACCAGGGGAAAGAGAAATATGGGACAGTGTGAGGAAATTTTCTGATTTAAAACGGACATTTCCCAACTTTTCACCACTCCAAAGACTTCCAATAGGACCTTGGTATCTTTAGAAATCTAGTCTCTGCAGTCTGGGAATATAGTTAACTGTAGTCTCTTGTTTCACTGATGTCAACCCTCTGGCCCAGCTGGTCTTAGTCACCGCCCTCTTCCGCTGTGTCTTTGAATCATGGTGCCATATGATTGCCATTCTTACTTGTTCTCTGATATCCACACATCTAAAAATTGATAAGCACTGTCCAGGCCCTGCTGTTTCATCATTAGAAAAGTGAGAATGGTTATATGTAATGTGCAAGATTGCTGTGAGGTTTAAATAAGGAAGTGTAAGTAAAGAACCTCCATCCCCACCTCCAAGTATACTCACAAGCCTGGATCACTGGCCTCCTCAGACCTACTTCAGTCCTCCTCTGACCTGTTTGGACTCACTGTAAGCCCATCCTCTCCCTGAGAACCTCACTCCAGCCTAGGCTCTCCTCCGGTCTGTGCTCAGTTCTGTGCCGCACCAGTCATACTGTTTTATTGGTCGGTTTTCTCATCATTCTTACTAATCAATTGTGGGCTGATCTGAAGGTTCAATCCTGTCTTCACTTTCTTTACCACCAGGGAATGAACTATGTTTAGAACATCAGTAGGGGTTTGATAAATGCATGTAAAATATAAAAAGAGAGAAAAGGAACTAACTTTTTAAAAGTCAATTAGGTACCACACACTGTTAAAGTCAACTATGTTCCAAATACTGTCACCTACATTATTATACTTAATTCTTTCAATAAGCCATTTTTACAGATAAAGAAAATATGAGACAAAGAAGTTAAGAGTGTGCAAGATTTTACAGCCAAAGGGAGTCAGATCAAAATCTCTTTCCATTTCTATTTGGCTTCAAAAGATGTTGCCTCAAAGCAACTAAAAATTTACCTCTTGCATGACTTGTTTGGTTTTTGGAATTGTCGAGATCACTCTTATGTCTTTATGTTTCCAAAAAGGATGAGAAAATCATTTATATAATATGTTAATATATATACATATATATTACCTTGACTTGAATATCCATGAGATCTCTGCCAGACAGTTTAAATTAAATCATTTTGAGTATTTAATTGTTGACTTATCCAAATATAGGGTCATAAGGTTTGAATAGTGAGTGTTTGACATTACCACATTGATTTTCATAAATGTAAATGTGTAGTGGTAGTATAATACGTTAAACATTTAGTAAGAAAAACCAGTTCATTGTTTTAAAAAGACAATGAATGGCCCTGGCCAGTTGGCTCAGCGGTAGAGCATCAGCCCAGCGTGTAGAAGTCCTGGGTTCTATTCTCAGCCAGGGCACGTAGAAGCACCCATCTGCTTCTCCAGTCCTCCCCCCTCTCCTTTCTCTCTATCTCTCTCTTCCTTTCCTGTAGTCAAGGATCTATTGGAGCAAAGTTGGCCTGAGTGCTGAGGATGACTCCATAGTTTCCACCTCAGGCACTAGAATGGCTCCAATTGCAGCAGAGCAATGCCCCAGAGGGGCCGAACATAGCCCCCTAGTGGGCATGCAGGAGTCTGTCTGCCTGCCCCTCCCTCACTTCTCACTTTGGAAAGATACAAAATAAAAATAAAGACAATGGCATTGTTGCATTCTCTTAAATGCCTTTTATAAACTTTGAATTTAACATCTCAAAGGAGTTAAGCAGAATAAGACCCTAAGGCAGTGGTTCTCAAACTTTTTGATGTCGGGACACATTTAAAATCCTACAAATAATTGTAGGCACACTATATACAAATTTCTGAGAAATATGTTATAATAATTAAGTCAAATATTAAAGAAAAAAATATAAAGTCCAAGCATGCTTTTATGGTAATTAAATGAAATAAATACGACAAAATTAAATTTATTCTGACATTAAAAAACATTTTTGTTACATTTTTTTGTTATGCTTTTTAGAATTTGTAAAAAAGAAGGGTTAAAAGAATAACAAAATGACAAAAAAGTGATCTTTTTATATATATAGATACATTCTTAGTAAGATTTAGTAAATTCAGCAGGTCCCAGTGCAAATGTGTTAAGTTTTTTTATTCTGTGTTTATGAAAAACATGAGGCTGATGTGTCCTAGCAATTTCTTCACTGTTTGGGCATATATTTGAAAGGCAAACTCTCATTTCCTTGTCAATACATTGAAGAACTCCTCTCTTTTTTACTCTTAATTGTGTTGAGTGCAGAAAATCCCCACCATACATATCATCTTAACTTGACACCAAACAAAGAATAGAAGAAACTTGCCTCCAGTCTTTCTGGGGAACATGGGGGTAGTGTAAACAATCCAGCACCACAGTTTAACAGCCTTTTGCAACCTAATCAGGCAAGTGAGGAGGGAGTTGGGCAGACTGTCAGTTTACAGCCAATTCCCTACACCTCTGTCCCCCCAAAATCTAAACTCCAAAAACCCTGTTGGCTTTTTGGTCCCCAACAGTCACATATTTCTCTGGAATACCAGAGAGTAGGGCACACCTGGAAATTTTCTAGGGCACACACTTTAAGAAACACTGCCTTTCTAGGGAAAGGAAGTATACTCCAGGGATTAAGAGAATAGATTTTGAAGTCAGAAAGAGATGAGTTAAAGGACTGTCTCACTACAAATTACTTGGTGCATGACCTTGGGCAAATTACTTAGCTTTTATCAAGCTTCAGTTTCCTATCTGTAAGGTGGAGATAATAACAGTGCATACCAGATAAAATTGTTGGGATGTTGGATTAATAATCCTTACAAAGGGCTGAACACAGAGCCTGACACCCAATGAACACTTGAGATATTAGCTATTTTTTCTTTTTATAATTAAGTCTTGATTCTTTTAGTTATGGGTGCACACTCATTTTAAAACAAGCTTTTCATTCTCAATCAGTATAGCTAAGTCCAACTACTAGAGATATATACAGAGTGGTCAAGAAACAATCAGAGAGGGTGCTCTAGAGAAGGTGATGGGTTAAATTAATCTTAAAAGGGAGGAGAACTCACCAGAAAGGAGGAAGTCATTGAGTGGGAGTAGGAAGGACAAGACTGGCTGAAGAATATTCATGGGAACTAGAGAATCAAAGCTTTCTTTCAGCTCTCTCATTCCAACCGCACAGCACTTAAACATTTATCCCTGAATGGAATAATGAATAGTTACGTTTTTGGAATAGTACAAGAAATACTGTCTTAATTGATGATAAACTCATAACGTAAAATTTTCTTTGACTTACAATGAATATAAAATATTATACAGATTTTTTTTCATCAGGGCTTAAATTGTTTTATGGTGTCTGGAACAAATAAAATGTTTGTTTTTGCTTTATTTTTCAAGTGAGAATGAATCTGAGACACGGCAAGACACTAGGCTATTTTCTATTACAATATTTACATTTCTAGTACAGTTTCTCAATATCATTTGATTAAATATTAACTCAAAATATTAACATGATGAGACTATTGATAACATTTTTTTTTTTTTTGAGAAATGGTACTTGTGCCAGTGAGAAAGAAGCCTTCATTTGAACAAGTTAAAAAATCACGGGCTTGAAATTTCTCATTAAATGTTCATTTTATAGTTGGTTCTTTTTTTAAAGCTCATAAACGTTTTTTGTTTCTTGCAAAGCATAGTTTAGCCAGAGAAAATATTAACTAAAATAATTGAAACTAGAAAAAACAAAACATGATTGTCTTAATTCAGTTTTTACCAAATTAACTGTAATATTAAAAATCAAACATACCTATTGAAAAATAAATAATATCGACTGAGAAATTCCAGACCCAGAGGATTTCATGTTCTCTAATATCTGTAATAATGGGTCTCTGGGCTCACACTAAGAAAGTTTTTAAGAATATAGTCCAAAGGGTCATTTTAATCTCTGAATTGATATTCTTCTCTGCTTTCTCTTCCCCAGATTCAAAGCCTCCATCTGTTGGGCCCCAAAGTGGGTTGTTTACTCTGACCATATGAACAGATAATCCCTTTCTCCCAGGTCCATGTCTTTAAAAAGATATTAAATCTTTGCACGGTTGAACTACTTTTACAACTTCACTCCCAATGTTTGGAAAGTTTAGGTTCCAAGGGTTATATCCACACTGTAGGCAAACAGTGACATCTTTTCTTTCTTTTTTTTTAAAAAATCAGTTTAATTAAGTTTGATCACATATGGTACATAGTCATATGGCATAAGATTATTTGAATATATTTTGGTATTCTTCTAAATTCATTAAATCCTGCCGTCTTAAAATAGAATTGCTAAATAGGTAAATTAATTTATTGCAAATGTTTATCCAGTGAAACTTCCCTCAGTAAAAGTCACTTTGATTTCCAGTTATGTTCTTTAAAAGAAACTGATGAACTGATTTCATTTGGTATTAGGACAGTTGATATCCTCAATCACATGACATCTTTGGGCCCCAAGTGTTCTTAAATGACCATTTCTCAGAGTTACTTAGAATGTTTTTATGTTTTGACTTTTAAAAAATTACTTTATTTTGGATTTACTTTGAATCTATAAGCTTGACTCAAATGGACACTTTTAGAAAGACTTACAGCAGTTGGTTAGCAATCAAATTACTGCTGATCACTTCTGTTTTGTCAGAACTCTGACCAAATTGAATAAACTATGTCCATTACTTTGGCTTCTTTATTGGCTAATTCACATCTCCCCAACCTGGATATCTTTCACTCACATTTTGGCCCATCCAACTTCAAGGTTTGACTCAAAGGCCACCTTTTACTTCTAGTCTTTGAATTGTATTATCTGGAAATACCTCTTCTACTGTTTTAAAGTACTTGGTCTGTCCAAGTATTAGCCATTTAATTGCCAACATACTGCCTAATCCAATAGTTACATGTATATGTGGCCTATGTCTCACCTACTCTACTATTGAGGACAAAATAATATTGTATACATTGATTTGTTATTTCTCCACAGTAGATTCTATGCATCAAGGCTCAGCAAATATTTATGGAACAAATTGGGAACTTCCAGCCCAATATTTGGTTCTTTTTTTTTTGGTTCTTACAATTACTAATCTTTACAGTAGCTTGCAAGTTTATGAGAAATAATAATATCAATAATAAAGTGCTTAAAGTCCTTCCAGCACTTAACTAGACACTTTATTCATGTTATTTCATTAATCTTTTACATAACTCTCAATATGAGGGATTTTTTTCACTCTTTTTTTTCATATGAAAAATGTGATGCTCAGAATTAATTAACTTGCCCATGATTGCTCAGCTACTATTTAACAAAAGTGGAATTCAAGGACCCATCTTTCTGACTCCATAGCTTGAGTTCCTCTGTGAAGCTATTATATATCCTTGGAGAATTATTATCATTGTTCAGGTGCAAAAAAGAAAAAAAAGCAGCAAAAAACTGGAGCTAAGAGAGCTTAATAGTCTTGCCAAAGGTTGTATAGCAAATAACCACTACTGAATGTCTTTACTAGTCAAGTTTTCCAGTTTCTGTTAATTTTTCTTATTACAAGATAATAGTATGAGATATTTTTAATGCTCTTGTAGTGAGGCTCAAGTTTTAAAAATTCACTCTTTTATCAGTCCTCCAGAAATACTTAATTCTATTCATTTTAGACATTTATTGATTATATTTGTCTCTGATGCTTGGTGGAAATATCTTTTTTCCTTTGCTTGTTTGCTGCTTACTATTAAATATGTTCTTTTAAAAGATGAAATAACATATTTCCTTCTGTAATCATCTCAAATAAAGACCCACTGAGAGGTTTATGTATTCTGGTAATGTAGCAGGAATATCAGTGGATGGTGGATCCTGACACACTGGATAAATCCCTACAAGTAAATGAAGAAGATGTTTGTGACATGAAAGAGGGTAAGAAGTACAATGAGAAAAGAAAGTGGCCATCTGTATGTCCTCTTTGGAGAAATGTCTATTCATTTCTTTTGCCCATTTTTTGATTGGATTGTTTATCTTCCTGGTGTTGAGTTTTATAAGTTCTCTATAAATTTTGGTTATTAACCCCTTATCAGACGTATTGTCAAATACGTTCTCCCATTGTGTAGTTTGTTTTTTTATTTTGTTCTTATTGTCTTTAGCTGCGCAAAAGCTTTTTAGTTTGATATAGTCCCATTTGTTTATCCTATATTTTTATTTCCCTTGCCCGTGGAGATAAATCAGCAAATATATTGCTGCAAGAGATGTCAGAGAGCTTGCTGCCTATGTTTTCTTCTAAGATGCTTATGGTTTCATGGCTTACATTTAAGTCTTTTATCCATTTTGAGTTTATTTTTGTGAATGGTGTAAGTTGGTGGTCTAGTTTCATTTCTGTTAGGTAGTTGTCCAATTTTCCCAACATTGGTATTTTAATTGGTATTGCATTGAACGAGGACATACAGATGGCCAATAAGCATATGAAAAAATGCTCAACATCATTAATCATTAGAGAAATGCAAATTAAAACCACAATGAGATATCACCTCACACCAGTCAGAATGACACTCATCAACAAAACAACACAGAATAAGTGCTGGTAAGGATGTGGAGAAAAGGGAACCCTCCTGCACTGCTGGTGGGAATGCATACTGGTGTAGCCACTGTGGAAAACAATGTGGAGATTCCTCAAAAAATTAAAAATTAAACTGCCTTTTGACCCAGCTATCTCACTTTTAGGAATTTACCCCAAGAACACCATACCACTGTTTCAAAAGGAGAAATGCACCCCCATGTTTATGGCAGCATTGTTCACAATAGCGAAGATCTAGAAACAGCCCTGGTGTCTGTCCGTGGACGAGTGGATTAAAAAGCAGTGCTACATATATACAATGGAATATTATGAGGCCATGAAAAAGAAGGAAATCTTACCTTTTGCGACAACATAGATGGACATGGAAACTATTATGTTAAGCAAAATAAGCCAGGCAGAAAAAGAAAAATATCTTATGACCTCACTCATTTGAGGAATCCAATTAACAATGTGAACTGAGAACGGAATTGAGACAGAGGAGAGATCAAAGGGACCAGAGGAAAAGAGAACAGAGAAAAATGGGATGATAGGATAGGTTAAATCTGAAAGGAAAGAAGGAGGGTGGTATGAGGAGGGAGGTAAAGGAGATGTTGAGGGGATTACAGGGGAGGGTTGATGCATTTGGGGCAACACTAGAATCTATGTAAACACAATAAATTAAAATCTATTAAAAAAAGAGAAAAGAAAGTGAAAATGCATTGTATCCAAGTAGAAAATAAGTTAAATTTGTGGCCTTGAAGACAGGATAACAAAGAAGGGACATTTTCTATGTAGTCATTCAGAGTATGGCTTTATATGGCTATAGCACCACTGTTGATCAGAATTCTGCCTTGAAACAAACTTAGGAATTTTTCACATCCATTTTCTTTTTTCATAGAATCCTGGGCATTGCTCACATAGAAAGATATACCTGGACTTGACAGATGATGGTCAGAACAGGTCTTCAGGGGCCAAGACTGAATATATGGTAAGATTCCTATAGGACATGGAGTAGATACTAACACTACCCTCATCTAAGCATCTATGCATGGGCCAAGTTACCCATGGACCAAGCCACATTAAGCAGATGACCTCCCAGGGGATCCATGCTGGTGGAGTACATACTTGTAGCAGAAAGCCCACATCATCTTCTCAAAGGGCTTCAGTTCTTCACTAGACTAGTCATTATTAGGTTGACATCAGCCCAAACACTCAGCAGGCCAGGGACTGGGTGGTAGGATTTTTGAGACCAAAAGATCCTATGGCTGAATGTTTTATTTGGTAACATCAGAAAGGTGATCTACTGGAAATGAGAAACATGAAGGCAGTCAGAGATCACATTCTTTCTTCCTCTTGGCCACCTTCTAGCCCCAGTGCTCACCTTAGTCCTGCATTGAAACCAATCTTGAGAGCTGTAGCAGACGTACCCCCGGAGGTGCTGATTAAATTGGGATAGGACGTAGCTTCTGCAATGGGATTGTTAATGCTCCCCAGTAATTCTGAAGTGCAACCAGCCCTGAGAGACACTGCACTGAAGTGCCTCTTCCTGATGATATTACACATTTATTTTCCTTTCTTCCCCTTCTAGCATTGCCAGGATAACATTAATTTTTCTAAGAAAACACAAGTAATTTTACCATGCCCTTTACAGACCTGGAAAAAGAGGTCATACTTAAGCATTTTCATATAATTAAATCTAGTGACTAAAGATAATTTTAATGTATATTGTTAAGCTTATCGTGAATAGGGTTTGCTAACAAAAGGAAATATTTACTACCTATGAGAAGAGCAAGGTAAATCATTATATGTGTAATTATAATATTAATATGTTTTTCAGACAGATTTAAAAAATGCAAATGGACCCTGCTGGGTAGCTTAGTTGGTTCAAGCATAGTCCCGATATGATCCCCAGTCAGGACAAATACAAGCTCTTTCTCTTTCTTAATAAAAAAATAAAATAGCCTGACCTGTGGTGGCGCAGTGGATAAAGCGTCAACCTGGAAATGCTGAGGTTGCCGGTTCGAAACCCTGGGCTTGCCTGGTCAAGGCACATATGGGAGTTGATGCTTCCAGCTCCTCCCCCCTTCTCTCTCTCTGTCTCTCTCTCCTCTCTCTCCCTCTCTGTCTCTCTCCTCTCTAAAAATGAATAAATAAATAAAAAATTAAAAAAAAAGTTTAAAAAATAAAATAAATAAAATAAAATAAAATAAAAAATTCAAATGATAGGACACTGAAGAAGACAGTGCATTATTTCCTGACTATCTAATTGCAATTATTTTAATGATTCTAAAAAGAATATTATGAACATTTTTGCAGAGACTGTGACATGGGAACATTTGACAACGACTTGTCTTTACAAAATTTTATTTTCCCATCTTTACTTAATTGCAAATGCATTTATAGTAAGATTTTTCATAACATTCAGGTAGTCAATGATTTCCTATAGAAATCTAGAGAGTTTAATTATGATTATATGACAGTAAATGACAAGTAGTAAAATAAAAGTATAATAATATACTACTGGAGGTGATGATTTCCATAATGGATAAGTTTCACTACAATTAGATCTAAGAATTTATATTAACAAACTTCCTTTCAATGTATTAGAAATATTTAATATTAAATATTTTTTTGTGAATCTTTTTAAAAGGTGAATAATCACAAATATGTCTTTTGTATAAATTTGGATTTCCATATATTGTTTTTTCTCCAAAATAGCTATTAAAACATTGTTTATTATTTCTTAAAAAAGATATGTAATCACCTAACCCAAATTGATTGCCACATATTTCTATTCCAAATGTTAGAGTGGCAATATCCTGTGAATGCACATCTGATGCATATTTCTTTTTGCAGATGGTTAGTGGGATAAAATGACTTCTCAAAAATTAGAATTTAGGTGTTTAGAAACCTTTTAGTACTTTTTTTGGCAGAAAGAAGTAATTTAGAAATTTTCATAAACAACATAAAGACAGACTGAAGTGTGGCAATATATTTAAAATATATTTCATAAGCTATTTGATGAACTTTTCTGTACAAGCTACTACTATAAAAAAGAGAGAGATTGCTTGGATTATATAAGTATAAAGGACCCAACTTAGCTATTATCCAAGAGTCTCTGCTTTAAAAATGAAGACTGAAATGAAGTCTAGAAAATCCTCATAGCACAACTGAAAGAAATGAATTGAGGTTAAGCAGAAGTACAGTTTATATTGTCCTTGTATTTTCTCATCTCAGAATAGTTAGGTCTCAGAACTGGGCTCCACTGCTGAATTTGGAAAGCTTATGAGAAGAAGGCTTACAATTAGTTCCTTTGTTGTCTTGTTAGAGAGGCAAGAGCTTAAAGAATCTGTATGATTCATGTTCTCAGATGTGAAATAGTAGTTAAAACTCCATGAGCCAAATGAAGGAGAAGGAAGAGAAAAAGACACCTCTACCATGGAAAAAGGCTTCCCTCACTATGTCTTTCATTTTTAATTGTCCTTGGTAGGGCTTTCCAGATGCCTAAGGATTCAGCACATGTTTAATTAAATATGTGTATAGGTATATATAATCATATATATCTGTAGGACTTAATAAAGAGGTCTATTTTTTTAAAGAATTTATATCCTTAAAAATAAGTGAATTCAATGCATGTTTCAGGCTTGTTTTTGATTCTATATTTGTTTTTCTGTTAGGTTCAAGTCCTGAGAGGGCAGAAGCCATGTTGTCTGCACCTATGTGTCTGCCACAATGCCTTGCAGAGTAGTTGACACAGAGTGGATCTTGAATGAATACTTATTTAATGAATAAGTGTAGAATTTTAAGATCAGAAAGACTCTCAGAGGTAATTTGGTCCAACCCTCTCCTAAAGACAAGGAGAATGAGACCCAGAGAAAAAAGTGACCAGCCAACAGTCACACTGCTCTTAAGATCAGGAGTCTTGGCTGTGACCCAGATTTCCGAACTCATGTTCCACTGTTCTTTCTATTAAACCTTCAGAAAGTAAATAGAGAAATTTGCCAGATATTTTTCAAATTGCCCATGGAAAGTGGTCTGAATGGCAGGTGCAACCACCCGGATGGACGTGGTTACTTGATCTGTTCAGTTGTATTTACTCTTCAATATGTTTGCTTTCCAAACAAGAGAGGCCAGCTCCATTAGGCAAATGACTAATCCATTAAAATGGAATCTCTCTAAATGAAGCAGCATCTTAGTTCTGTGTGATGTTATGGGGTGGAGAAAAAGAAAGTCAGGGACATGGGAACCAGGACTCAGGGAGAAACACCTAATGCAGTGATATTTTTTGTTTTTAAACAAAGCAACTATTTTTCATAGAGATTTTAAAACAATGCCATGGTGTATCTTGAGATAAAATGATTTTTATAATCCTTGTCAATAAATTTGATCATTATTTGAATAATATAACAAACTGTAATAATAAATTAATGAATAAATAATAAATGTAATAGAAATTTTATTAGATAGTTGATTTTATCTTGGTGACTTTATGTGACTATCTCTTTACAATGTTTGAATGATATAAGAACATAACATTCTATCATCAGCAATTTATGTCAGCCATTCATTTATTCTTTAATTAAACATGTGCAGGGCATCTATTATGTCCCAAATGTTATATTAGATACCTAGGACATAAAATAAAATAAAAAAGTCACAGTTCTTGAGCAAATGTACATAAATTCAATGTACTATAAAAAATACTTTGACAGAGGTATGTCCAAAGTGCTTCTGATACCAAGGAAGACGTGACTAATTCTGTGTATGGAGCAGGGCAGCGATAACCTTGCAGCCAGAAAGATTGCAAAGAAAGTGTCATTCTTGAAGTGAGTCTTGGAGTAAGAATTGATTAGCATTCCTGTTATCCTGGGACATAAACACAATTATCCTGGCATTATATATATAAAAAGTGCTGTAGGCTCCGACACAGTCCAGCTACTCTTGTGCCCTTGGGTTTACCATTACTTCAACTCTGTAAATTCAGGAACAAATATGACTGTATGACTCTTCCAAACTTCAGATTTTGTAGGTAAGAATGTGAGAACTATGGAATTAGATGCCTAGATTTCACATACCCAGCACCATGACTCACCAGCATGTGTCTTTCCTTCTGTGTCTTAGTTTCCTCATTTACTCATGGTGACAATAAAAGCTACATCTAGAGCTGTTATGAAATCCAGCTTTGTATGGTCTTACTTGTTGTTTGTGATTGGCATCTGTTCAGATTGGTGGGTGTGTTGGCCATATGAGCTGTGACACGTTTTGACGGTCTCACTGTCTGAACCAGAATTGTTATAAGGTTTAAATAAGAAATGCGTGTTAAGGATTTTTCTTATTGTCTATCACTTGGTAACACCCAGTAAATGTTGATATTTGTAATAATAATGATAATTATACTATTACAAGCACAGGTAGATGCTCAATGATGCTGGAAGATCCATAACTATTTATGAGTTAAATGTCAAGTTTTCAGAGCTGTTTTCACTGGTGACTTAGCTTCTTCCTTACTTCTGCTGGTTTCTTTTTTATCTTCTTTTCCAAGCGAGAAGAGGCTAGATTGAGACAGACTCCTGCATGCTATCTGACTACAATCCACCCAGCAACCCCATCTGGGGCCAATGCTTTGCCCATCTAGGGCCATGCTGGCAACTGAGCTATTTTTAGTGCCTGAGGCAAAGGCTCCATCGAGTCATCCTCAGTGCCTGGGACCAATATATTCAAACCAATTGAGCCATAGCTATAGGAGGGGATATCTCTCCTGATTTCTTTTCATAGTCCTTCCAAACTGGAATCTCAACCAGTCTCCAGCAAGAAGTAGTTCAGGAACACTTTGTCTCCAGTTTCTACCTTCATCTTGATGATAAGGCAATAGCTTTTGCCATCTGCATTCTCAGGGTCTTCTTCCCCAGACCAATGTGGTCTGAATGAGTACTGAGAAGACCAAGCCTCAATACATGTCCCACATACACCCTTTTCCAAGGAGAATCATCCATCCTCACCCAGACATAGCTGCCTAGACCAGAGATGAATATTTGACCCATGGGGAGTCAATCATAGGCTGGTTAGCTAACTGCATATGACCAAAGAGATCTATCAGGTTATCTCATGATAGGAAACATAAAGCAACTTTCTCACTGACAGCATAGCTGCAGGTGAGGGGTGACTCTTAGCATGGCAAGTCAAGGATGTTTGCGAATTAAAATTGTGAGAGACCAGAAGTCCCATACAGTAGAAGAAGAGTAAGTTGATTTGTAGAAAGAGAAAGGCATCCTGAGAGTGGTACAGAGAGAAGAGATCAGCCAGGAATGAAAATTAAGAGGTAATTAAGGACCAAAACTGATTCTAAGATCTACCTGGGCTTCTAATGACTTTTTGGTTGTTCAAATAGTGATGATGATGATGATGGTGGTGGTGGTGGTGCTGATGAAGATTATAACAATAGGTAACTTTTAAGCCTTTATGTGAATTAACTCAATTCTTATAAGAAATTCACAAGGAAGGTTTTATTATAGACCAGTTTACAGAGTGTCCATTTGTAGCCTCATAGAAACTCTCCATGTGCAAAAAAGTAAAATCCCAAGTAGACAAATAGTGCAAAGACTCAACCACCCTCCCAAGAGCAGGTACAGCGGCCCAGTCTCAATTGTCCTACAAGACTCAGCTCCAGTCATGTCCAACACCTACAGTCCTAGTGGTTATCTCAGAATTGAATGCTTCCCTTATCCTTTTTTAACCCAACAGCTTACAGAACTGGCTTCTCCCACCTTGATTCAGATAATGCTTCTGGCTATTTCCCTGTTCCACCTCTTATGGTTCTTCAAAAAAGAGAGTTTAGATTTACCTAGTTGATGTAACCAGCCTCATTTTCACCAGTCTGCACTCATGGAGCCTGCGTTTCCCTCTGTATCCCTAGATTAAGAGCTTGATCTCTGTAAAGATGGACAGAGCTCTTGAAATCAGCTCAGGAACCAGCCTGGCTCCCAAATAAACAAATACCTGTTGTTGGGCCTTCAGACAGGGTCTATCTTATCTCTTCAGTAACCATCACTAAGACCCTTATACTCCTCATATTGTGTCCAAGTAGTGTAGTGGCTCTCTAGTCTAGCATTGCTCGAACTTTGATGTGCATTACCTAGTTCCCTTGTTAAAATGCAGATTCTGATACAGTAGATCTGAGATTCTGCATTGCCAAAGTTCTCAGGTGAAGCTAAACCTGCTGGCCCACAGACAACATTTGGAGTAGTGAAGCTCTAGAGCAGATGCTTCCTGTAAAAGATCAGAGAGTAAGTATTTTAGACTTTATAGGCCATATCATCTTTGTTGCAACTACTGAACTGTGAAAGTAACTATAGGTACTATGTCAACAAATGGGTGTAGCTGTGTTCCGATATTATTTTGTTTACAAAAACAAGCAGTGACCATATTTGTTTCATATCCCTCTCTACTCTACTCCAAGGAGCAGATGTGTATCCCTGTAGCTTTAGCCACAATCCATCACACACCTAGTGGTTATCTCAGAATTGCATGCTTCCCTTATGAAGATTATAACAATAGTGTACCGATTGCATTGATGACCGCCTTATACCTGTGCCCTTTGCAGTATGACTTTGCAGATTTTTTTTTTGAGAGTTGATATTTATTTCTCCTTTCCTTGAATTTCGGTTTTCCTTGTGACTTGCTTTAGCTGATAAAACATAGTGGACATAACATTGTGCCAGTTACAAGCTCAGTTCTCAAAGACCTGTCTGTCTGCTTCCTAGGAGCCCTGTCTCCACCAAAGGAACAAGTCTGCACTGACCGATAGAGGATAAGAAAGCATAGGAGGAGAGACAGGGCACCCCCAACACAGCAGAAACAGGGCTGTTGGCAGATGCATGTGGAGGTCTAGCCAAGACCAGAATGGCTCAGTCTAAATCACTAAGTTTCAGAATCATGAGAAAACAAATTTTTTTATGCTTTCCAGTTTAGGGTGGTTTGTTATATGGTTAAAAACTAACTAATGCACCTACTAAAGGATAAGCACATTATCAAGAATCCTGCCAATTACTGCATGTATGAAGTATCCTGTCCATTTTACATCTAGGGAGCCAAGGTCATCTGGTGAACATACCCAATGTAGCACAGTAGGTCAGTGACAAAACTGGGGTTTGAACTGATTCCAGGGTTTGGTTCTTGTCATTGTACTACTGATGTTTGTCATCTCAGGTTGCTGTGCTATTCTCTTCTTCCTCTCTACTCACAGCCCTAACACACACACACACACACACACACACACACACACACACACACACACACTCACAATATATATATAAAAGACTTGACATTTGAAGTTCAAGCCCACCAGGAAGCAACAGGTAACATGGATGCTGAGGGGGATGATCATAACCACTTCCCAGCCTCTGTGATTGAAGTCATTCCAGAATGCAGGGGTTACATTTTAGTGCATGCAAGATTTGAGTTCAAATATATTCAAATCCACAACCCAAGAAGCTGCCTTGGGAAAATTAACATTGGTGTACTTGTTTAAAACTTTAAAAATATATACATGGTACTTCCTTACAAAAAAATATTAATGCACATGTATGGAGTATAGGCATTGGTGGGGGGCAGCATTTCCCTGGACGCCCCATAGATGATAAGTCTGCAGTCCTTTATGTAAGCACAATTTTGGGTCTCCTAGATTTAATGAAAGATTGATTTTTTTTCCTCCTGGACAAGGATAAACCTCATGAAATGGTGATTAAATTCACAACACAAAAGCATAAAAGCCCTCCTTAAAATTAAAAGAAGTCTTCACACACAAAGAAGCAAGTTCATTCACAGTAATAGACTGCTTTATTTTTTTTAAGGCAATAGGACTTTGCTAATTCTCACTAATGACAGAGAAGGCCATTGTAGAAGAACCAATTTTACTGATTACTGAATCGTATAAAATATTCTGAGAAAGAAATGAAATCTTGGTCATTCAAGACCCTGTTGAGGCTCCATGTGTCTTGCTGAGAAATAGGCAACCACTGCTGTTTTAATTGGGAGAATAATCAGGTTTGCAGTTTACTGAACTGAGATAATCACAAATACCATCCAAGTGCAAGTCTACATTTCAGCCATTATTAGAAGAGACTTTCAGGTGCTACACCCCAGTGGATCCCTTGGGGCAAATTGGCAATGCACTGAGTTCAAGGTAAGTGTTTTTTAGAGGTGTGTTTAATTTTTGAAGCCATTAGGGGACCAAGGTTTCCAGTTATTCTTGAAAGAGTTTACTCATCTGGCAGAACCTGACCCAGTAATTTATTATCTCAATATACACTTAGATTCCCAGAATTAAAATAGTCTTTGACTTGTCAGGTAAAAAACCAGGTTTGGAGTTAGAATACAGACCTGTCTCACAATGCACATCATGGAAGATAAAAATGTTGAAAAGTGGTGGTTAATTAAAATATTTTTTTAAAAATGCCTTTGCTCACAAAATAAGAAAAAACAATAACAAGTCTGGAATAAACAGGAGTTCCTAAAATACAATCTCAGAGAATTTCAAGCATGGCAAATGGGAGGTAGATACTCCCAGAGGAACTGTCTTGCATTCAACTTAGAATAGTTTCTTAGTCTGTTTCCAAGGTCACGAACATTTCTGAACTATTATGCCGACATAAGGCATCACCAGAATTGGCAAGAATCTTAAACAGTTATTCCAACGTTAATGCATGTATATATTTAAAGTTCAAATTTCTTTATTGAAAAATAAATTCATCATGTAAATGAGAGACAGTTATAGTTGGACCACTATAGGAGACAGGCTGTAAGCTGACAAAATCCTTACAGTCTAGGCCTTAGTTTAAGACTAAGCTCTTCTCTACCCTTCTAATACTAAGATCTTCCACACACCCTTTTAAGACTAAGATCTTCTCAACACCTTTTTAATACTAAGATCTTCCACACACTCTTATAATACTAAGATCTTCTCAACACCCTTCTCAAAACTTTTCCCCACACCTTTGACTGTTGCATGATGTGAGGTGGTGTACTCTTATGAGAAATTTCATTTATGCCTCAGATGAATGGCTTTGTATCAGAGACTTCCTTATTTGTATATTGGCTTAAAGGCTTTAATTGTCTACGCTATATAATAAAGCAAGACTGGGGGCTTTCTCTCTCTGATCTTGCCATCAGCATTGCAGAGGCCTCCTGATCCCATCCTCTTTTCTCTGTGAGTCTATTTTCTTAATTTCATGCCATTCTCCCTCAGGACTTGGAATTACTAGCCACGCTGGTTCGTGGCAGACCACCAACTACAATATTAACACAATAGAAGTTCAACACCTACCAGGTGTGGAAGACATGGCTCTACAATATTGCATGTATGAACTCTCTAAATGCTCATGTGGACGCTATTAGACAAGAACTCACAGATGAGGAAACTGAAGCACAGAGAAGTTACATAACTTTCCAAGACCCTTTGCTAATAAATGGTGGCATTTGAACTCAGACCAGGGCAGAGTAGCTCACTCTGTACTCAGGCTTCTACTGCCTTGATACCATTACCAGGTGCACCTGTTTATCTAGACTTCTGCAGAAAAAGCATTCTTTTGAAAATTTTTACAAAAAGAATAAAAGATTAGCTTATTTACTGTTTTCATAAAAAGTTCAAATTTGAATGAAACTCTCAAGTGATCGGTAGCTTATTTTTTCTTGACCCTTATATTGAGCCTCTGCTGATGCCTCTATCTTTAGCTTTTTCAATGTACCATACTGGAAAAAAATGGGGACAAATCCAGCTAAATAAAAAATGTTATATGACTTGTCACACAGCCTGCCGTGGGTGTGAACTGAACTGCCAAATTGATTCGAGTTGTTTTAGTACAACAAGTCTGGAACATCTGGGTCTTGAATTACACAACAATTAGTGTAAAAATGTCAGCAGTATTTATGGAAGTCTGTTCCAGTCCTATAATTAGCTTGCTCTAACCCAGAACATTTATGACGTTCAGGCAAATTGTTTCAAAGTGATTTTTAATTAGTGAAGTTATTGCCATGAACATGGAAACTTGCACATTCTTTTAGTATCTGAGTCCTTTCTAAGTAATGTTGGGCTATAAAAATGACCAAGATTAAGTTCCAGACTTCAAGGTCTTTAAAATTGCAACAGGAGAAAGAATGTACATTCATGAAAATATCATGTATTGCAAAATACGACAATTTGTAATTGAGAATAGAGTAATGGCTATAGATGTTTAGAGACAGAAGGCATCTAAGAGGACTCATTAGGACATGGAAGGTCTTGATATGTGTATGTGGATTGGGGTAGGTCATTCTATAAGGAGGGAATAGCAGAAACAAAGTCAAGGCATGGTAGGGAAATATGGCAAGTTGAGCAGCCCAATGTGTCAGCCATATTAAACATGTGAGGGAGTCTGGGGGGAAATTTGAGAAAGTAAATTAAATGTAAGGTTGTAGAGAGACCTGTGATCTTCCAGCACAGCAAGAAGTAAGTGGGATATGCTGCACTCCAATTGTGTGGGCATAGGTAATGGGGAGGGAGTGGGGTGCTATTCTAATCCAAGCAGAATTTTTCCGATGAATATAACCATAACTCCAAGTACTCTTTCATTTCCTCCATCTTTCACTTCCTCAACAGCCACAATTCACAAAACATTACAGTGATGAATTTCTTGAGAACAGTCATCAGAAAAAAAATGATGATACTGAAGAATCAAAGAATAAAATTAACATTATTATTTTAATAGGCAAATATTTAACTGCTTAAGCACATGAAAAACAGTTATAAAGAAGGACTACATTATATACATAATGAATACGTCAATAATTTCCTTAAAAAATTAGGGTATATGAGACCACAATTAATATACATTCCATAAACTTATACTTCATCAACAGCTCAGATTTGCAAACCTTTTCAAACTCTGGCTGGCTTCACAGGTATCTTCTATACTTCCCACCTCACTGATATACTGGCTTCTTGGCATTCCCCACAAGGCTCAGTTGCAATAAATGTGTATGATGAAATACTGCATAGTACTAAAAATTAATGAACTATAGCCATACACATTAATTATCATGTATGAATCTAAAAAAAGTTGAGATAAAATAATCAAGTCATGAAAGAATAAGAGGCATAAATGAAGTATAAAATTATTCTATTCACATGAAATTCAAACACACACATATGTAAATATACTAATTCTCTCTGGAAGTTTAGAAGGAAAATGTGAATGGGAGAGACACACGGGGAATTCAGAGATACTCAAGTTGTTTGTGGTTATGAGTGTTCATTTTATTAATACATTTAAGCACTATATTTTTCACAGCAATATTAAGTCTAAAATATACATATATGACCAAGTACCCACAACTCAGCTTAGAGAATATAAAATCTTGTAAATATAATCGAAGACCCCTGTTTACCTCTTCTGAATACTATTCTATTTCTTCTCTTCATTTCTCTCTCTCTCAAATACAGCCATTATGTTATCATTGGTGTTTTAAAAATACTGAAAGAATCCCAGAGAAAAGTAACCAAAGTCCTGATCACCCCCTGCCTGGAGTGTGGGCTACCACTGGACTTCCTGTTACATGAAGTAATAAATTTCCTATTCAGAGTCAGGTCGAAACCATCCTAACTAAAAGAGGAAGGCCAGAAATGTCCTTCTCTGCTACCAAAGTGAAGAGGCAGGAAGGCAGATGTGAGAAATTATAATGAGGAAAGGGATGTTGAGCATATTCTTGTCAATGGCTTTGCTCCTATTGGGAGGAAAGTAAAGGGTATCTGCTGGAAGTGATAAAGACATGTGGTATTGAGGATGAAGATTAGTCATTTTTATAGATTGTGCAGAGTAGATTATCAAGTAATGCAATATTTATGGACTAAAGGGAAGAAGCCAAAGGAGAGATGGAGACTGGAGGTATTGGAGAAACGAGGAAAGCGATGGAGCAAGATTCGTGAGAGAGCAGCAGGAGAGGTAAGGCTCCTAGGCCTGATCTAGCTTCCTCCTTGTGCCCCAGACAGGATGACATCACTACTGTGTTAGCGATTTAAGGTGAGAAACTGAGGTAGGGGATGGGAAGAAGATCCACACAGAGATGAGAGAAATTGTCTTTGTAGACAAATATACTCAGTTTAAGGAAATGTGTAAAATTTCATTTGTCTATCTAGTATATCAAGATCTGCCACAGCTGCAGCCTTACCTTCAGTCCCAGTCTCACTTCCTGTACTTTCTTACCTGGAAGCCCCCGATGAAATGATCTGCTCCTGTCTGCAAACCCTGGGGACACTTGTAGTTGCTGGTTGCCTCACAGTATCCATATAAATCTTGGATCTGCTCTAGCTGTTTTTTGTTTGTTTGTTTTTTATGCTTTGAGCCCTAAGACTTTGTTCACACCAAGCTGGAAGCTGGTTTACTTGTTTTCTGCTCACGGACTCTGACTTGAATTTCAAGTGTGTAGAATGTTGTATTCACTCTGGGCATCCATAAAGAAGCAAACCTTACCCTCAAGGTGTTTAAAATTTGATAAACTCTGCTATTTAGTCTCTTTGCATCAAGCCAAGGAATCATAGTCATTAGCCTTGGAAAGGGTGATAAAAAGTGGCTTCCTTCACATTACAAATGCAGAAAGCTGAAAATTCACAGATTAGGGGTTTGTCCATAATTACAAAATTAGTAAACCCCTGACCCCCAATCTGTGTCTTTCCTGCACTATCATGCTGCCTCAGCAGCTACCATTTAGAAAGTCAATGTAAAGTATAGTAGGAGATGACAGAGGATGAAGGCAGTACTTGACCTTCAAGGTCTAAAAGTTACAAAGGCAGAGTCCCAGGTAATTATATTGTTGATTTTTCAAAATATGCTGAAATGATTAAATACTGAGATGGGTATATATGTGAATAAAACAGAAGACTTGAAAATTGAGACTGGGTTATATTCATTTTTGTTTCAGCACAGCACCCAGCACATAGTAGGTATTCAAGAAGTAGGTGTTATAGAGTACCATTCCGCCGGGTTTACGTAGAGACACCAAGTCCAAATGATTTTTAAGAAGTTTTATTAAAAAGAGGAGATTCAATAATATGCTGGCCACATATGACTAACACGGGGCATATCTGACCCAAATTGTGAGCATGGACTATGGCCCTGAGGCAGGTTATACACCTTTGATCACACACAGGTTGGCAGGAAAAGGAGGAGGGGGAGAGATGACACAATTCATTAGCAAGCTTATAGCATTTGTTTATAGGATTTATAAAAATATTTCTACACATTAAAACTTACAAGGTAATACAATAGCAGAAAATGTTGTTCTACATATAAAAAGATATTCCTAAATTTTCTAGTGTTCATTTGCTATTCCTCTGTCTAGAGGTATATACATAGATTACACGTTTTCAGGAGGGGTGGGGGAGTCTACAGGCTCCAGGGGTTAAGCATCAGGAATGGCCTGTTAAAGAAGGAAAAAGAGGAGAGGAAAAGATTTTCTTAATCTCTCCCTCCCCTCCCCACACCTGGCTAGGTGTTTACCCTGTTTCTCACAGACGTGGGGGAGGATGAATCTAAGTCTCCCCAGCACAAGATCTCTTTACAATACAATGTTGTTGTCTATCCTGAGTTGGTGAGAATCACACACAAGTATAAAAATCATATTTGCAAAATCTCTCTGTATGCTTAGCCCAAATTATAAAACACCTTTTAAGGTTCCTAGTAAAACGGGGGTTTTCTACACAGTATGTCTCTACAAGCCAGAAAAACTCCCTCTTTCCTCTCCTAAAATATTAATATTAATTTTTCCATTCTTTGGTACCTTACCACAATGTTATGTGAATTTTGAACCATAAAATATTTAATGTTTGTTTGGAGTTAACATTTACTAGAGTCTTGAACTTAAACCAGATGTCTTACAGATTTTTCTTTGAAACAAAGGGTAGGCTGGGATGTATCATTTTTTAAAACAATGGCTACATAAAAAAAAAAAAACACAACAAAAATACAAATGTTGATAAAGTTGGTTTTCAATTTATCCATGTTGAACTCTTCCTCTTGGCATGGTCTACAATCCTCTTTCTCTTTGGTACTTCCCCCATTTATTTCAAACATTCATATGGCTTTGGTCAAAATAAGACCAGCATTTCCTGAATCATTTGACATTCAGCTGTTGCTGAAGATGTTAAAACTACAAGCAAACCTGCTAATCGTTGGCAACAATGCAGCTTAATCCTGGCTGACCAGTGGTTTGTTTTGGAGCCTTTGGAGCACCAGAGAGATTCAAGTTTATAAAAAGGGGTAAATAGTCAGTTAGAGATTAGAAAGGAAAAAAAGGAAAAGACTTCTTTCCCCAGACCACACACTGATAGGGAATCTTCTTTGAGCAATTGTTCCAGAATGTTTCATGTTTCTTCCCCCTTTCTTCCCCTCGGCTTCATTGACCACTCCTCCCTCTTTTCCTGCGCGGAAGGCTTGATTGACACTTGTCACCACTGATAGAGAGAAAAAGATGCTGCAGGAAGAAGGGAGGGCGAGGGGGAAGCAGCCTCCTTAAAAGCCGCAGTAGTCAAAAGATGACTCCTCTTTCTGAGTGTGTTTTGTCTCTCTCTAAATTATTCAAATCTGGGTGGCATCTAGGATAACTGGTATTTTGACACAGCTTAAGGGATTGTCTTGCTGACAGTATTGAATCAAAGCTGCCACCCTTTTAAAAAATGTACAAAGAGATCTTTGGTATAATTTGATATGTCTGCAAATGAAAAGCAGCTTCATGCAAAGGCCTTAAATGTTTTTGACCAATTATATATATTTTTTGACTTATTATTTTGGTCCATCCATCTATAAGAGTAATCTTTATTAAATTAGAAAAGAAAAAGCTCTTACTTGGACTTCTTTAAAGAATATGCATGACAGCTTGGTAGATACTGTTTGGTTATGCAGTCAGCGCAGCTGGTTGAGAAGGTAGGTGTGAAATTATCTAGGCCAGAAAAGGTTTGCCTTTGTCACAAAATGTCTTTAGTGTGGGGTTGTGGAAGGAGCACTGGACTGAGGTTAAGGTAATCTGGCTGTGGCCTCAGATATGCCAATGCCAATTCCAGGGTCTTAGACAAGTCATAAAGCACACTGGGCCATGTTTTCACCACCCCACACACCTCCCTTCATACTGGGATGAAGCAGTAGACAGGTGGTTCCCACCACCTTACAGTTTTATGATCATATAATTATTGACATTCATTTCTTTTTTTCCTTCCTTCCTTCCTTCCTTCCTTCCTTCCTTCCTTCCTTCCTTCCTTCCTTCCTTCCTTCATTCCTTCCTTTCTTCCTTCCTTCCTTCCATTTTTTAGTGAGAGGAGGGGAAGTAGAAAGACTCCCACAATCGACCCAAACCAAGATCCACCTGGCAAACCCACTAGGGGGCGATGCTTTGCCTATCTGGGGCTGTTGCTTTGCTACTTGGCAACTGAGCCATTTTTTTAGCACCTGTGGTGAAGGCCATGAGCCATCCTCAGCGCTGGAGGCCTACTTGCTTGAACCAATCAAGCCATGGCTGTGGGAGGGCAAGAAGGAAAGGGAGGGGGAAGGGGGAAGCAAATGGTCACTTCTCTTGTGTACCCTGATTGGGAATCGAACCTGGGACTTCCACATGCCAGGCCAACACTCTACCACTGAGCCAACTGGCCAGAGCCTCTTTTATTTATTTATTTTAGTAATATTTTCCCCTTCATGGTCCTTGGAGGATGAAGACACATAGTGAAATTTTACAACATTTGTTCAGTTGACAACCATTTATTAGAGTCTTTGGGGTGGGCACTGAGCACCACGGTGTGTGTGTGTTGTGTGTAGTGGGGTGCAGGTACAAAATAAGTATCCTGGTTCCTATTTTGAAGGACCTGGCAGTTTTCACTTCTCTTCTTGGGAGCTAGGCTAAGTTCTGGGGATACAGATGAATAATATAAACACAGCCCTAGTTCTCAAGAAGGTTATGGTCTACCAAGAGGGACATTTGAAATGTAATCACATTTAATAAGTACTTAATTTCAATTGTTATAAGCTCCACGAGAAAAATAAAAGGTGCAATTAAAATGTTTAACAAACATGCATGATTTCACCTTAGGAGTTGGAGTAGGCATCTTTGAGGAAGTGACTTTGAACCTGAGACAATGGGGTTCTGCAGAAGAGTGTGCTGGACACAGGTGCCACTAAGGAGGTTTTATTATACCCATGGAGGAATAAGTTTAAGCAAAAAGAAAATTAGAAGTAACGGTGGGTAGATTTTTATTTCTATAAGTGTAACAGCAGCCATTACCTCAGAAAGAACCACACTTCTAGAATTCAATGTTAGTGTTGCCAAAGACCATAGCAAAGGCTTGTATCAGAAGGAAAGAGGAGAGACAGAAAATTATCTTAGTTTCTTCATCAAGATGCCAGTGAATCTGTACTTGTCACCCAGTAAACATGATCGGTGAACTTAAGCACAAGTGGGAGAATTCTCTCATTAAGAAATTAATTCAATATCATTTTATCACTTTGGTATGGTGGGTGGTATATTAGTTTGCTAGTGCTGCCATAACAACACACCACAGATTTAGGTGGCTTACTTAAATAACACTTTAATTAAATAACAACAGTTCTGGAGACTAGAAGTTCAAGACAAAGGTGTCAGCAGGGATGGTTTCTCCTGAAGCCTTTCTCCTTGACTTGCGATGGCCATGTTTTTACATGGTCCTACCTCTGTGTGTTTGCATGTTTCTGTCCAAATTTCTTCCTATAAGGACACCATTATGTTGGATTACATGCTTCCCTAATGACTTCATTTAACTTATTCACCTCTTAAAAACCTTATCTCCAAATACAGTCACACTCTGAGGAATTGTGAGTTCGGACTTCGACATATAAATTTGGGATGTAGTGAGAAACAATTCAGTCCATAATATATGGCATGGAAGGACTATCTTCATTACCTTTTCTCCCAGAGAGAGGCTGTTGAAATATTTGTCTTACAAAATTTAGAAACATTTGGTGGAGACAGTTTCAATCCCAAGTTGGCCTTTCTTTCCCATCCAACATGTCTCAAAACTCCTATTTCCATTTTTCCATTGAGTCCTGTGTTCCAATATTTGGGCATTTTCAGTGTGCTCCAGAGTGGACACAAAAACATCAGCTTTGTGAGACATAGAGTTTGGCTGGAGAGGGCACTTATTTAGGCAGTTAAATGGGCATCTTGTTCTCTGCACCACTTGCCCTCAAATCCAGACCTTTAGGAAGAAACTGAAGGACATTGAGTTCTATAGACACTCACCCAGGATTATTGTTTTTCATGGGCAGAGCTTGGACAGAGAGAAAGAGAATACAAATATTGATTGACTTACGACCGATGCAACTTACGACCATTCGACTTTACGATCACAATCGCTAGCCACGACTGCTCCACGTCTGGCAGTGCAAGCATTGCCCAGCTGAGCATACAACAGTGCAGACCAACTTCTGGCAGCACTACTATCTCTGCATGCACCATTTCAACTGTTATCCCAGACTTGGTACAGCAATTTGTGTTTTGTGTCTTGGATATTTTTCATCAAACCCCTCCCAAGATGTCTACCAAGAGGAAATTGTCTTTGCAAATATTAAACCAGTTGTACTTGAGGAGTCCTGAGGAGCCACTGCACCACCTCACCCGCAGGTGTTATAAAGTACCAAAAGCTACAGAATCAATATTAATATTTTAAAAGGCTTAAAGAACATTTTATTAATTTGGGTTAAGGTGTGCAGAGAAATTTTGTGAATAATCTTTGTACTCTGTAATTGGGCCCTTGGCATTGTATTGTAAATGCAAAGGGAAGGAAAACATAGATTCCCTGACATTCCACCACACCTGTGGGGAGGGGGGTGAATGGCTAGCCAGGTGCAGGAAGAGAAAAGCCAAAATAAACCTTTTCTTGTAGTAATGAGCCATTTGCGGGCATTTGTCCCCACAAAAACTACCTCTCCCATATGAATGCATATAGTTAATGTGTGTGACTCTGGACAGAGATGGCGGATAAACATTAGAAAATATAGGAATGTCTTTTAATATGTAAAGAGACATCTTTCTATCATTGTGTTGACTTGTAAATTTTGTTTTTTCCAAAATGATATATGGCTTGCAAATTGAACATGATCTTATCATGTTAAAGGACATATGACTATAACCAATAGTGGTAAAGGGGCACCTAATTGCAATTTTTGCTTCTATACTTCCCACTTGCAAATTTATAAAAACTAAGTAGAACAAAGGGCAGGCGCTCTCTCCCTCAGATTTCTGTCGGAGTTGCCACCGCTTGGCCAAGCTAGACAATAAAGCTTTGGTGTGGAATTGACGGATTTTGTTTGTGTCTTCAGTGTTTCGAGTCCCTCTGGATTAGGCTTAACAGTACTGGTAATGCAGTGTTTTACTTAAACCTGACAAATGTAAAAATAAGAAACAAAACGGTGTAGAGATGATACAAATGGCATAAAATGAACAAAGAAAATTATGATATATAACAATAATGAAAGAAAATTATGATAAAATATGCCTTAAAGATTTTTATAACATCATTTCACAGTACTGTACATATAGCCTACTCAATTTACGACCAAATCGTGTTATGACCCATCTGTTGGAACCAATCGTGGTCGTAAATCGAGCACTAGCTGTAAATCTTCAGGGATTATAGCTTTTTAACTAATCAGTGGCTATTACTCAACTGTTAGGTTACCCATTTTTCAATGGAGAAGAATTGCTCTTCTTTGGGATTAATTTTGATATGTTTTACATCAGCAATCTTATTAATCAGGATACATTTCTTTTTTCTGAATAATAGTTTGTCAGCCAGGTTTGTTAAAATACAGAATGCCACTTGCTAATTAAACTAGATCTTTGTGGGAGGAACTGAGCTGTTAATGCTGTTAACAGGATCCAGCCAGTAGAAACTGCATTTATCAATATTTTGGAAAGGGTGATGTGTATGTAGATCATTGTTACATGCTGTAGTTTCTCCCTCACAAAGTTAGATGTTGTTCAATAAGCCTTCATGAAGCAACTTCGATAGCCCTTAAGTCATCAGTACAAGACAAAAAGTAAGAGAGAGAGAGAGAGAGAGAGACCACAGATTGTACCAATGGATTGTACAATGGGATTTTTAAATTTATGTTCTGTGAAATTAAGGAGAATTAATAGTCTAAAGCCTAAGCCTCCAGTCAAAGCAGCTCTGGTGCAGTTGTTCAGAGTACAGTTTTTTCAGTCAAGTTTCAAGTTCAAATATTATGATTTACTACTTAGTCATCTGATTTAATACTAATACTTAGTCATAGTATTAAATGAGATAATATATATATATATAAATGCTTATAACAGTGCCAAACCTTGTTAAGGAAATGCTTAAGAAGTGTTAGTTATCATTGCTGTAATCTTTATCATGATCATCATCCTTTCATCTGATCATCGACAAATGAATGAGACTGAAAAATAACCTCATGTTATTGACTCATGTGTTTTAAATCAACCCATAAAAACTGAACATATGAGAAAGCAATCAATGACCAACTAAGGTGCCACAACTATGAGTTGATGCTTCTCATCTTTTCCTTTCTGTCTGTCCCTCTCTCTCTTACTAAATATGTATATACTATAAATTATATATATAATATTATAAATTAGTAGTGAGATGCTACTATGAACTGAATTATGTCACCACTCAAAATGATTAAAATTCTAACTCCCCATGTGACTACATTTGGAGATAGGACTTTTAGGAGGTAATTTAGGTTCAAGGAGGTCAGAAGGGAAGGTCCCTTATCTAGTAGGACTGGTGTCCATAGAAGAAAGGAAGGGCCTGGCTAAGTAGCTCAGTTGGTTAAAGTGTCATTCAATATGCCAAGGTTGCAGATTCTATTCCTGATCAGGGCACATACACAAGCCAATCAATGAGTACATAAATAAGTGAAACAACAAATCAATGTTTCTCCCTCTCTTTCTATCTCTTCCTTCCTCTCTCTCTCTCTCAAATCAATTTTAAAAATCAAAAAGAGAGAGAGAGTTCTCCCTACACTTATGCACCAAGGAAAGGCCATGTTTATACATAACAAGAGGCAGCCATATACAAGCCAGGAAGAGAACTCTCACCAAAATCTGACTATGCTGGCATTCTGATCTCGGACTTCCAGCTTCTAGAACTATGAGAAAATTAATTTATGTGTTTAAGTCACCCAGTCTATGGTATTTTGTTATGGCAGCTAGAGTTGACTAATACACATGCCAGCACTTCTGCTATATGTTATTAGTCTCACAAACTGACCTTGATACAATGTGAGAGGCAATTATACAAGATTAAATCCAAGAAATGAGAAACATGGAAATCCTCTTAGAGGCTGACTGCTATGCTTTCTGTTCAAAATACAGAAACAACTGGTTAAAACAAAGAATTATAATGAGACAGACACCCCAATAAAAATGGGCAAAATATCTGAACAGATATTACACAAAAGATACATAGTTAGCTAATAAGCACATGAAAATATTCTCAGTCATCAGGAAAATACTAAATTAAAACTACAATAAGGTACCACTATATATTCACTAAAATGTTTAGAATAAAAAGACTGACAATACTAAGTGTTGGTGAACCCCTGAAGCTGTCAGATATTGTTGGTGGTAATACGTAGTGATACTATCACTTTAATAAAGAGTTTGACAATTTTCTCATAAAGTTAAACACATACCTTCCATATAACCTATAAATCTCATTCTTAAATGTTATCTAAGAGAAACAAAGGTATATGTCTATTACAAAAAATATGTATGCTAATATTCATAGCAGCATTATTCATAAAAGCCAAAATCTGAAACAAATACCCATTAACTGGTGAATGAATAATAATAAAAAAACTGACATATCCATACTATGAAATACTTTTCAGCAATGAAAAGACTAAATTGTCAATGCATTCAACCACATGATGAGTCTCAAAACAGTATGTAAAGTGAAAAAAATAAAACACAAAAGACTGTATAGTATATGACATCACTGATATACAATTCTAGGAAAGAAAAAACTATGGTTTCAGAAAATATTTAGTTGGGACAAAAGTTAAAAGAGAAGATTGTATATAAAAGTTATGGAGGCGGCCCTGGCCGGTTGGCTCAGCGGTAGAGCGTCGGCCTGGTGTGCGGGGGACCCGGGTTCGATTCCCGGCCAGGGCACATAAGAGAGGCGTCCATTTGCTTCTCCACCCCCCCCCTCCTTCCTCTCTGTCTCTCTCTTCCCCTCCCGCAGCCAAGGCTCCATTGGAGCAAAGATGGCCCGGGCGTTGGGGATGGCTCCTTGGCCTCTGCCCCAGGCGCTAAAGTGGCTCTGGTCGCGGCAGAGCGACGCCCCGGAGGGGCAGAGCATCGCCCCCCCGTGGGCAGAGCATCGCCCCTGGTGGGCGTGCCGGGTGGATCGCGGTGGGGCGCATGAGGGAGTCTGTCTGATTGTCTCTCCCCGTTTCCAGCTTCAGAAAAAAAAAAAAAAAGTTATGAAGGCTATTTGGGAATGATGAAATGTTCTAGGTCTCTATTGTGATAGAGGTTATAGAAATGTATATAACTATCAAATTCAACAAACTGAATACCAAAAATGGATGAATTTTATTCTATGTAAATTATACTTCAATAGAGCTACCAACAAAGAGTTATCTTTTAGACACATACTGGAATCTTTACATATGAAAAGTTATATTGTTATAATTTGCTTCAAAATAATTCTGAGTTGGGGAGAATGAGTCAGGAATATATGAAAACAAATTGGTCACAAATTGCTATGTGTTGAAGCCATGGGATTAATACATGAAAGTTAATATGTTATTTATTTTTGCATTTAAAAAAATTTTTTTACAATAAAAAATATTTAAAGCAAAAAGCATACTTACTCAGTGCCTCTGCTCACTCCAGGCAGTCATTGAATCATCCATCCTGAACGAGCAGAAAGGTGAAAGAGTACCTGTATTAGCATTGCAACAAAGAGACTCTAAAACATGTAGCTCACACCAGAAATTGATTTCTTCATAAAATAAGGAAATAAGATAGAAGCAAAATTTTCACTCATTAGCTCACATTAGAGCAGAGTGGGTGGAGAGAAAAATGGAGAGAAAGATATGCTCCATAAAGTAACTCAAGGATCCAGGTTCCTTCTATTTTCTTCCTTTGCCTCTTCCAGGATGCTACTGTTTTTTGTTTGTTTGTTTTTACCTTATTTTTATTAATTTTAGTGCATTGACATTGATAAATCAGGGTACATATGTTCTGAGAAAATATCTCCAGATTATTTTGACATTTGATTATTCTGCATACCCCTCACGCAAAGTCAAATTGTTTTCTGACACCTTCTATCTGGTTTGCTTTGTGCCCCTCCCCTCCCCCTATCCGCTCCCTCTCCTTCCTCGCTCCCTCCCCACCCCTTCATCCCACCCCTTGTTACCATCACATTCTTGTCCATGTCTCTGAGTCTCATTTTTATGTCCTATCTATGTATGGGTTCATATAGTTCTTAGTTTTTTCTGATTTACTTATTTCACTCCATATAATGTTATCAAGATCCATCCATGTTATTGTAAATGATCCAATGTCATCATTTCTTACATTTCTTATGGCTGAGTAGTATTTCATAGTACAGCAGTTCTCAACCTGTGGGTTGCGACCCCGGCGGGGTCGAACGACCAAAACACAGGGGTCGCCTAAAGCCATATAAAATATGTATTTTCCGATGGCTTTAGGCGACCCCTAAATAATCCCCTTTTTAATCCACTCATCCTCTGATGGACACTTGGGCTGTTTCAAGATCTTCGCTATTGTGAACAATGCTGCTATAAACATGGGGATGCATTTCTCCTTCTGGAACCATTCTAGATGTTCTTGGGGTATATTCCTAAAAGTGGGATAGCTGGGTCAAAAGGCAGTTTGATTTTTAATTTTTTGAGGAATCTTCAAACTGTTTTCTACAGTGGCTGCACCAGTCTGCATTCCCACCAGCAGTGTAGGAAGGTTTCCTTTTCTCCACAGCCTCGCCAGCACTTATTTTGTGTTGTTGATGAGCGCCATTCTGACCGGTATGAGGTGATATCTCATTGTGGTTTTAATTTGCATTTCTCTAATAATTAGTGATGTTGAGCATTTTTTCATCTGCCTGTTGGCCATCTGTATGTCCTCTTTGGAGAACTGTCTATTCATTTCTTTTGCCCATTTTTGATTGGATTTTTTGTCTTTCTAGTGTTGAGATTTACAAGTTCTTTATAAATTTTGGTTATTAGACATACCCCTTATCAGACGTACTGTCAAATATGTTCTCCCATTGTGTAGTTTGTCTTTTTATTCTGTTCTTATTGTCTTTAGCTGTGCAAAAGCTTTTTAGTTTGATATAGTCCGATTTGTTTATCCTGACTTTTATTTCACTTGCCTGTGGAGATAAATCAGCAAATATATCACTGCGAGAAATGTCGAAGAGCTTACTGCCTATGTTTTCTTCTAAGATGCTATGGATTCACACCTTATATTTAAGTCTTTTATCCATTTTGAGTTTATTTTTGTGAATGGGGTAAGTTGGTGGTCTAGTTTCATTTTTTTGCAGGTTGCTGTCCAATTTTCCCAACACCATTTATTAAAGAGGTTGTCTTTTCTCCATTGCATGCCTTTACCTCCTTTGCCAAATATCAGTTGTCCATAGAGCTGTGGGTTTATTTCTGGGTTCTCCGTTCTGTTCCATTGATCATTGATCTATGTGCCTGTTCTTATGCCAGTTTTGAGTACAATGGCCTTGAAGTATAGCTTGATATCAAGAAGTGTGATACCTCCCACCTTATTCTTCTTTTTTAAGATTGCTGACGCTATTTGTGTTCTCTTTTGGTTCCATATAAATTTTTGGAATATGTGATCTATATCTTTAAAGTATGTCATTGGTATTTTAATTGGTATTGCATTGAACTTATAAATTGCTTCGGGTAATATAGACATTTCAATGATGTTTATTCTTCCTAACCATGAGCACGGTATATGTTTCCACTTGTTTGTATCTTCCTTGATTTCTTTATCAATGTTTTATAATTTTACGAGTACAAATCTTTAGTCTCCTTGGTTAAATGTACTCCTAGGTTCTTTATAATTTTTGTTGTAACAGTGAAGGGGATTGTTTCCTTAATTTCTCTTTCAGACTTTTCATTGTTGGTGTATAAAAATGCCTCTGATTTCTGAGTATTAATTTTATATTCTGCCACTTTGCTGAATTCATTTATCAGGTCCAGTAGTTTTTTGACTGAGATTTTAGGGTTTTCTATATACAATATCATATCATCTGCACATAATGATAGCTTTACTTCTTCTTTTCCAACTTGAATGCCTTTTATTTCTTCTTCTTGTCTGATTGCTGTGGCTAGGACTTCCAGGACTATGTAGAATAAGAGTGGTGAAAGGGGGTACCCCTGCCTTGTTCCTGATCTTAAGGGTATTGCTTTTAATTTTTTCCCATTGAGTATGATGTTGGCTGTGGGTTTGTCATAGATGGTTTTTATCGTGTTGAGGTATGTTCCCTATATTCCCACTTTGTTGAGAGTTTTGATCATGAATGGGTGCTGAATTTTATCAAATGCTTTTTCTGCATTTATTGAAATTATCGTGTGGTTTTTCTCCTTCCTTTGGTTTATGTGATGAATCACATTGATTGATTTGCAAATATTGTACCAGCCTTGCCTCCCCAGAATAAATCCCACTTGATCATGGTGTATGATTTTTTCCATATATTGTTGGATCCACTTTGCTAATATTTTGTTGAGGATTTTAGCATCTATATTCATCAGGGATATTGGCTTATAATTTTCTTTCTTTGTGTTGTCTTTGCCTGGTTTTGGAATCAGAATTATGCTCACCTCTTAAAAGGAGCTTGGAAGTGTTCCTTCCTCTTGAATTTTTTGAAATAGTTTGAGAAGGGTAGGAGTTAGTTCTTCTTTGAATATTTGGTAGAATTCCGTTGTGAAGCCATCTGGTCCAGGAGTTTTATTTGTTGGGAGTTTTTTGATAACTGTTTTGATCTCATTTGGTGTAATTGGTCTGTTTAGGTTTTCTGATTCTTCCAGATTAATTTTTGGAAGATTATATGTTTCAAGGAATTTGTCCATTTCACCTAGGTTGTCTAGTTTTTTGGCATATTGTTCTTTATAGTATTTTCTTACAATATTTTGTATTTCTGTTGTCAGTTGTTATTTCTCCACTCTCATTTCTAATTTTATTTATTTGAGTCCTCTTTCTTTTTTTCTTAGTGAGTCTAGTTAAAGGTTCATCAATCTTGTTTACTTTTTCAAAGAACCAGCTCCTAGTTTCATTGATCCTCTGTATTGTTTCTTTAGTCTCTATGTCATTTATTTCTGCTCTGATCTTTATTATTTCCTTCCTTCTACTACATTTGGGCTTTACTTGCTGTTCTTTTTCTAGTTCTTTTAGATGCAGGGTTAAGTTGTTTATTTGAGCTTTTTCTAGCTTCTTAAAGTGTGCCTGTAGTGCTATGAACTTCCCTCTTGGTACTGCTTTCACTGGGTCCCATAAATTTTGAGTTGTTGTATGCTCATTATCATTTGTTTCTAGGAATGTTTTTATTTCTACTTTGATCTCATTCTTAATCCATTTGTTATTTAACAACCTGCTATTTAGTTTCCATGTGTTTGAGAATTTTTGAGCTTTTCTGTTGTGGTTGATTTCTAGTTTCATGCCATTATGATCAGAGAAAGTGCTTGGTATGATTTTAATCTTCTTAAATTTGTTGAGGCCACTTTGTGCCCTAACATGTGGTCTATCCTAGAGAATGTACCATGAGCATTTGAAAAGAATGTATATTCTGCTGCTTTAGGGTAAAAGGTTCTGAAGATATCTACTAAATCGAGTTGATCTAGTGTATCCTTTAAGTCTGCTGTTTCTTCGTTAATTTTCTTTCTTGAGGATCTATCTAGTGATGTTAGTGGGGTATTAAAATTCCCTACTATTATAGTATTGCTGTTGATCTCGCTCTTTATATCCATCAAAGTCTGCTTTATATATTTAGGTGCTCCTATGTAGATATTTATAATAGTTATATCTTCCTGTTGGATTGCTCCTTTTATCATTATGTAGTGGCCTTCTTTATCTCTTACTATATTCTTTGTTTTAAAGTCCATTTTGTCTGATATAAATATTGCTACCCCAGCTTTTTTTCATTTCCATTTTGCATAAAATGTTTTTTTTCCATCCTTTTACCTTCAGTCTATTTGCATCTTTTGTTTTAAGGTTTGTCTCTTGTGGACAGCATATGTACGTGTCTCGTTTTCTTATCCATGAAGCTACCCTATGTCTTTTGATTGGATCATTTAATTCATTTACATTTAAGGTTATTATTGATATGTAGTTGTTTATTGCCATTTTACTCTTTAAAGCTGTATTCCTCTTTTGCTATACTCTTTTCCCACTTTGATCTGTTTACACCATGCCCCTTAACATTTCCTGAAGCATTGGTTTGGTTGTAATGAATTCCTTGAGTTGTTTTTTCTTATCTGGGAAACTTTTTATTTCTCCTTCTATTTTAAATGAAAGCCTTGCTGGATAAAGTAGTCTTGGTTGTAGGTTCTTGTTCTGCATTACTTTGAATATTTCTTGCCATTCCCTTCTGGCCTCAAGTGTTTCTGTTGATAAGTCAAATGTCATCCTTATGGGGGCTCCTTTGTAGGTGATAACCTTTTTTTCTCTAGCAGCTTTTAATATTTTCTCTTTATCACTTAACTTTGGAATTTTAATTATGATGTGTCTTGGTGTAGGTTTCTTTAGGTTTCTCTTTAATGGATTTCTCTGTGCTTCTTGCATTTGTGAGAGTTTCTCCTGCATTAATTTAGGGAAGTTTTCAGCTATGATATGATTGAAAAAAGTCTCTATCCCTTGTTCTTTCTTTTCTTCTTCAGGAACCCCTATAATGTGGATGTTATTTCTCTTCATGTTGTCACAGAGCTCTCTAAGAGTTTCCTCAGAATTTTGAGTCTCTTTTCTTTTTTCTTCTCTGCTTTCATGCCTTCATTCCAGTTGTCCTCCAACTTGCTGATTTGATCCTCAGCTCTATCCATCCTGTTTTTAATTTCTTCCATTGTGGTCTTCATTTGTGATATTGTATTTGTCATCTCCAACTGATTCTTTTTTAACATTTCAATATCCTTTTTTATACTTGCTATTTCTTTATTTAGGTGTTTGTAATGACCATCCATTGTTGTTCTAAGATCCCTAAGCATCTTTACAATCATTATTTTGAACTTCGCATCCGGAAGTTTGGTTATTCCCGTATCACTCAGTTCATTTTCTGGATGTTTCTCTTGTAGTTTTATTTGGATTGCACTTCTCTGTCTTCTCATTGTATCTGTGTATTTGGGTGTTTTGTTTGTAGAGCTGGTTGAGTCTAGGCTTGGTGTTGTCTGTCTCCAGTTTTTAATTGTGTTATTTCTAGGTCTTCTTGGGTTGGTATCAGCTATTATTTATAATCCACTTTCGGATTTGGGCCGCTTTGAAGTCTTGATTTCTTTGTTTTCTTAACAGGTGATTGTCTTGTTTGCTGATCTCAGTGGGGGGCTTATTTGAAACTGTATCCAAGAATGTGGTGGGTGTGACCCCTGAGATTCTGAAGTCCTCTTCTGCCAGTTAATCTCTCTGGGGGCGGGTTGCTTTCTCAGCTTCAGTAAGGGGAGGTGTATCTCAGATCTCCATGGAAACCTGAATCACTGCCCCTCCTCCCCACTTCTTGTTTTCAGCTGTGTCTTGTTGCGCTGATTGGAGCTGGAGAGATGTCTGTATCTTTGTGACCTGGAAGTACTTTTGTATTTTGTTTTGTGGAAGGATCAGCCCTTCCCCCAGTTATGGCCACCTCTAGCACTGAATGAGTCAGCTTTTCAGGTCATCCCCTGAATTCCTCTCCCCCTCACCATCTGTCTCTTTCTCCCCCCTTTCTTTTTGTAAGACAAGGGGGCCCTTTCAACACACCTCATTCCCTGGTTGCCAGGCAAGTGGCTGTGAGAAGTATTTACTGCTCTTTTCCTTGGAGTGAGAGCCCAGCCTCACCCCCCCCCCCCCCCGTTTCTGTAAGCAGGGGAGATTCATGCACTCCCTACCAGGTTTGTTGGGGCTTCTTCTTTATTCCTTGGTATTTGAGAGCTGTTCAGATTTGGTTCTTCATGCTGATTGTTCATAAATTAGTTTATAATCCAGTTTGGTGGTGTGAGCTGGGAGTCTGTGTGTCTGCCTACTCTGCTGCCATCTTCAGGTCTCCCCCAGGATGCTAATGTTAATGGTTGAAGCTAACCCATAGCATCATTTTATCCAGTAGAAAAAAAGAAAGAGAGAAAAGGCAAGAAATATTTTTTTATACAATGCTGCTACTCACATTCCACTGGCATGAACTTAATCACATGTCCCCACTTGCAAGAGAGGTTGGGAGCATAGCTTTTAGGTGGATGTCATATTAGTTTGCTTAGACAGTTTCTGGTAAATAAAACCTACATACACACACACATAAACACGCATACACACACAAAGATTTATTTGCACCTTTCTTTAAAAATAAAGGGTGCATTCCACCACAATGGGTACATTAACAATGACAGAGGAAGTGTGGAATTCATGAAATGGAATATAGCTCACAAAAGAAACAAAGGGATGTCCTGGGCAATAGCAGTTGGAAATCCCACAGTGAAGGACCTGCAACATTAAAAGAGAAAGCAGTTTTGCTTGACCAGGTGGTGGTGCAGTGGATAAAGCATTGGACTGGGATGTGGAGGACTCAGGTTTGAAACCCCAAGGTTACCAGCTTGAGTGGGCTCATCTGGTTTGAACAAGGCTCACCAGCTTGAGTCCAAGGTCAATCGCTCGAGCAAGGGGTCACTCGGTCTGCTGTAGCCCCCTGGTTTAGGCACATATGAGAAAGCAATCAATGAACAACTAAGGTGCAGCAACAAAGAATTGATGCTTCTCATCTATTTCCCTTCCTGTCTATCTGTCCCTATCTGTTCCTCTCTCTGTATCTCTCTGTCTGTCACACACAAAAAAAGTCCTTAAAAAAAAAAGAAAAACCCACAGCTTTATGGACAACTGATATTTGACAATAGAAGTAATAGCATACAATGGAGTAAAGACAGCCTCTTTAATAAATGGTGTTGGGAAAATTGGACATCTATCTGCAAAGAAATGAAACTAGACTACCAACTGACACCATTCACAAAAATAAACTCAAAATGGATAAAAGACTTAAATGTAAGCCATGAAATCATAAGCATCTTAGAAGAAAACATAGGCAGTAACTTCACCAACATCTCTCGTAGCAACATATAAAATATTTTCTGATTTATATGCATGGGCAAGTGAAATAAAAGACAGGATAAACAAATGGGACTATATCAAACGACAAAAGCTTGTGCACAGCTAAAGACAATAAGAACAGAATAAAAAGACAAACTACACAATGGGAGAACATATTCGACAACACATCTGATAAGGGGTTAATAACCAAAATTTATAAAGAACTTATAAAATTCAACACCAGGAAGACAAAAAATCCAATCAAAAATGGGCAAAAGAAATGAATAGACAGTTCTCCAAAGAGGACATACAGATGGCCAATAGGCAGATGAAAAAATGCTCAACATCACTAATTATTAGAGAAATGCAAATTAAAACCACAATGAGATATCACCTCACACCGGTCAGAATGGCGCTCATCAACAAAACAACACAAAATAAGTGCTGGCGAGGATGTGGAGAAAAGGGAACCTTCCTACACTGCTGGTGGGAATGCAGACTGGTGCAGCCACTGTGGAAAACAGTTTGAAGATTCCTCAAAAAATTAAAAATCAAACTGCCTTTTGACCCAGCTATCCCATTTTTAAGAATATACCCTAAGAACACCATAGCACTATTCCAGAAGGAGAAATGCACCCCCATGTTTATGGCAGCATTGTTCACAATATCTGGAAACAGCCCAAGTGTCCATCAGTGGACGAGTGGATTAAAAAGCTTTGGTACATATATACTATGGAATACTACTCAGCCATAAAAAATGATGACATCAGATCATTTACAACAACATGGATGGACCTTGATAACATTATACAGAGTGAAATAAGTAAATCAGAAAAAACTAAGAACTGTATGATTCCATACGTAGATGGGACATAAAAATGAGACTCAGAGACATGGACAAGAGTGTGGTGGTTATGGGGGGGGGATTTTGGGGGGAGAGGGAGGTGGTGGGGGGAGGAGAGGGGCACAAAGAAAACCAGAGAGAAGGTGATAGAAGACCATTTAACTTTGGGTGAGGGGTATGCGACATAATCAAAAAAATAAAAACAAACAAACAAAGAAAAACTCCTCAAAATACCTTTAAAAAAAGCAGTTTCCAATTGAGAGGTAGAAGTGGTAGAATATTTAAGTATCTGACTTTGTGGAAAGAATATTGAGAAAGGGTTTACAGCAGGGATTGGGAACCTTTTTGTCTGAGAGAGCCATGAATGCCACATATTTTAAAATGTAATTGCATGACAGCCATACAATATGTTTAACACTAAATACAAGTAAATGTGTGCATTTTATGTAAGACCAACACTTTTAAAATACAATAAGTTTCTGAATTCTTCTTATTAACATTGTTATGCTGTTGCGAACCAATGACAAATAAAGTAATTCTTACCATTAATGCAACTTCTGGTGCTGCACGGTTTTGCTGATGGCTTTGTAGTCTGGTTGATACGTGGTGAGGTTAAGCTTCATGTAGGTTTTGAGACTTCCATCCATTAAAGATGATTGTAGCTTGGTCTTAACGTTCTTTAGATATGAGAAAGACTGCTCACATGCATACATAGAGTCAAACATTGTCAGTACAGCATACTCACACGCTGCAGTTTGTGGTATGTGTCAGGAAGTGTGTTCCAAGTTTTGACAATCAGCTGGTCCGCAGGTTGAAGTTTTTTCATTTCTCCCCTCTTGTGTTTGCTCGCCAACTCTGCTTGCTGGAAGTCTTTCTAAATCTTCATTCAATGATTTGAACTTATTCACCCACATGTCTGAGGCCTTCAGGTCAGCAGCTTGTAGCTCAAAATCTCTGATGGAGACACCGGGGATGTAACTCAGGTTGGCACTGTCTACTGCACACTCTTGTGGATGGGTGAAGAACTTAAAAAGATGAGTGCACTCACAAAATTCTCCAAAGTGCATTGAAATGACTGCAGGAGATTAGATGTGAAGCCCATTAGCTGCTGGAGATCAAGATGTTGAGCAGGGTCCTTTGCTGTGCATGCATCTTTAAACTCTCCCAGTTTTTCAAAGTGTAGTAAAAGACCTGTTTCAATGTTGGTGATGAAGAGTTCCAGCTTGTTTGCAAATGCAAACATTGCTTGTTGAAGGGATAAGACTGTATTTCCAACGTCTTGCATTTTCACATTGAGCTGGTTTAGATGTTCAGTCATGTCCACGAGATAGTAAAACTTCAGGAGACACTCAATGTTAGCTAACTCAGGATGCTCAACGTTTTTCATTTCAAGAAAAGTCCGAATTTCTCTCAGACAAGCCGCGAAATGCTGAGCACCTTCCTTTTTGACAACCAATGCACATTGCTGTGCAGAAGCAGACCAGGATAATTATTCCCAACTTCATCCAGCAGTGTTTTAAACTGGCAATCATTTAAAGCTCAAGCAACAATAAAGTTGACCACCCGAATGACCAGCGAGATCACCTCACCAAGCTGCTTGGCACACATCTGAGCACAAAGCGCCGCCTAATGTAGGATGCAGTGAAAACTTAGAATGGATCTCTTTTTATGTTCAGGAAGAAGAGCTAAGAATCCTCTGTTTTTCCCCACCATGCACGGAGCACCATCAATACACATCGAAATAAGTTTATCCATCGGTAGATTTTTTTCTTTAGCGAACTCAGTGAAAGACTTGAATAAATTCTCCCCTCTTGTTGTCTCTTTCAAAGGCAAAACAGCAAGACTTTCCTCACGTAGTGTGTCACTGACAGCATAACTTGTAATCACGCTGAACTGGGATAAATGGCTTATGTCTGTTGACTCATCCAAAGGGAGAGAAAAGAATGATGCTGCATTTATGTCCTTCACTTGTGTTTGCCTCAATTTGATTAGCCATCATAATGGTATGTTCATGAACAGTTCTTGCTGACAGAGGCATGTCTTTTAGCCCTTGGTTATTTGTCTTCATCCAAAAAGTCATCAAAAAGTTCATTGGCAACATCAAGCATGAATGTTTTTCGCATACTCCCTATTTGTGAATGGCTTTCCGTTTCTCACAATTGCTAAAGCACCAGCAGAGCTAGCCGAATTCCAGTCACCTTGTTGGGTCCAAACACGGAGTTGCTGCTGACTAGCTTGCACTCTGCACAGTAGCTCTTGACATGCTTTCTTCCTGCTGTCCCCGCTGGATATTTCGATGCAAATGTAGTATGGCGTGTGTCGAAGTGCTGCTTTATATTTGACCGTTTCATCACTGCAATTTTATCATTGCATATTAGACACACTGCAGAACCTGCTCTCTCCACAAAGGCGAATTCCTCTGTCCATTCCTACTGATATGTACAATACTCCTCATCATTTTTTTTTTTTAGCCATCTTCTTCATCAAAAGGGTTTCTGCAATTAACTAGCTGACTACTTGATTAAAAGGAGGGAAGTTTACTTCCTGACCTCACAATGACCCCATGTACATTATGCATTATCCAATAAAAATTTGGTGTTGTCCCGGAGGACAACTGTGATTGGCTCCAGCCACCTGCAACCATGAACATGAGCAGTAGGAAATGAATGGATTGTAATACATGAGAATGTTTTATATTTTTAACGTTATTATTTTTTTATTAAAAGTTTGTCTGTGAGCCAGATGCAGCCATCAAAAAGCTATATCTGGCTCACGAGCCATAGGTTCCTGACCCCTATTTACAGTTTAATTGGTGAGTTTGGTAAGAATCATAAGTATAGAAATATAGAAACTTATGCCAATGGAAAATACGGTGATTTACTCTAGTTAATAGTTGGACAAGTGGAAATAATAATTATAGTTCACAACCTGACTCATTAAAAAATAAGATTGTCCTCAACATAATAATGTGAATATTTCATATGGATTTAACCAAAAATTGTGATATGACTTTAATTTGGAATCGTGGAGAGGCAAGGTAGGCAGGAGGAACATAAAAATGAGACTGACATCTTTTGCATTAGGAAGACAATAGAAAACATCTAAAATGACAAATCTAAAACTGACACAGCAGCAGAGATACATTGTTTAGAAATAAGGAAGAAATGTGGTCTTTTAGCTAAGATATCAGGAAGGGTTTGCCTTTAAATTACGGGCAGGAGACTGCTGGGTTCTGTCTAAACACACTTGTTCTCTTTATCTCATTCAACTATGGGTAAACTGTTCTTCAACAGAAGCATATTTTAATCTCATTGGAAAAGAAATTGTTTGGAAGATAAAAAATAAAACTCAAAAATAAAGAAACATGTCTTCCCATCTCTCATTTAGAAATGTAGTGACTGAATCAAAGATATAAGCCAGACAGGTAGGTTGACTGGCCAGGCACGACCAGGAAGAGCGAGGTCCAGGGATCACTGGGAATGAGTGAGACCTCCAGCCCCTCATATCTACTAAGAGGTAGTTTTTCCAAAGATTGCCCTCTGAGACTTCTCCTTTGAAAAATGGTCCCAAATCCGTGACTCGGTACTGGCTGTTGTATGAAAAAGGGTCAGATTTGGGGCATTTTAACAATAGATGACACAGGTAGTATTTTATTGGCCTGTAAATTATCTTTTATTTATATGTGTCCTAAGGACCCTGTGACATAGCTAACAAATGGAGACCTTGTGTGAAGAGGTACTTATATACGCAGCTTTCTAATGAATTATATAATTTTTAAGTATCAAAGTAGGAGTCTTTTGTTCTCTGTTATGTCTCCTAGATCATGTTCCAATTAAGACATATAATGGATATATGGATATATAATAAGTATCATTCCACCTATAATGAAATGAATCAGTTGAAAACTATTGAGATTTTAAGAAATTTTTATATTTCTGAGCAAAGTAAATGCCTGCCTTTTCAAATACATCTTATTACAGTATATGGAAGCTACATCATTATATACAATACAGATGTATTGAGTACATGCTGAAGAAAGTTCCTTTCTGAAATAAACTTTCACTTTCTGTTGGTAACCTCTCACTCTGGAACCATATTAAGAAGTTGTATTAAGGACCCTCAGATTTCTTAGTTGACCATTTTACTCTGATTATTACCAAAGTTGAAGGAAAGCACTGTGGAAAGGAAGCAGAAAGGAACTGTCCGTCTGGTCTAAATCAGTTGGAAGCATTAACAGGTAATTGGGACTTGGTTGAAATAAACTTGACTTTGTTTTTATGAAAATGAGATTAGATAAAAGGAGAAACTCTGTCTATGAGGCTCATTCTTCCTTACTTTAGGTCAGGAGCTGAAGGTTTTTCTAATGAGGAACACGAAGCCCATTTTACATCACACAGAATCCAGCATTACCACCTACCTAGAATGAAGTTAAAATAATAAAAATAAATGCAAAAAGTTAACCCCAAAATGGGCATGCATAAAAATTAAAGTGGGAAAATAAAAACACATTTTCTTTTGAAAAAAACATGGATGCAGAATGAAATTGTTATTGTTCTGAATGATTTCCTAAATTGAGTCTGAGCAGAATCCAAGAAAAACATGTCTAAGATAAGACTAAAACCAAATTTCTCTCTCTGGATGAGAAAAAAAATCAGTCTTAAAGTTCCTTTGTCATAATTTTATGCTTTCCTCTGTTATGTTTTTCTTTAGTCAACATGTAAAAACAAATTCATGGCAGATCTGAAAATTGTTTTTCGTGGGGCAAATAAACAATTCGTGATTTATATAAATGTAGTAGTAATTCTCTAGATTGCCATTTCATGGTACACTGCACACCTAAGAAAACAACCTGTGTCTTTTATGCTAAAGTGTGGGTGGGAGCTCAAAGCGAGGGTGTGGGGAGCCATCGGCCCCAGAACGAAATCAGATAAAGCTAGTGGCTTGGTTATTAGTGTGTTCGCTTTGTCTAAGTCCTAGCATTTTCAATGGGCCAGCCCTCTCTTCATTTGTCAGCCCAGCGCACCTTTTGTGCAAATAATTTCCCATTGGTATTACCCAGAGCTTGGAGTCGATAGCTGACTAGCCTCTTTGCTTGTACCATTATTTCCAGCAAGCTTGCTACATCTGCAATAAATCCTGGAGGATTTGGGGGTGGACTGAAGAAGTATGAGTGACAGGATGAGGTGATAAGGGCTGGATTCGGCTGAAACAAAAGCTTTTCCACACTAGCCTGATGTGGCTTCAGTCACAGCCTCTGAAGATCTGATCTGATCAAGTTTTGCCAGCTGTCTCCTCGTGGAGTTCAAGCAACTTAAAAATGCAACCCATGAGCACTTCTTTCATTCTCTATTAAGCTTTCCTATGAGAACCAGGGATGAAAATCTCTCTCCTTTCTTTGCTTTTGATGTTGTCCTGGTGGTAGGAACACTGGGTATTCAAGAAGCTGCATCAGCTGCACCAAGGAACTGTTTTAAGTGATAGACTGAGATAAAAAGGCAAGCTCTGTCTTTATGCAGCAGTCCCAGACCATTTTCAGGTGTGAGAACAAGAAGTGTGACTTAATTGAAATTTCTCAGCTTGCTTGCAGAGGGGCTATGATGAGTTCTTCAAAGCAGAGTTGTTTTTAAGCAAGATCAAATTAAGGGCTGTCATTTTATATAAATTTTTCTCCTCTTGGGTGTTACTTTTTCTTTTATCCAGCAAAGCTTATCCTGGAAGTGTTTATCAGCGATGGCTATTATGTCTGTGTGTGTGCATACATTTCAACATATAAATGGAGGCAGTGTGGCTTTTGAAAAGTCTATTGCACAAGAATCTGTGCAATTGCTCAGATATTTTTGTGTGGTGCTTGGTATTTCAGGCTCCCTTGCTAAGACTCCGTTGTCAGAATAGTCTGAGTTATGTCTCCATTAATAAATATCTCTAAAATTTCAGTGGTTTACAGCAACAAAGATTGATTTGGTAGCCAAAGGGTGATTATGTGCCTGCAATAGACTAAATGTTTGTGTCCCCCTCCCTGTCTGAATCCATAGCTGGAGGCCCTAATCTCCAAACTGATATTTGGAAGTAATTAGGTATAGATGAGGTCATGAGGGTGGAACCCCAATGATGCAATTAGTGACCTAATAAGGGGATGAAGAGACCAGAGCTCTCTCTCTCTCTTTTTGCCAAGTGAGGATACAATCAGAAGACAGCAAACTAGGAGGAGAGCTCTCACCAGATACTGAATATACCAGTACTTTCCAGCCTCTGGAACTGTAAGAGTTATATAAATGTTTACTATAATAAATACCATAGAGTGAGTGGCTTAAACATTGTTGTTTAAGTCACTCACTCTATGGTATTTATTATAGCAACCTGAGCTGACTAAGACTATGTTCATCACAGGTCAATTCTGCTGTGTGCTGGGGACTCAGGAAGATGGAGCAAGCAGCCTGCCTCTGTCTGTGACACAATGCTGAGCTTTATATCAGTGGGGTAGGGAAAGATAAGCATTCCACAGGAAGGAAACCAGACTGCTGGGAGGCACATAAACAATCTCTAGCAGACCTCAGTTTCCCTTCCTGTAATATAAGGAAATTGGATGTCTCTGGTTGCATTCAGTGGTACGAGGAGGCAGCTGCTCTGTACGAAGGCCTGATGGAGACACCCCTGTGCGGACAGAGCTCCAGGCCCACCAGAACCGGGCTAATGAATGTGAAATTTCAACCTGACTGGTGGAAAGGTATATGTATCACAACTGTATAATAGTTGTGGGAAAGAGATGAAACCACAGAACTGAGGAGAAGCTTTTTAAATATTATCCTTCATTTAAAATTAGAAGTAAATTTATTCTTGTTTCCAAGAAGAATACAAGTCACTTTTTAATCCTTTCTGTGTGTGAAATATAACACACATAAAGAACATACAGAAAAGTGAATATACAACTTAATAAATTATTGTAGAGAAACGTGTGCAACGACCACCCAGTTCTAAAATTTGAGCATTGCCAGTATTCCAGAAGCCCCAAAATGTTTCTTCCCAATAAACAGCTTCTTTATATCTTCCCTCAAAAATAACCAGTAAAAGCTTTCTTAGATATGACATCTCAGAGGTTCCTTATTTTAAAGCAATCAAAATCTAGCAATTATTTTGTTATAGCTTTCTTTGTGTCTTGTGAACTATGTTGACCTTAAGCTTGTATAGGTAGTTTAGATTCCAAAGCCTTGTGAAATATGCTTTTTTTTTCAGTTCTGTATAAAGTATCTTTTGCTCGTCTTACCTTTTAAAAAAGTATTTTGTGTACCGAGACAGAGAAAAAATTTTTTTGTAAAGAAATCAATTTACTTTTATTTTAACTTCAGGTTATTGTTTTTGTTTTTATTTTTAATCATTAAAACCACAGAAAATAGCCACTAATTATTTAAACAGAAAAGAGAAATAGACCTCAAGAATGTACAAATGCCATTAAAATTTAGCCAATTTTTTAAAGTTGACATCTCTTTTTTAAGAGATATTAGTATCAGTTAAAAGGGGGAAAAATTAGCTCTTAGCAGGAAGCAACAAAGAAATTCTGTCAGATATTATCTGAAAAAATAAACAGATCCAAAAGGGTTTAGATGAGTTCATGGGCTGATGGTTTTATAATGGGATTATTTAAGGTAGTTGAGAGTTTTAGGGTCTATCCATAACTTTTTAAGAGCTATGTCACTTAGGGCAGCTACTCTCAGCAGTTCCTTAGAGCCATCTCATTGGACATTTGACCCCAACATATTCCAAACTGCTAATTCCCCTTTCCCCTGTATGTCTCTCAGGGCAAGAATGTAGGCATGGATGTAAGATGGTGGAGGCAGGAGCTGGGCCTTTGGAGTTGGAGCTGGACTTGTACACCTGGCTGGTTTGGCCGGCTGAACAAGTGATTTCATCATCAATGCTGTAAGTTCCAGGGAAAAAGTGAGTTGGTCCTGAGGCTGGGATTTTCCCCCAATTATGCCTTTTCTATCCAAAATAAGTCCCTGCTCTCTCCCCCACCCTACCTCTTTGCTATTCTCTTGCCTGAAAGGTTGGATACTCATCTTTCCTAGGAAGACATCTCAATTTTCAGTAGACATTGGGTTATATTTAACTGTGCTATAACCCAAGATTGAGAGTCATTGAAATAAAGCAACCGTACCCTTCCCTTTGTCACTAACTTGTACCAGTTAGCATGCGACTTTTCATGCTCTTTTTTTTTTTTTTTTTTTTTTTACAGAGACAGAGAGAGAGTCAGAGAGAGGGATAGACAGGGACAGACAGACAGGAATGGAGAGATGAGAAGCATCAATCATTAGTTTTTCATTGCGACACCTTAGTTGTTCATTGATTGCTTTCTCATACGTGCCTTGACCGTGAGCCTTCAGCAGACCGAGTAACCCCTTGCTCGAGCCAGCGACCTTGGGCTCAAGCTGGTGAGCTTTTGCTCAAACCAGATGAGCCCTCGCTCAAGCTGGTGACCTCGGGTTCTTGAACCTGGGTCTTCCACATCCCAGTCTGACACTCTATCCACTGCGCCACCGCATGATCAGGCTCATGCTCTTTTGTTTGGAAGATTCAATCTGTTGTACTGCAGTTGTCTGGTGATTTCTTATTTATGTGCCCTTATCCCAGGAAGGGGTCCATTGGAAAAGTTAAACTTTCAATTTATTTTCAGGGAAGGACATAAGCAAACCAGGAATTTCAACTAATTAATTTGGAGAAGAAATTCTTTTAAAAGTAATTATGAACTTTACCTGCTCAAGTCTCCTCAAGTTTTGATAAAGTTAACCTCCTTGGCTTCAATCACAACTAAAAATTAACATTTTCTTAGTAGTCTTTACACAGACCCAATAAATATTTTTTTCCTCTGTCTAGGTTCTAGACCAAACTGAGAAAGAAGTTGTCTTTACCTTATGTTTCTTACTTTATTTTTTGATCTTTGTAGTAATTTGGAGTCCTTTTTGGAAGTGACAAAAAACAAATTCATCTGGACCTGAAGATGAGATTGATCATATCCAAGACACATGGATGAGAGGGATGAATTTCCAAAGAAGATTCAGGATATTCTTACAGAATGGGAGAAGTAGAAACACCCAGCAGCCTGCCAGGGATTTAGCAACCCTCATGGCAGCCAGATGGTTGCTGTGGGTCCAAAACTCACATCAAATCACCACCAAATTGAGTTAAAAAAGGAAAGATTCTCTCCCCAGAACTCTGTGAAGTATCTAATTTTTTCTCTTACTAGATGTGTTCAGGTTAACTTATAAGAAGCAGGATGTATATATACTTTTGAAACATTAATTTATAAAAATGAGAAACTTGAATAAGATCTAGTCAATTTTATCAATATTAATATCTGGGTTGGGATATTAAATATGTTATTATTGGAGAAAACTGGATAAAAGTTACAGGGTTTCTTTTTGTATTACTTTCTACTAAACCTACAATTACCTCAATAAGAATTCCAACTAAAAAAAATAGAAGGGAGGGTGGTAGTAAAACCCCTTTAGTTAATATGCCAGTAAGAAAACCCTTACCATTTCCTGAACCAATTCAGTAAAACATTGCTTTGCTTAAGCAAATCTTAACCAATGAGAGATAGAAGAATCCAGGATTAAATCCTAGATGCCTATCATAGACAATCTCTCATGAATGCATACTTTATTGTCTTTTCTCCCTGCTCAACTCACATATTTACTTATTGTCTTAGTTTTTTAGGGCTTCCATATTGAAATGCCACAGACTTGGTAACATAAACAACAGAAACATTTTCTTACAGCTTGGGAAGGTGGAAGTCTGAGATTAAGCTAATGACAGGGTTGGAGTCACGTGACATCTCTCTCCTTGGCTTGCAGATGGCCACCTTCTTGCTGTGTCTTCACATGTAATTTTCTCTGTGCCCATACATGTCTGTGTTTAATTCCTCTTCTTATAAAGACACCACTCATATTGGATTAAGGTTCTCCTGTTTGATCTCATTTTACCTTAATTACTTCTTTAAAGATCTCATCTCCAAATACAGTCACATTCTGAGGTACTAGAGGTCAAGACTTCAACATATAAATTTGGGGGATATAATTCAGTTCTTAACACATATGTTTTTTGTAAGTCACGTGTTCCCAAGTCCTTGACTTTGGCTCTGCTTTTAGGGGAACCTAACCTAAGAGAGAAACAAAGAGTCAATCTTCCATATATTATCTCATATCCAGATTAATGTACACCTTTTCCTCTGTGGTGTACATATCTTTCAACACAGAAGAAAGGGTGTATATACCTTTCAACACAGAGTCCCATTTCTTAATGTCCTTACCCCAAATTTTGTTCTATCTTTCAAAAGAAGATTAGACAACTGTATGCTGATTATAAAATGCTCAGTTAAAATTCAACAACATAAGTAGGCTAAAATTAAAAGGATGAAAAAATATATATATTATGGAAACATTAATTTACAAAAATCAAGAAAAGTATATCATGCAAGCGTTAATTTATAAAAATGGGAAATTTGAATAAAATCCAGTTAATTGTATCCATGTCAATATCTTTGTTGGGATATTGCAAAATGGTACTATTGGATAAAAATGAATAAAAGTTACAGGCTATCTCTCTGTATTATTTGTTACAACTTCATTTGAACCTACAATTATGTTAATAAAAATTTTAATTAAAAAAAGGAGGAAAAGGGAAGGTGGTAGTAAAACTCCTAGTAGTGCACTAGTAACAAAACCATGATTAGTAATTATTTCTGATCCCTATACCTCATTGGAGCACCCCTACAGAACTCATTGCTGTAACGTGTAGACCTCAGTGGAACATGGTCTCAACCTGACCATTCTCGATCTGCCCCTCCCCATGCTATTTTCTTCAAAATGTACCTATTTCATATCTGTTTCTTTGCAGCTTTGCCCTAAACTAGGATGGATCAATGAGATAACTAATCCCTGCTCAGCTGGTAACTTCCAGATAACATAATGCTTTATCCTCATTTACAAGTCCTTTAAAGACCCATAAATGTAGGGGCCATGGCTTGCCTTTTATTTATGAGCATAAAATGAGAGCAGGAAAAGGTTAATAAAGACACACAGTTTGGGTCCCCTCTACTTGCTATATTAGTGGTGAGCAAGTCTGGCCTTTGTTTTTTTGAGCCAAAAGAGGGAAAAAAAAGGTCAGCCATGTAATTCTTAGTATCCATGAGGTTAAAAAAGAAAATAATAGGAGAGGAACCTTCCTGTACCAACTACAGAAGTAGCCACTGGAAGAATGTGCTAGACCATGTAATAGACACAATCAACAGCATCTTTATGATTGACATGGTGACAAAATGAACAAATCTTTCCTCGTAGGAAAGTTCAGTATAAGCTTATGGCCATCTCCCAAAGTTATTGTAATATTTTCTTAAATGTGTCTTAGCTCTTCCATACTCATCTGTGGAATGAGGGGTGTAGGGGTACAAGATACAATGGTTTAGCTTCCTTGAGGGATAGATAAGTGGATACTTTGCATATCTTTCAATTATTCTCCATAAATACTATTTCTCTGATGAGTTTTTGATGGATAATATGCAACTCCAATGTTTAAGCAGTACTTGGCACAGAGCAGAGTGTGGTGGGTAAGTGAGGCTGATCATACTAGCACTTCCACAGTATATGTAAAACTCACCTGACTGGCTCACCCAGGAGGACCAGTGTCTGCTGGTGGATGGACTCCTCCTTTCTGATTTACACAGGCCACTGATGTTTCAAGCTGAAACAACTAGAGCAACATTTTCCAATTTTCCTCCACCTCTGTTTTTCTTATTTATAGTGAATGACATGTTGCCCATTCCAAGATTTAGAAAGTGGGACCCATACTCTGAAATTCCACTTATACATTGCTTTTATCTTTCAATTTTATATTCACTGTTAGGTTATTGCCTCCTAATTTAATCTCAGGTTCCTGTATTTTTTTTAATAGGTTAGGAAAAGGAGTAAGAAGCAATTGGTCAATTTATTTAAAATGCAGATTTCTGGGCTCTAATCACATGGAATCTCAATCAATAGCATAGGAGGTGGGAGTCCCAGAATCTGCGTTTCAACAAACAAACCTACTTGCTTAACACAAAAGGACCCTACTAAGCTATGTCTGGGTTTTTTTCTCCAATTCAAATCCTCATCCAAATTCCATATAAGCCAACAAAGTCAACTCCTTTTCAGCTTTTAACACCCTACAATAAAACCATAGTTTAAGCCAATATTTCTCAATCTTTATTTCAGTATTGCTCCCCCAAGGAGCTTTTTTACAGTATATTTCATACCCCCCTTCTTACTCTCCCTCAACTATGAAATTTTAATACCACAGATACACTATAGATATTTTTGGGTACTGTGGCCCTTGAAGGGTCACAAACTATTGTAATATTTAAGTGTTTTTTGCCCCTCTCTCATCTACCTTCCAGAATAAATTTTCACTCTCTTGGAGAGATGTTGGCCTTATTGAAGATATATGGCTTAAACCAAAGGCTTGTGGAGCTCACTGATTCTTGCCTGACTGCCCTCCACCCACGATGCCAGTGAGCACTGGAAAGTAACATGTTCTGTTTTCTTTATCTCCCTCATCTACTCCCAGACCATCCTCCTGAGCCTCCTCTGTTAGTCATCAACAATGGCACCAATCTATGCTGGAAATTTGGGAACTGTCCTAGCCTCTCCTTTCTCCTGATTCTGTTAATTTTTTCTGCCATACAATTTAAGAGCATGAATCTTTCTCCATAGCCTCAGCAAAAGATCCCTCATTCGGAATGTCATTCTTTCTTTCCTGAATGGTTGCAATGTTTGCTAACCAGTGTCCCATCTTCAGTCTTCAAATCTGTATACCCAAAGATATAACTGAATTCAGATCTGATCCCCTTACTCCCCTCCTGTAACTTTTTAGTGGCTCCTTGATGCCTTTAAGATGAAGTACAGATGCTCTCAAGTGGTGGCTAGACCCTCCCAGATTTAGTACCTGATCCTGTTTTTCCATTCATCCCCCTTTTTTCTCCTTTTTTTTTTTTTTTTGTATTTTTCTGAAATGAGAAGCAGGGGGGGGGGGAGAGAAGGAATGCAGACAGACAGACTCCCACATGCACCCAGGGTGTTGCTCTGCTGCAATCGAAACCATTCCAGTGCCTGCTGCAGATGCCATGAAGCCATCCTCAGCACCCAGGCCAACTTTGCTCCAATGGAGCCTTGGCTGCGGGAGGGGAAGAGAGAGACAGAGAGGAAGGAGAGGGGGAGGGGTGGAGAAGCAGATGGGCGCTTCTCCTGTGTGCCCTGGCTGGAAATTGAACCTGGGACTTCCACACGCTGGGCTGACACTCTACCACTGAGCCAACTGGCCAGGGCCTCTATCCTTACCTTTTATACTCTAGTTTTACTAAACTACTAATCCCACTGTGTTATGCTTCTGTGCCTTTCCCTATGGGATTCCTGCTTCCCACATTTTTTTCTCACTCTTTGTTAACTGGTTCATTCCTCTGGATCCTTTTAGACTCAGCTCAGTCTTCAACTTCTGACAGCCTCAAACTGTGCTAAAACCTCCCCCAGTGGTCCCAAACCTCTCTGGGTTTCTTTTTGTAGCATTGCTCTGACATCATGTCTGTCTTTCATGAAATCCCTCAATTGTTAATGACTTTAGCCACATCTTCTCTTTCTATCTCTAGCAGCTAGTGGAATACTTAGCTCATGCTAAATATTCAATAAAATGTTTAAGTTCCTCAAGTTAGGGTGTATTAATTAGTATTAAAATGAATTTCAAAAAGCAGGTGCCCAGGAAAGAAATAGAAAGAAAACACAGGCCTTGATAAGTTACCAATAGAATAATTACTTCTGAATAATTCAGATTGAACCAGAGTTGTTCCTGAAAAATGCCAAAACAACTGGTCAGTTCATTGGGAAAGTCAGCCAGTTGGCATCACTGAGACCAAAACATTCAACCAGTTATTTCACTAGACTTGTGAGATTTCAGCAGGTGTCCACACAGCCTGTGATGGAAGAAGTTACTGATTCCTCTTTGTTTATTTCTTCTCTGTCCTCCTTCTCTACCCTTTCCTATGCTGGTGTTTTAACATCCATGTAGAAATAGAAACATTTCAAAACATTCATATTTGAGAAAATCCTTAAACTGGCCCCAAGAAAAATGCTGCCCACATGGAAAATCCTATATGCAGAAGGGCAAGTTTAACCACGTTGCTCTCCAGCACTAGCTTCTTTCAGGTTCTGGACACGTGGCCCCTCTGGCTGAATGGACAGACAGTCTGAATGTGTGAGAGCCGCGAAAAACAACCACCCAAACAAGACAGCTATTCTCACTCCCTCAGACCACCGCTCAGAGAAGCCCGCGCTCCGACGGGCTGTCCATGCTAAATAACTGCTATTCTCTGCTCACGTTGACTTGGTGGCAAGGGCCAGGTGAAAAGACAATTGACCCAAACACCCCCATCGGGCTCTAAACCTCACTAATGAGGTGAATGCTTTCTAATCCTGGTCGGCATTGTCCAGTTCTAAGTGCCACTTTCTAAAAAATATGTATGTTTTTCACTGTAAAAGAAAAAAAATTATGAAAAGAAGGTGGGGGCAAGCTGAAAAGGAGTCCTTTAATAGACCGTTTTATACTTTTGTTGGGTGGTGAGCTTTCTTGCAGGCGACTTTTTGGCAAATACTGCATCTTCAGCCAGGAGAAGTTGGCTGAGTACAAAAGGGCTTTTGAAGCAGTGAGTGTAAATTCAGACTCCCTTTCTTTCTTCCTTCCTTCCTTTCTTCGCCCTCTCTCTTCTCCTGTGCCTACAGACTGCTCGGCAGAAATAATAAGCACCATGGCTTGCAGGACACGTCCTGTGAATTACTCAAACATCAGATGTAACTTTAGAATGGAGGCACGCTTTATTCTTTTTCTGCAAAAGTTTCCCTATCCAGCCTTTATTTACATGTCATGGTGAGGCTAAGCGATGCACAGACAGTGAGGACACACACACGCACATGCACACGCACAAACAGGAGGCCATTAAACAAATTAAAAGGGATGGGGATGACTAATACAGTACTCTTGGAATCCCCAATTTGATTAGTCTGAATTTAATACACAAAAGCAGCGCCGGAGAAAGAGGGGAGGCAAACTGATCTTTAATAACCTGTACAATTAAATTACGGTGGTGAATTTAACTATTCTGTGCTTCTTAAAGGAGTCTTATTATCTGATGGCTTGTACAAGAAAGTCAGGTTTTTGGCAGGGTTGCTGAGTGTGTCCCCGGAAGGCTCCTGGAGGCAATTCTGTGATTTAAAAGCTGTTTCTTTCCCCTTGTGGAACTTCTTGAACTGTTTCTCAAGCTTTGTCTCCAAATATTATTCAGACAGTTCTATAACTCCTTTGGGGATCCTTATTTTTCTTCAGTCCTTTGGAAAATGGGAGTCATGAAAGATAATGTCAGGAAAGGGTCTGGTGTTTCCCTTGGGTAGATGCTTTAGGATGACTTTCAGGCAAAAAGGCTGTTTATGATTGGGGAGAGCTGCCTGCATCTTTCTTTGTGGAGGCCCACTTTACCTTAAGAGTAAAGACATCGGCCCTGGCCGGTTGGCTCAGTGGTAGAGCTTCGGCCTGGCGTGCAGAATTCCCGGGTTCGATTCCTGGCCAGGGCACACAGGAGAAGCGCCCATCTGCTTCTCCACCCTTCCCCCTCTCCTTCCTCTCTGTTTCTCTCTTCCCCTCCCGCAGCCGAGGCTCCACTGGAGCAAAGATGGCCCGGGCGCTGGGGATGGCTCCTCAGCCTCTGCCCCAGGCACTAAAGTGGCTCTGGTCGCAACAGAGCAACGCCCTGGAGGGGCAGAGCATCGTCCCCTGGTGGGCGTGCCGGGTGGATCCCGGTCGGGCGCATGCGGGAGTCTGTCTGACTGTCTCTCCCCGTTTCCGGCTTCAGAAAAATACAGGAAGGAAGGAAGGAAGGAAGGAAGGAAGGAAGGAAGGAAGGAAGGAAGGAAGGAAGGAAGGAAGGAAGGAAGGAAGGAAGGAAGGAAGGAGAGAAGAGAAGAGAAGAGAAAGAAAGAAAGAAAGAAAGAAAGAAAGAAAGAAAGAAAGAAAGAAAGAAAGAAAGAAAGAAAGAAAGAAAGAAAGAAAGAAAGAATAAGGACATCTCACCCAACACCCAGGGCACATTGTGTCAGAAGCTGATATTATGTGGTTTGACTTTTAGAGGCCAGACCATCATATTTGTTTTCTTCCTGGGAGTCATCATTCTACTGGGAAGCAGCCTATGAAAACCCATTCAACAGTTTTTTATAAAAGTGTGTCTTCCCTTTGCCTGTGCTTAAAGTTACAGTTCAGGCAGGTGCTATTCCAGTAGAAGGTTACTCCGTACAGTTCAGGATACATCCCTGCAAACTTGTGAATAATGAACTAAAATGGAGCAAGGGGCAGGATTGGGGAGGAGTCTTGTACTGCTGGCCGTAAACATAACTGCCATTGGACCTCAGTTGCTCTTAGAAATTAGGTTGCTCTGTTTCAACCCCAAGTATAGGGGATGAATAGTCATTACTCATAGTTCCATCACTTTTCAAAGTAAATAGTGGCAGTTTCCTACTGACATCTAGGTCTTAAAGAAGTTCCATGTAATAGTCCTATGTGGTTACCAGATTAGACTTTGAGGAAGTACATCCTGGGTGCTAAGAGCACAGATTCTGTGCCAGACTGTCTGGCTTCAAATCCTAGTTCTGCCATTACTGGCTTCAAAACCTTGAGCATGTGATACATCACTCTGTGCCTCAGTTTTCTCATTGTAAAGAAGGATGATAATTATACCACAGAAAGTTGTTCTAAGAGTTAAACAACATGCATAGAGCAGTAGACTGGGGTCAGATATGGGAGTTGTGGTCTCATTAATTATTTTTTTAATTTTTATGAATTTATGTTTTATTTATTTTTAAGAGATAGAGATAGAGATAGATAGATAGATAGATAGATAGATAGATAGATAGAAACATCAATTTGTTGTTTTATTTATTTATGCATCCATTGGTTGATTTTTATATGTGGCTTGATCTAGAATCCAACCTGTAACCTTGGTGTAACAGGCCAATGCTCTAACCAAAAGGAGCTACCCAGCCAGGGCACCTCATTAAGTATTGAGTGTTTGCTGTGTGCCAAGCACTCTGCTAAATGCCTATGTGCATTATTATCTCACTAACACAACAAACCAGAAAGTGAAGTTATTTTCTCTATTTTAAAGATGAGAAACTGAGGCTTAGAGATACTAAGCAACTTACCAAAGTCAAAGGTCAGTTACAGAGCTGAGGCTATGAATATGTGTACTCTAACTCTAAAGCATGTGGGATCAATATTATTTTATACCATGCATATTTGAAAATATTTACCTAGTCCCCAAGAGTATATTAGGCAAAATGGGAGAAAACAGTGAAACCATCAGCTAGTGTTTCCGAGAGGTAGTACTAAGTGAATGAAGTAGGTGAAAATATAGGACAGTGGAGGAGGGGTGGAGAAAGGCAAATACCACAGTGGTTGGTGAAGGCTACAGGACATCAGACATTTGATGTGTGGCCAGCGGTAAGTGAGTTAAGTGGTCACAATAGAGGATGTGTCCAGTGTGCTGATCGAAGGTGGTCAAAGTTTAATGATGGGAAAATGTGCTATCTGTCATTATCTTGGCTGCTTTATCCTGCCTGGAGTCTCAGTATGTATTTATTAACTGGCTGACTTAATCATCCCCTTAGCTTGGGTCATGGTGTCCTGTCACTTGGCCAGAGATCAGCATTGAAAAGATATTTCAGGACAGAGTCAAGTAATAAACACTGCCTCTTTCTCACTGTCATACATCCAACAAGAAGAGCTGTGCAATGAACCATTACATTATCACTAATCTTAGGATCATCTGAGGAAGGTGAAAGTGGAGTAGAAAAAGAAATAATTCCTTTCCCCTTTGGATTCTAGCACGTGGTGGATTCCTGAGCTTCATGCCACTCTCTTTGGCACGATAGGCCATATATACTCCGGAGCTTTATTCTCAATGTGGAGAAGATGGGCACCAAATTTTTTAGGGCACGTATGTTTTAAAACTAGCTCACCAATTCTAGGCCAAGATGAGCTTTGCAACACTTCTTCATTTGAACTGTTGTTTCCTGTGGCTGGGCTTAAGTGTAAATGGATTTTACATTGTATTTGTAACTTGATGTCATGGTGACTTGAGTTTTACAACCACCACCTCCATTTTTAAAGAACAAAGGAGACCACAGGTAGACCATTTATAGACTTTATATTGTTAAAGAAAAAAATTTATTTGTGATATTTGTTATGAGAACAGTGAAAAAGATTTTATTCAAGGGGAGCTATTATAATGAGGTTTTGTAGTAGGGACGAGAGATTAGGTATAACTAAATCTGTTGTAGTCTCTAAATACAACAAAGAAAGTTAACAGCCAAGGATCAGGGTGAGGGGAATTGGCAGTTGATAGAACATTACTAAGAGGAAACATCAGGAATTATGGCAATCACAGCTAAAGTGATCTAACTAGTTTCTCACTGAAGGCAGGCTAGAGTGATTAGACATCAGCAGGGGATGGTAGAGGATAAAAAACTTTATCATCTACCGACAGTGAGCAAATATAAAATGTGGTAACCCTGGTTAAACTGACTTAGGATTCTTATTAGAACTGGACTCTACAAGAAAGGACACAGAGCTTAAGGTAGGGGCTAGCAAAAAAAAGAGCTCAGAATTGCCTGACCAAAAATTGGACAAGGAGAGAATTTTGCCAATATACAGACTATTACATGGTCTGCCATTTCATTTTTGAATAAAATAGAGAATCTCATACCATACACACACACACACACACACACACACACACACACACTGTACACATAGAAAGTGTTCTTGATTAACTATTAGAAGAAGATATCCATGCAATGTATAATATCCTTACATTTTGAACATATACAAAATATAATGCATTCAAATTGGTTGGATATCAGTAATTATAACTTTTAATTCTGTTAAGATCTATCAAATCATAACCAGAGAAATTTCATACATAAGTATATGTGTAGAAATTTCTTTTCATTAAATACTTAAAGCAACTATCAGTAAAAACAATATATACATCATGTTGGTTCATTTAGAGTAAAAATCAAGGTTCTGTGAACTCTTAGTGTCACTTGGTGAGATCTTAAACATTTTCTCTTTACTAGTCATTGAATTTTATTAATATCTTTTTAAATGGATTTGGATCTGCTTTCTTGTTCTAAGATGAAAAAAATAATTATATTTTGATATACTTCGTTTATAATATGGTGTTCAAATCTATTAAAGCACTTGAACATTGTTTGTAACAAAATAGGTTTGAGAGGGAATGTTGAGCGCTTGGGGGTCAGTCTTAGAAATGGACTGTCTGAGATAGAATCTTGTCTCTATTACCTACAAGCTGTGTGATCTGGGATGAACACTTAGCTCCTCTGCCACCATTTCCTCAGCTGTAAAGTGAGGGTGTGCTGATGCTAGTTCTTACCTTATGAGTTGCTTGGAGAATTCTGTTAGTACTGTAAAATACTTAGACTAGTGTTTGTCACATGGCATGCAAGTTAACCTTGAGCCTTGTTCTTTAGGCACAATTTGACCTTCATTGGCTGGTCCTTTTATTCTAACTTTCAGTCTGTACTTCTGAATGCAGTCATTATAAATGTAGTTGCACTTGACTCTGAATTCAAATACAGGCTCTACCATTGGTTGTGTGACCTTTGACAAGGCACTTAATTTCTGATTGTCCTCACTTATGAAATGGGATTAATAAAAATTATCTTCTAGAACTGTAAGGTGAAGAAATTAGATAATGTGAATAAAGCACTAGACACAATAACTAAAACACAGTGAATGTTCAGTAAGTGGTAACTGTAATTGTTATTAACCAATACAGGCAGTGTTATTTTAGGAAATGAACAGTAATCTAAAAATTTTAAAAGCTGACCTTTAAACTACATTCATAATTTTTTGATATGGGGCAATGAGATTCAATGCTTTGCCGTCCACATTTGGAAACTCATATAGAATGTTCTCTTTTACTGAAATCCATCATCTCTTTTCATTTGCTTCCATAATCTGTGAATATCTAGGATAGGAATAGTAAGAGTAGAATACAGAGTTCCTACAGTGAGCTGATCAGGCAGGACATCGTGAGAAAAAATTGAGTGTGAGACCAAAGTGGAGAGAGAGTCATGACAATAATCAGGAGGCAAAAAAAAAAAAAAAAAAAGTAAGAATCAGATCTTGCCCACCTGTGACTACCTTCTCTTGGCACCAGAAAGAATCACAGAAAAAGGGCTTTAAAGAGAGAAGGGAGTACTTTTCCCTTCAGTCAAACAAGTGTTTGACTGAAAACATTGACACACAAAAAAAGCACAAGGAATGGAAATCTAATGAAAGTTACAAGGGATCTTTGGTTTCTTTTCCCATAAATGTTTAAGATACATGGTAAAGGCAAATGTTATCTTGTCATAATACGAGACACTAAAATATGCATAAAAATAATGGCAATGTCAAGATTCTGAAGGTTGTCAGGCAGAGGCTTTTAGATTCTTGAGCTACTGAATTCATAAATCAGTAAGTTCGGAGTGGAAAGTATATATTTTTTTGACACAAGAAAGTATTCATGGACTGTATTTAGAGAAACACTATCTTATGCAACATCTCCCAAATAAGGAATTGGAAGATCCAGATTTGAACTCTTTCATTGAATCCTCGTGTGAAATCAGACTCATCACTTAGCTGCTCTGAGCCTCATTGATAAAATGAGAGCGTTCAACTAGATAATCTCTGATCAATTTAGTTAGTGATTTTACACACAGGACATAAGGGTGCCAATAAAAATGAAAAAGACTGATGTGTAGAATTGATAAAATGCTCTAGCAGCTCTAGAATCTTGAGCAAATCAATAAACTCTTTGGTATCTTAAGTTCAGTCTATAATTGAGGAACACTGTGATGCTAATTTTCCCAAAGGACATTTTGTTTCTAAAAGAAGATACTCACTGCTAAACCTTATTTGGAAGAAGCTCTTCCTCTGGATGTCAATTATTGGGCAATACAAAACAAACAAACAAACAAACAAAAAAAACCACCCATAGAGGTTATGTGGTGAGAACTTTAATTATTAACTCACAAGGTGTCAGTTCAAGAGATACAGCTGACAAAATTCAGATTTTAGACACAAAAGAGAATGATGTTAGTTTTAAAATTGTATTTTACAATTGTATTGTAAAAAACCATGTTTTTTCTTTTAATATTCTAGGGGGAAAAAACTACCAAAACTGTTGGAAAGATTTAGTGGGGATATTCTTGCAACTGGCCAATAAAATCTGGGTATGATTTATTGGGAAATACGATGGTGTTGGCAGAGGACTTTGTGGATTCATTGCATGACACTTCAGTGAAATACTTTGCCTCTAACTTAGAGTTGGCTTGGGGACTGTGAAACTGTAGGCAAGTCCTTTGCTTACCTGAACCTCTATTTTCCTCATCCATAAACAATGAGGGGATATCATATACCATATGTAATGCTGTAACAAATGAATAAGGTATCCTGGCATGTGGAAAAGTTAAACATACAAAACAGAGCTGAGATCTCTGTAAATTAAGTGGTTATTATTTTCACTACTGTCTTCACAACTATGGGCTAATCATCTCTGGCTCATTCCATCAACTGTGTGACACCATCTTGTCACTTAATTGCTTTGCCACTCACTCATGAGCCAGGCTTTCTTAGCTCTATTACTTCTATGCATTGAAATTCCCCCTTTTATATTACTCTCTTCCATTTTTCCTGCAATCACAGACTGGGACATCCTTGAAGGCAGAAGATCTGTCTTATTTATGGATATCAGTAGCCTCCTTCCCACCTAAAATTTAAATGGTGTCCATTCTTAGAAATAGACTAGACTTGATCTTCACCACTGGACTCTTCATTTTGCCCCATCTTGAGCCTTATATGCTAATTTATTCTGATCACCCAAACAAGCCCTTTCTTTAGTTCATGGTCTTGTAGAGTGCAACACAAAGACACTAGACTTTCACATTTTCTTCTTGAGTTTTCCGCACCAATTTAGCCAATTAGTGTCCCTTACACTAGATTTCCTTTGTCATCCTTGTCCCACTAACTAACTTACCTGCAGTCAGGCAATTCCTAGTCCCATTATACTATCAACAAAGAAGAAGAAAGGAAACCCTCCCTCACATTCCCAGGCCATGGGCCCCAAGTCTTAATCTTTGACCTTTCCCTCTTTGCTCTTATTCTCCTTTTCTGAAATCTTTCTAAACCTCAGTTTTCAATATCATTACCTCTCTAATAACTTTTGAACTTTCCCCTCTAACACTATTTTTTGTTTCTCCATTTCACAATTTCCTAAAAGTACTCTTTCCCAATGTCTGAGTCCCAAAATCTCTTTGACCCAGACTCCACTTTTGATTTCTGAGGTTATTAAGTATTCCTTCACAGCATTCTTCATTTATATCTCAGCCTTTTCTTACACTTTTGAAATTTACTTCTTATGCTTTTTCATCTATACTTTCATTCACACATTCAGTCCTTAATTCAACACATACAGTAAACAAGGCAAACAATTTCTCTATCTTCATAGAATTTCTCTTTAGAAAGAGAGGGTGAACAATAAGTAAATTATGTACATATACATATAATGGCAAGAAGTGATCAGTGATATGAAGAAAAATAGAGCAGGGTAAGTGGATACCAGTATTGGGAGGGCTGCTATTTTAGTGGCCCTTTGAGCAGGTGATATTTGAGCAGAAATTTTATTGAACTGAGAGAGAGAGAGAGAGAGAGAGAGAGAGAGAGAGAGCAGGTAGTTATTTGGGGTCAGAGTCATCTAGAAAAAAGAACAGCTGTCAAAATCCCCAGGAGAAAATGTACCTTGCATAATCTAGGAACAACCCAGAGACATGTGTGGCAGAAACATAATATAGAGAGCAAATATAATATGGTGGAAAGAGTATCGGGTGAAAAAATAGAAGTGTGACTTCCTGCACTGATGTGCGACCTCAAAAAAGTCATTTCCCCTCTCTCGAGTGGAAGGGTTAGACTAGATAACCTCTGAAATATGATCAGGTTCTAAAGTATTTTACCATCCCAACTAGATTGTCAGTTGCTTGAAGGCATGAAGACAGTTAGTATTTATAGCTTTTATGGTTCCCAAAACAGTAGAATACACTGAGTTGAATGGAGTACCTTGGATATAAACTGAGCAGTAGAAAGCAGGTGGAGATGCAGACAGAAAAAGGGCAGAGGACGGTTCACCCAGGATCTTGTTGAGGACCCTGAAACTAGTTGACTTCTAGTGACACATACAATCAATGAAGCATGCTGAGCAAGGCAATGACATGATTTGACTCTCTCTTTTTTATTTTTAAAAAAAGGATCACTCTGACTTACGCAGAGAATGAAAATGTGTGTGGGGAGAAAAGAAAGAGGTGAGTGAGAAAAGTAGGAGGCTGCTGTTAGCTTCATTCAGGTGTTAAGGAAAGTAAAACTGGTTAAATTTTGAAAAAAGAGCCAGATTGTTGGCAAAGATTAGGGGAAAAGAATGGTCAGCTGGCCTTGAACCACTGAATGCAGAGAGAAGAAGCCAGTTTGGGAAGAATACCCGAATGGCAGCTTTCCATCTCACTGCACCTCAGTTTAGACATGCACGTGAAAATATTGAATATGTAGTTGGGAAGCATCCGTACATGAAAGGTATTTAAAGTCACAGCAGAAGAGCCAAAGTGTAGACAGAGAAAGAAAAGAGATATGAGAAGGTAAGTCACTCCAAAATGAAAGGGTTAAAAGCATGAAGAGTACCCAGCAGAGGAGACTCAAAAATGTAAGTCGTGAGTTAAAAAAAGAAGTGTTCACCATCAAAGCCTGGATTACTGCATTTCCGCCTCTTCACCTTCCCGTTTTCCTGGTGTGTTGATCTTGGTTCATCCGTATAAAAATGAAACTAATTTTTCAACTATTGATGTTTAAAGCCTTCCATTGTGAGAGAATAAAAAACATTAAGTATTCACAATAGTGTAATAATTTCTTTGTTCTCCCCATTCTCTCTCCCTTTCTCCCCAGTAAAGAGATGTATACACATGTGAACATAGAAACAACTTAAAACCTGGAAATTGGTTAGAATTCAATCAAAAGAGACAGCCATTTATGAGAATGCATGTATTCTCTCTCACACATTATGCACATAGAATACATATGAGAAAGAAAATATGTATATCAAGGAGAGCTTGCTAAGCCAATACTTCTTTCTGATTCTAGCTTACTTTTCTATATGCCTTTATTTATAACATTTTTTTTTTAAATTTACTGTTGGCTTGTCAATGACTAAAGTTTCCTCAAGAATAAGGTTCATTTACTTATTTATTTTTGCATTCTTAGATGCTTAAGCCCAAAGATGATGCTTACTAAATGATTATGGAAATGAAATTTAAACATCCTATTCAGTGGGAGGAAATAACAACAAGAGATTTGGGGCAGTAGTAGTTAAGGGGCAGCATATTTCTTCCAAGAGCATTCATTGGATGAAAACAAGAATTCAGCCAGTGGCTAGGGTTTCAGACTCAGGAAAATGCAAGAGGCAGAAACTTATCAGGGCTCCGGTAGAGTCAAGGTAGGACTCAGCTCCCAGAGATGACTAATGTATAAACCAGCAAATAGAGATTTCTGGTCTGAGCCCATGTAGAGGGGACTAGTGAGAGAAGCCTCTATTTGGGGAAACACAAAATTGTCCAGTGATTCTCCAGGCAGGATCTGCTTGGTTTACTGGTGGTGATAGAGCTTCTAATTTCTTGCCAGATGTGATTCTTTTTGAACAAGGGCCTTGGTGATGTTGACTTGAGCCCAATGGTCCTTGGTGTCTAGAGCAAGACCATGTTGGAGCAGGTCAGGACAAACTCCTGGAAATATCTTCATGTGGAAAAGACAATGATTGCAAACCAGAGGTATAATGTGGTACTCAGGCCATGTGTAATGTACAACAATGCATTTCAAAAGCATGAACATTTAGAGAGCAACAAGAAGAAATTTTAGTACTAGAAACATCAAAATGTTGTTCAGATAGATGTTTTTAAAGAGTCAGAAAGGTGAAATAATAATATTAATAGCCAATTCCCTGAGCCATTAATAAATATAAACCTCTGTCCTGAGCTCTTCATCTATAAAGCAATTGAAAGAAAAAAATTAATGTATGAAATTTCCCCAAGAAATTAATTAGCATGTTGAGAGGAGAAAATTTACCCATCATCAACATAAAACTAAATCAAATGGATATGAATAGATAGATTGAAGATAGCACAAGAAGAAGGAAAAGAATAAATATGGAATGAAACATCTCTTTATCTCAGGTGGGAATGTTTTTTAATGGAAGAAGGGCCTATTGCCTTTGAATTGAAAGATTTATTAAATAATCTTGAGTAGTTGAAAGAGCATGACTCTTGAGATGAAACTCCAGATAACTGCCCAACTGTAGATTAATCTAAGTGTTCTGAGCACCCTGAAAAGTAGGCTAGGTTAAGCTATGATGTTTGGTAGATTAGATGTATTAAATGCATTTTTCATTTACAATACATTAACTTAGGATGGATTTATCAGAACATAAGTCCATTGTAAATCAAGGAACATCTAATATATGGAAAATACTAATATGATATGTTAATTTTTCAGGACAATGTCTACTTAGACTGATATTACTCTGGGCCTAAGCAGAAGTTATGCAAACAATGTCTAATCCTTCTGTGGAAAGTTAAGAAATATGCTTTATTCATTCATTCATTCATTTATCCAGTATCTGTTTGCTCAGCACTTACCATATTTTAGGCACTGTGTCAGGTGCAGGAAATTGAAATATAATCTTTTCACAAGACTTGCTTTCAAGTACTTGCTTCCCAGAGGAAAAAATAGTAATATATGAACGGACAATTCCTATGAAATAAGAGGTAAAATGCTAAGGTACATACAAACAGCCATAGTGACAGAGGGCAAGAAGTGACTGCTAAATGTTCCCAAGATTAAAGGCTGGTTGTGATGGATCATATGGAGATAGAAATAGTATTGTCACTATCTATAGTGACACAGAGTCTATGTGGATATTTAGTTTTCTTATAGTCAGAGCTAAACACTATTGCTCATTTGTCCAGACTATTTTTTGAGAAGAGAAATAATGTTTTTGGTCTTCCTTTACAGATATTAGCCAAAAGAATGTAGCACAGGGGTTAGCATGAATACTTTCCATCATGGCCTCGTGCCATGGTGGAAGGCGCATGGACTTTGGTGTTCAGTAAATCTAATTTGGATCCCTCAGCATTATGACTTACAAGCAGTGAGACAAGCCCAACTTCTCTGAGTTTCTCTTCCCATCTGTAAAATGGGAAGAAGAGTAATAACGCTTTAAACAGTGCTTTAAAAAAGCACTTTAAACAGTGCTTTTTTGAGGATTATAATATTTAATCTTCTCCATGATCCTAAAAAGTGGGCAATTCTGCTATCCCAATTTTACAAATGAAAAAAGAAGAGAAATAATGTTTTTGGTCTTCCTTTACAGAAACTTAAGTGACTTGCACCAAATCACATAGCTAATCCTTGGGAGCTGAAATGCACACCCAGGCAAACCTGCTGTGCTATATTTTATAGCTGACTTTTCATGTCTGTGGTATGAAAAATAATTTTGTAAAACATCCAGCTCAGTGCCAGAAATATAGCAGCTCATCTCTGCTAGTGTTTTCTTATTAACTGGTGATAGAAGGTCAACTGCAGACTGGCAAAGCTGTGGACAGGACAAAGGATACAATGTCTGGATCAAATTTCTCTGGTTCTTCCTTTCTGAGCCTACTGCTATCTATCCCTGTGCTCCAAAGAAAGGGCAATCCTGGAGCCATGATGCACCAGCCCTGCCGTTCAGGGGCTAACAAGGCCAACATGACACAGAGGCATTTTTGCAGCCTGAAGTCTGTCTCCCATCCCGAAACAGTGGACTGCCTGATTCCTTCCCCTCTTCTCAGAGCACACCCCAATCTGCCATTAATTGGCCTCTAGATGAAGCACCCTTTCCATGAAGCAGGATCAATTTAGCCAATTTGTCTGATTTAGATGCTGCTGAGATTGGTTCCTTGGAGCCTGGTTTGGACACAGACAAACTTCTTTATGTGAATTTGTATTCCATTAAATGGGTCCTAGCTCTATTAGTAAAATTCTTCCCCTAATTGCCAGACACTGATGTGAGCAAAAAGTGACCTCTGAAGTTGCACAACTGGTGTAAATGATGCCACCAGGCATTAAAAAAAAAAAGAGTGGCTCCCAGGGAAGAGAAAAAAAATTTTCCCTTCGATAGAAGTAAACTGTGAATCTGCAAATATAATTTACTGTTTCTACCTAGTGAAAAGGCATCTCTCCCCATGAACCCATGGGATGCTGAGATGTGCACCATTTCCTTCCAGAAGGCCATGTCTCCAAATTAACTTGTTCAGATGCTGAGCAGGGAAGCAGCGTGCTTCTAAGAAGAACAATTACTTTCCCTGTGTTGCTTACATGCTGGTTCGTTCCACTTTATGTTCCAAACCTTGGCTGGCTCTGGAATGGTGGTTCTATACTGTGGGCATTTTGAGTTTTTATTTCAGCCAAACTGGTGAAATAAAAAATAAGAGGCCCTGCCGTTTGGCTCAGCGGTAGAGCGTTGGCTCGGCATGAAGTCCTGGGTTCGATTCCCGGCCAGGGTACACAGGAGAAGCGCCCATCTGCTTCTCCACCCCTCCCCCTCTCCTTTCTCTCTGTCTCTCTCTTCCCCTCCTGGAGTCAAGGCTCCACTGGAGCAAAGTTGGCCCAGGCACTGAGGATGGCCCCACAGCCACCACCTCAGGTGCTAGAATGGCTCGGATTACAGTGGAGCTCTGCCCCAGAGGGGCCAAGCATCACCCCTTGGTGGGCATGCCCGGTGGATCCTCGTCAGGCACATGCAGGAGTCTCTCTGCCATGCCCCCCCTTCTCAGTTTGGGGGAAAAAAATGAGAGCCTGGTGAGACTCTCCTAATGTGCCACGTCTGTGCAACTTGTCTTTGGGGTCACTCAGCAGACACTGTGAGCCTATGTGTGGATATGTGTGCACACAGACAGAGATACAGACACAGAGGCACATCTATCTCAACATCAGTGTAGCCTCAGAGTTGTAACTGAAGGTGCCTTTGAATGAAAGGCCATTTCAGCTGTGTTTATAGTTCCTCATTGCCCTCAGGCCAGCTTTGCAAAGCAGGCCCTGCAGGAGATTTGGATCTGGGTTCTCTTTGCATGGTGTGGTCTGGTGGGGAGCAGCCTGCTCTGGTGGATACAGGTACATGCACGCCTGCTCCATACAGTCACAGTCTTTGCTCATGGCCCAAAAGGTGCTGCCTTTTTACCAAATGCTCTTGATGCCAATTCACTCTAGGGGAAAGGGGACAAAGGCACATGCTGGATCTTCACATTTTAGAATGAGGGTAATCAATCTTACTCCATGTATAGAGCAAAGCCAGTGTCAGGAAAGAGCAATAAACTCTACTAGCTGCTCGGGAGTATTGGAAGGCAAGGAGAAAGGGAGGCTGCGAAAGTGGAGGGTTTTTTCTTCCCCAAACCTGTGAGAATGAATTCTATAGTAGATTATTAACACAAAGAAAGAGTGAGAGGAGAAAAGATATTCATGTAGGATGAAGTTGAGTGATCTATTTTTTTAATGAACCCAACTTCCTTCTGAAAAGTCAAAATCAAGTTATTTGCTCTTAATAAGTACATAAAGTTTTCCACAAATAAACAGGTCATTTACGTGCACAGGACCCCTGTAACTGTTCCTGAGTCTGCAAGACCTAGTTATGCAGCCAGATAAGGTCATTTTGTGAAAGGAGAACTTAACTGGGGTCAATACTACAAGTGAGCATTAAAATTTTTTTTTTCTGAGGATTTGGGAAAATGGAATGATGGCTGTTTGCAGGAGCATCATTTGTTGTTGTTGTTGACATCTTCCTCCATTTCCAACTTGTTTTCCTAAGTACATATGCTCCAGGACCATTACCCAAGGCTCTGTGGTAAAATAAATGGCAGAAATACTATGTGATATGAATTCACATAGAATTCTTTACTGTGGGATTTTTTTTTTAGCTTTTTGTATGTTGACACATATTAGAATGTCCAAAAGAGAAAGATGGGAGCAGTGTTCTAAAGTTTTAAAAATGCATTTGACCAGAGGAGCCTTCCCTTGGAAAGTGCTAGTGTTCAAGCTGTTTCCCCTGGAATTACTTTAAAAAGACACATCCCTAAATCAATCTGTAAATGCTTAAATATTTGGAGGTCATAAGACCCCTCTTCTAGTTTGGGATGCGGGTTAAGATGGAGACATTCTACAAGACTTGGTGGTGAGGGGGTCGACTTCAAATTGATCCTGTGAGTTAGAATCCATGCATAGACAAGAATGGGAAGCCTGCCCCACATTAGGAGGAAATGGTACTCATTACACTTTTTGAGTCAGAAGTTCACAGAAATCGAACAAATAAAAATAAACACTGAGGTGTTCCAGATGTTATGCTCAACATTTCACACAGGCTATGTGGTTTATTTAGTCTTCCAAACAGCTCAGTGACGGTGGTCACCAGCATGTTACTGCTAAGGAAACAAAAGTTAAGCAAATTGCTCCACTGTGTAATTGTTTAATGAGTGGTGGAGCCAGGATTCAAACCCAAACACAGTGTCCAGAACAAAATGAGGCAATCTGACTTTTAGCCACTATGCTATGTTGGCATGCCTCAATAGACTCATCCAAGTCACAGTTTACCAGGTAAACTTTACCTGAATCCTAGAACTTTATCTTTCCATGGAGATGGAAATTCTCTGAGATATTGAGACTAGCTTGGTAGGAGTCTAACTGCCTTTGGGAGGATAGACTGGTATAGAATAGGCTGGTATTCATTCAGGGCTTGAGAGGCTTGACTCTGTCATGGCCACCCAGCAAATATTTCTTAGTACAAATGATATGATGATGAATAAGGAGAATTTAGTAGTGAAAGTAAAATACAATTTTATAAAATTACAGTTTCTAAATTTCCATATCATTTAGCATGTATAGTAATTTTAACAAGGGTTTGAACAAAAGACCTTTCTATTTTATTTTTTATTGGAGTATAATGTTTATGCAGAAAAGTACCCTTAGAAGCACACAGTGCAGTGGACTTTTACAATCAGAACTCACCTGTATAGTCAACACCTGCATTGCAGAAGAAGAACATTCCAGAAGTTTAGGAACTCTGGACCTTTTCATGTCCTTTTCCAGTCACTTCTATCCCCAACTGTGACACCACCCTGACTTATAACAATTACCATAGATTGGGTGGCTTAAACAATAAATATTTATTTTTCACAGTTGTGGAGGTTGGCAAAGCCCAAATCACGAGGCTGGAAGACCTGGTGTCTGATGAGGGCCCTCTTCGTGGTCTGCAGGCAGCCTTTCTGTTGCCTTCACACTTGTCAGGGAGAAAAAAAGAGGGAGAGAAAGAAAGAGACTAGTTGATTAATTTATGAGAACTTGGTATCTTCACTATATTGAGCTAATTCATGAACATGGTATTTATTTAGAGCTCCTTTCATTTATTTCACTATTTTTTAGCTTTCAATATAAAAATCTTACACATTTTTTATTATATTTCTTATAAGTATTTGATTATGTTAATGCTATTGTAAATGGTATTTTTATTTTTAAATTTTTATTTTTTATTTTTGTTGTTTACTAACCACAAAATTCAATTAATATAGTATATAATATAAAATTATTGGTTTTATTTTACCTTTCTTGTATTTAGCAACCTTGCTACATTTTTAACCTTTCTTGTATCCAGCAACCTTGCTACATTTATTTGTCAATTCTAAAAGCTGAAGATTCTTTTGAATAATCTAGGTACGCAATCATGTAATCTGTAAATAGTGCCAATTTTATCTATTTGCTTTCAATACTTATGTTTTTTATTTCTTTTTGTTTGGTTGCATTTGCTAGGATAGCCAATACAGTATTGAATAGAAATGGTAAAAGTGGGCATTGTTGATCTCAGGGGAAATTTTCCAATATTTATCATTTAATGTAATATATCCTATAGATTTTTTAAAATTTTTATTTATTGTGTTTACATGGGTTCAAGTGTCCCACTGGATATAACTCCCTCAACCCCACCTCTGTGTCCCTTTATATACTCCCTTTTCCTTTCTCCCCCAGCCCCCTCCCCACTTCCCTCTATGATTTGCTGTCCTGCTATCTATATCTCTGTGTTATGTATATATAATTTCACTAATCCCTTTACCTTCTCTGATCCCATTCCCTCATCCCCCTCCCCTCTGGCTGTTGTCCCTCTGGTCCCTGTGACCCCACCTCTGCCCCTATTCTGTTCTGTAGTTCACATTGTTCATTAGATTCCACATATAAGTGAGATCATATGATATTTTTCTTTCTCTGCTTGGCTTATTCACTTAGCATAATAATCTTCAGGTCCATTCATGCTGTTACTAAGAGTAAGATTTCCTTATTTTTCATGGCTGCATAGTATTCCATTGTGTATATGTACCACTGCTTTTTAATCTACTCATCCATGTACAGACACTTGGGCTGTTTCCAGATCTTGGCTATTGTTAACAATGCTGCAATAAATGTGGGGGTGCATATCTTCTTTTGAATCAATGATTTGGTATTCTTAGGATATATTCCTAAAAGTGGGAAAGCTGGGTCAAAAGGCAGTTCCGTTTTTAATTTTTTGAGGAAACACCATATAGTTCTCCATAGTAGCTACTCCAGTCTGCATTCCCACCAGCAGTGCAGGAGGATTCCCTTTTCTCCACACCCTCACCAGCACTGATTATGTGTTGATTTGTTAATGAGCACCATTCTGACATGTAAGGTCATATATCATTGTGGTTTTAATTTGCATTTTTCTGATGATTAGTGATGCTGAATATTTTTTTATCTGCCTAGTGGCCATCTGTATGTCTTCTTTGGAGAAGTTTCTATTCAGTTCTTTTGCCCATTTTTTGATTGGATTGTTTACCTTTCTGGTGTTGAGTTTTAGAAGTTCTTTATAAAATTTGGTTATTAACCCCTTATTAGACATATTGGCGAATATGTTCTCCCGTTGTGTGGGTTGTATTTATATTTTGTTCATGGTGTCTTTTACTGTGCAAAAACTTTTTAGTTTGATATAGTCCCATTTTTTTCATCCTGTTCCTTATTACATTTGCCTGTGGAAATAAATCAGCAAAAATATTGCTATAAGAGATGTCGGAGAGTTTCCTGCCTATGTTTTCTTCCAAGATGTTTATGATTTTACAATTTACATTTAAGCCTTTTATTAATTTTGAGTATATTTTTGTAAATGGTATAAATTTGTGGTCTAGTTTCATTTTTTTGCATGTAACTGTCCAATTTTTTTAACACCATTTATTAAAGAGACTGTCTTTATTCCATTGTATGCTCTTACCTGCTTTGTCAAATATCAATTGACCATAAAGGTGTGGGTTTATTTCTGGGTTCTCTGTTCTGTTCCATTGATTTGTATGCCTATTTTTATGCCAGTACCAAACTGTTTTGAGCACAATGGCCTTGTGGTGTAGCTTGATATCGGGAAGTGTGATACCTCACACTTTATTCTTCATTTTCAAGATTGCTGAGGCTATTTGTGTTCTTTTTTGGTTCCATATAAGTTTTTGGAGTATTTGTTCTATATCTTTAAAGTATGCCATTGGTATTTTAATAGGAATTGTATTGAATTTATAGATTGCTTTGTGTAATATAGACATTTTAATAATGTTTATTCTGCCTATCCATGAACACGGTATATGCTTCCACTTGTTTGTATCTTGTTTGATTTCTTTTATCAATGTTATAATATTCCAAGTATAAGTCTTTTACCTCCTGGGTTAAATTTACTCCTAAGTACTATTTTGTTATTGTTGTTGCAATAGTGAAGAGGATTGTTTCCTTAATATCTCTTTCAGACAGTTTATTGTTGGTGTATAAAAATGTCACTGATTTCTGAATATTAATTTTATATCCTGGCATCTTGCCAAATTTATTTTTCAGGTCTAGTAGTTTTTTGACTGAGACTTTAGGGTTTTCTATGTACAGTATCATGTCAGAATAATGATACTTTTACTTCTTCTTTTCCAATTTGGATGCCTTTTATTTCCTCTTCTTATCTTATTGCTATAACTAAGACTTCCAGAACTATGTTGAATAAAAGTGGTACAGGGGGCACCCCTGCCTTGTTCCTGATCTTAAGGATATTTCCTTTAATTTTTGCCCATTGAGTATGCTGTTTGGCCTTGAGTTTGTCCTAGATGGCCTTTATCATGTTGAGATATGTTCCCTATATTCTCACTTTGCTGATAGTTTTGATCACAAAATGGTGCTGGTTATTATCAAATGCTTTTTCTGCATCCATTGATATAATCATGTGATTTTTCTCCTTTCTTTTGTTTATGTGATGAATCACATTTACTAATTTGCAAATATTGTATCAGCCTTCCTTCCTCAGAATAAATTCCACTTGATCATGATGTATGATTTTTTCCATGTATTGCTGGATTCAGTTTGCTAATATTTTGTTGAGAATTTTAGCATCTAAATTCATCTGAAATATTGGCCTACAGTTTTCTTTCTTTGTAGTGTCTTTACCTGGTTTTGTATGAGGATTGTGCATGCCTCATAAAAGGAGTTTGGAAATGTTCCCTCTTCCTGAATTTTTTGAAATAGCTTGAGAAAGATAAGAGTTGGTTCTTCTTTGAATATTTAATAGAATTCACCTGTGAAGCCATCTGGTCCAGGACTTTTGTTTGTTGGGAGTTTTTTTGGTAACTGTTTCAATTTCATTTGTTGTAATCAGTCTACTTAAATTTTCTGATTCTTCCAGATTGAGTTTTGGAAGATTATATATTTCTAAGAATTTATCCATTTCACCTAGGTTGTCCAATTTTTTGGCCTTCATAGATCTTCATAGTATTTTCTTACAATCCTTTGTATTTCTGGAGTGTCAGTTGTTACTTCACTTTCATTTCTAATTTTATTTGAGTCTTTTCTTTTTTTTTCTTGATAAGTCTGGTTAAAGGTTCATCTATTTGTTTACCTTTTCAAAGCTGTTGGTTTTATTGATCTTTTGTATTTTTTTTTAACCTTTATATCATTTATTTCCACTCTGATCTTTATTATTTCCTTCCTTCTACTTCCTCTGGGCTTTATTTGTTGTTCTTTTTCTATTTTTTTTTTAGATGCAGGGTTAAGTTGTGTATTTAAGCTTTTTCTTGCTTCTTACGGTATAATGTTATGAACTTTCTTCTTATTTGAGTTGATTTTCTATTGCTGCATCACAAGTTCAGCAACTTAAAAAACCATAAATTTATTATCTCATTATTTCAGTTTTGAAGGTTGGAAGTCCAGGCAAAGTTTAAATGAATTCTCTCTTTGCGGTCTCAAAAGTTTGAAATTAAGGTATCATTAAGGGCTGGGTTTTTACCTGGAGCTTTGAGTCCTCTTCTAAAATCATTCATTGGCTCAGTTCAGTTTCTTGTGATTGTAAGACTGTGATTCCTGATTTCATTTCCTGGTGGTCAATTGGGGATTTCTCTATGGTCATAGTGGCTACATTCAAGTCTTGCCATTTGTCCTCCTTTATTTTTAAAGCCTGTAATAGAGAATCTCCTTAATATCAAATCTATCTAACTTGAGCTTTTTAATGGCTCACTTGATTAGGTCAGGACCACTTGAGTAATCTGCCTTTTGATTAACTTAACTTTAACTGATTAGTAGCTTAATCATAGGAGTGATATCCCATCACGTTTACAGGTGCTTCCCACAATCAAAGAGAGTAAACTGTAAATCGAGTACACATCATCGAGCAGGAATTTGGAAGATCATCTTAGACTTATGTTTACCATAATGTCTTAATTTTTTATATAATTAAGTGAGAGGCAGGAATGCATAGACAGAACAGACTCTTGCGTGTGCCCAGATCGGAATCCACCTGGCAAGCACCCTACCCAGTGGTGTTCTGACCATTTGGGACCACTGCTCCATTGCTCTGCAATCAAGCTATTCTAGCACGTGAGGCAAGGCCATGAAGCCATCCTCAGTATCCAGGGTCAACCTGCTCAAGCTGTTTGAACCATGGCTACAGGAAGAGAAGAGAGAGAGAGTAGAGAAGGGGTAGGAGTGGAGAAGTAGATGAGTACTTCTCCTGTGTGCCCTGACCAGGAATCAAACGCAAGACTTCCATACCCCAAGCTAATACTCTACCACTGAACCAACCAGCTAGACAATATTCTTTATTAATTAATAAATCTGTACCTAGTTTGCTAGGAGATATTATCATGAATGAGTATTAAATCTTATCAAATGCTGTTTCTGTATCTATCAGTATGACTAATATTTTTTTCTTTTTTATGCATAAATTACATAGATTTTTTGAACCTCACTTGATTATGATGCTACACTTCTTAAAGATAACTAGATTCAGTTTGCTGATATTAGTTTAAACTATATGAAGTGGCTGACATTTGACCATATTTGACCTATGAATGCCAAATTATATCTTTTTTTTTTTTTTTAAATAAATTTTTATTGATGTTAATGGGATGACATTAATAATTTAGGGTACATATATTCAAAGAAAACATGTCTAGGTTATTTTGTCATTAAATTATGTTGCATACCCCTCACCCAGAGTCAGATTGTCCTCCGTCATCCTCTGTCTAGTTTTCTCTGTGCCCCTCCCCCTCCCCCTAACTCTCCCTCCCTCCCTCCTGCATCCTCCCTCCCCCCACCCCTGGTAACCACCACTCTCTTGTCCATGTCTCTTAGTCTCGTTTTTATGTTCCACCAATGTATGGAATCATGTAGTTCTTGTTTTTTTCTGATTTACTTATTTCACTCCGTATAATGTTATCAAGATCCCACCATTTTGCTGTAAATGATCTGATGTCATCATTTCTTATGGCTGAGTAGTATTCCATAGTGTATATGTGCCACATCTTCTTTATCCAGTCTTCTATTGAAGGGCTTTTTGGTTGTTTCCATGTCTTGGCCACTGTGAACAGTGCTGCAATGAACATGGGGCTACATGTGTCTTTACGTATCAATGATTCTGAGGTTTTGGGGTATATACCCAGTAGAGGGATTGCTGGGTCATAAGGTAGTTCTATTTTCAGTTTTTTGAGGAACCACCATACTTTCCTCCATAATGGTTGTACTACTTTACAGTCCCACCAACAGTGTATGAGGGTTCCTTTTTCTCCACAGCCTCTCCAACATTTGCTATTGCCCGTCTTGTTGATAATAGCTAATCTAACAGGGGTGAGGTGGTATCTCATTGTAGTTTTGATTTGCATTTCTCTAATAACTAATGAAGCTGAGCATCTTTTCATATATCTGTTGGCCATTTGTATTTCTTCCTGGGAGAAGTGTCTGTTCATGTCTTCTTCCCATTTTTTTATTGGATTGTTTGTTTGTTTGTTGTTGAGTTTTATGAGTTCTTTGTAAATTTTGGATATTAGGCCCTTATCTGAGCTGTTGTTTGAAAATATCAGTTCCCATTTAGTTGGCTGTCTGTTTATTTTGATATCAGTTTCTCTTGCTGAGCAAAAACTTTTTATTCTGATGTAGTCCCATTCATTTATCTTTGCCTTCACTTCTCTTGCCATTGGAGTCAAGTTCATAAAATGTTCTTTAAAACCCAGGTCCATGAGTTGAGTACCTATGTCTTCTTCTATGTACTTTATTGTTTCAGATCTTATATTTAGGTCTTTGATCCATTTTGAATTAATTTTAGTACACGGGGACAGGCTGTAGTCGAGTTTCATTCTTTTGCATGTGGCTTTCCAGTTTTCCCAACACCATTTGTTGAAGAGGCTTTCTTTTCTCCATTTTGTGTTGTTGGCCCCCTTATCAAAGATTATTTGACCATATATATGTGGTTTTATTTCTGGGCTTTCTATTCTGTTCCATTGGTCTGAGTGTCTATTTTTCTGCCAGTACCATACAGTTTTGATTATTGTGGCTCTATAATATAGTTTAAAGTCAGGTATTGTAATGCCCCCAGCTTCATTCTTTTTCCTTAGGATTGCTTTAGCTATTCGGGGTTTTTTATAGTTCCATATAAATCTTATGATTTTTTGTTCCATTTCTTTAAAAAATGTCATAGGAATTTTGATGGGAATTGCATTAAATTTATATATTGCTTTGGGTAATATGGCCATTTTAATTATATTTATTCTTCCTATCCAAGAACAAGGAATATTTTTCCATCTCATTGTGTCTTTTTCTATTTCTCTTAGCAATGCCTTGTAGTTTTCATTATATAGGTCCTTTACATTCTTTGTTATGTTTATTCCTAGGTATTTTATTTTTTTTGTTGCAATCGTGAAGGGGATTATTTTTTTGAGTTCGTTTTCTAATATTTCATTGTTGGCATATAGAAAGGCTATGGACTTTTGTATGTTGATTTTGTATCCTGCGACCTTACTGTATTGGTTTATTGTTTCGAGTAATCTTTTTGTGGAGTCCTTTGGGTTTTCGATGTAGAGGATCATATCATCAGCAAAAAGTGATACCTTTACTTCTTCTTTTCCGATGTGGATGCCTTTTATTTCTTTGTCTTGTCTGATTGCTCTGGCCAGAACTTCTAGCACCACGTTAAATAAGAGTGGAGAGAGTGGACAACCCTGTCTTGTTCCTGATTTAAGGTGGAAAGTCCTCAGTTTTACGCCATTTAATATGATGTTGGCTGATGGTTTATCATATATGGCCTTTATCATGTTGAGATATTTTCCTTCTATACCCATTTTGTTGAGAGTCTTAAACATAAAATTGTGTTGTATTTTATCGAAAGCCTTTTCTGCGTCTATTGATAAGATCATGTGGTTTTTGTTCTTTGTTTTGTTGATATGGTGTATTACGTTAACCGTTTTACGTATGTTGAACCATCCTTGAGATTCTGGGATGAATCCCACTTGATCATGATGTATTATTTTTTTAATATGTTGTTGTATTCGATTTGCCAGTATTTTGTTTAGTATTTTAGCATCTGTATTCATTAGAGATATTGGTCTGTAGTTTTCTTTCTTTGTGCCATCCTTGCCTGGTTTTGGTATGAGGGTTATGTTGGCCTCATAAAATGTGTTTGGAAGTATTGCTTCTTCTTCAATTTTTTGGAAGACTTTGAGTAGAATAGGAACCAAGTCTTCTTTGAATGTTTGATAGAATTCACTAGTATAACCGTCTGGGCCTGGACTTTTATTTTTGGGGAGGTTTTTAATAGTTTTTTCTATTTCCTCCCTGCTGATTGGTCTGTTTAGGTTTTCTGCTTCTTCATGACTCAGTTTAGGAAGGTTGTATTGTTCTAGGAATTTATCCATTTCTTCTAGATTGTTGTATTTGGTGGCATATAGTTTTTCATAGTATTCTACAATAATTCTTTGTATATCTATGATGTCTGTGGTGATTTCTCCTCTTTCATTTTGGATTTTATTTATTTGAGTCCTGTGTCTTTTTTCCTTAGTGAGTCTTGCCAAGGGTTTGTCAATTTTGTTGATCTTTTCAAAGAACCAGCTCCTTGTTTTATTGATTTTTTCTATAGTTTTTCTGTTCTCTATTTCATTTATTTCTGCTCTGATTTTTATTATCTCCTTTCTTCGGCTGGTTTTGGGTTGTCTTTGTTCTTCTTTTTCTAGCTCCTTAAGGTGTGAAGTTAAGTGGTTTACTTCGGCTCTCTCTTGTTTGTTCATATAGGCCTGAAGTGATATGAACTTTCCTCTTATTACTGCTTTTGCTGCATCCCAGAGATTCTGATATGTCGTATTTTCATTTTCATTTGTCTGTATATATCTTTTGATCTCTGCGCTTATTTCTTCTTTGACCCATTCATTTTTTAGAAGTATGTTGTTTAGTTTCCATAATTTTGTGGGTTTTTCCCCCTCTTTTTTACAGTTGAATTCTAGTTTCAAGGCTTTATGATCAGAGAATATGCTTGGTACAATTTCAATTTTTCTAAATTTGCTGATATTGTCTTTGTGGCCCAACATATGGTCAATTCTTGAGAATGTTCCATGTACACTAGAGAAAAATGTATACTCTGTCGCTTTGGGATGAAGTGTCCTGTAGATGTCTATCATATCCAGGTGTTGTAATATTTCATTTAAGGCCACTATATCTTTATTGATTCTCTGTTTGGATGACCGATCTAGAGCCGTCAGCGTTGTATTGAGGTCTCCAAGTATGATTGTATTTTTGTCAGTTTTTGTTTTAAGGTCAATAAGTAGCTGTCTTATATATTTTGGTGCTCCTTGGTTTGGTGCATATATATTAAGGATTGTTATGTCTTCTTGATTCAGTGTCCCCTTAATCATTATGAAATGACCATTTTTGTCTCTGAGTACTTTTTCTGTCTTGTAGTCAGCATTATCAGATATGAGTATTGCTACACCTACTTTTTTTTGGGTGTTGTTTGCTTGGAGTATTGTTTTCCAGCCTTTCACTTTGAATTTGTTTTTATCCTTGTTGCTTAGATGAGTTTCTTGTAGGCAGCATACAGTTGGATTTTCTTTTTTAATCCATTCTGCTACTCTGTGTCTTTTTATTGGTAAGTTTAATCCATTTACATTTAGTGTAATTATTGACACTTGTGGGTTCCCTATTGCCATTTTATAAATTGCTTTGTTAGTTTTGTATCTTGTTTGATTCTTCTCTTTTGTTTTTCTATCATTTGTTTTTGTTTGTTTGTATTCCATACTTCTTTCCTCTGTTGCTACCTTTTTTAAGTCAAGTGTTTTTGTGGTGGTTTTTTCAAGGGTGGTTACCATTAAGTAATGAAAAGGGTACCTACCATATTCATTGTAGTACCCTTTCTTATGAGTATTTCTGTGCTTCATCGTCCTTTGCTACTGTTAATCTTCATCCTTTCTCCCCTTTTTTTTCTTTTGTTGTCACAGTTTAAGTTTGGTTTTATTGTTTTCTTGGTGGAGCTGTTACTTGGGGTTCTGTTTTCTTTTGTTCTTTGAATCTGGTTGGAAAACCCCCTTTAGTATTTCCTGGAGTGGGGGCTTTCTGCTGATAAATTCTCTCATCTTTTCTGTATTTGTGAATGTTTTTATATCTCCTTCGTACTTGAAGGATAGCTTTGATGGGTATAGTATTCTTGGCTGAAAGTTCCTCTCTTTCAGGGCTTTGAATATTGGGGTCCACTCTCTTCTAGCTTGTATTGTTTCTGCTGAGAAGTCTGATGATAATCTAATAGGTCTTCCTTTATATGTTGTATTCTTCTTTTCCCTGGCTGCCTTGAGAATTTTTTCTTTGTCATTGGTTTGTGTCATCTTCATTATGATGTGCCTTGGAGTGGGTTTGTTGGGGTTAAGAAAACTCGGTGTTCTGTTTGCTTCTTGAATTTGAGGCTTTAGTTCTTTCCACAGGCTTGGGAAGTTCTCATCTATTATTTGTTTAAGTATATTCTCCATTCCATTTTCTCTCTCTTCTCCCTCTGATATACCTATTATTCTTATGTTATTCTTTCTGATGGAGTCAGACAATTCCTGTAGGGCTTTCTCGTTTTTTATTATTTTTGAGTCTCTTTCTTCTTCTCTCTGTTGTGCCTCAAGTTGCTTGTCTTCTATTTCACTAATCCTATCTTCTATCTGGGCTGTTCTATTAGCTAAGCTTGTTATCTCGTTTTTCAGTTCGTGAATTGAGTTTTTCATTTCTGTTTGATTTGTTTTTATAGTTTCAATTTCCTTGGTAATATATTCTTTGTGATCATTGAGTTGTTTCCTGATTTCCCTAAATTGCCTTTCTGTGTTTTCTTGTATATCTCTGAGTATTTTTAAGATTTCTATTTTAAATTCTGTGTCATTTGGCTCCAAGGCTTCCAGTATGCTAAATCTTTTCTCCATAGATTTTTCCACATCTATTTGTGTTACCTCTCTATCTTTTGTATCCATAATATTCAATTTCCTTTTTCTTATTGGCATCTGAAGGTGGTCTTGTTGATATTCTTAATTAAAATTAATAAAGAATAAAAAGGGAAAAAAAAAGAAAAAAAAATAAAGAAAAAGAAAAAACAAAAAACAAAAAACAAAAACAAAAAAACAAAACAAAAAAAAAACACTCCACACACACAAAAAGTAATGATTTATTATTTCCCCCTTTTTTCTTTCTTCTCCTTCCCTCCTCTCACCTCTTTAGGTAAATATCGTGATGACCTGTGAATTATATTATGCTAAATGGAACAAAAATTGCCTATAACGGAGGGCCTGATTTGGGGTGAAGAGTTCAAGGTGCAAAAAAGGGAGTAGGGACCTACTAAATGCAAAAAAAAAAAAAAAAAAAAAAGGAGGATATCTTAGACAAGCATCAAATGATTTGCTTGTAAGTGATGGTCGACTAAAAGATATAATGAGAGGGATAAGAGGGAAACAGAAAAAAGGAGAGAAAAAATAATATTTAAAGAAGAAAAAAATAAAAATAATAAGTAAAAATCTGTTGTATTAAGTGGAGTGAAGACTAAATACAATGGAGACTTTGGGTTGGGAGGAATGCTAGTGAGTTAAAAAGCAATGTAAAAAGTACCCAAAATGCCACAAAAACAAACAAATAAAGGAAAACCAAGAACAAAAGCAGAAAAGAAAAGAAAAAAAAAAAAAACAACAAAAACAAAAAAAAACTTTAGTCCCAAATTAAATAATTTGTTCGTAATTGAGGATTAAATGAGAGGAAAAGTAAAAGGAGAAAAGAAGGAACGAATAGAAAGGAAAAAATAAGAAAAAGAGAGAAACAAAGGAAGAAAAAAAGGAAAGGGAAAAAAAACAAAAAGAAAACAAAAGGGGAGAGAGTGAGAGTTAAGGGTTTTGGAGTGTAACCCTAAGGGAGAGTAAGGATGAAGAAAAGAAATAAAATGTAACACTTATGGGTAGTGTAGTTCAAGAAAAGGGTAGCATAAGATGGGCAGAGAATAAAAGGACCGAGGTGGAGGAAATACAAATAAAGACAATAAGAAAGAAGAGAGAAACAACAACAACAAAGAATTAGTGGAACAAGTTATAAAGTCTGTGGATTTTTCTTGATTTTGAGAGGTTAACTTCTTCCTTTTTCTTTTCTCTCCCTCTTCCTGGTCGGTGACTCTGTACCCCAGGTTCTGCCCCTGTGTCACGCTTAGGTAGGGATTTGCAGTTGATGGGATTCTATGGCAATGTCATATAATTGGCTTTAGTCTCACTGGTAGTCAAGGCTTGTTGGCGTTTGTAGAGTCCAACAATGAGAGAGAGTTTGCTTTCCTGGAGTCTCTCCCCTAGTCTCCCCTTCCTGAATTAGCAGCCTGGTGATCCAGCTATGAGGCTGCCACTGCTTCTGTCTGGGGAGTAAGAGGCTCAAAGAGCTGGGAAATCCCCACTCTATCCTCACTCAGCGCAAGGCTCTGGGTAAGGCTCTGGCAGTCAGAGCCTCCAGCGTAATCAGGCGGGGCTGGGAGTCAATTGTTGTCAAGGTGACTGTTCAGCGCCTATCATTCAGTTGGACCACTCAACCCAGGCTTTCCACACTTGGTAGCCTGTTTTGGCTGGAAAGAAGATGCACTATTCGCTGCTTGCTATATAGATCTTAATATCTGCCAAGTCCCTCTTGTTAGGTATATCCCTGAATATGGAGGCTCTGTCAATCAGAAGTTGCCCCCGCCCCTTTAGCGAAAGGCACTGAAAAATATTATGCCTCTTGTCTTGGATCGCTGAACTGGGAGAGATCTTATCAATCAGAGCCCCGTGGGTGCGTAGATTTTGTGGGTTTAGCTAATTTCAGTGATTGGATCCACAGCTGTGCTCCAGAGAGTATTTCAGGCTGCCTGCGCGCCCCTCCCCCAACGCTTGAGTGTTAGCTCGAATGGCTGGGTGAGGTGCCCCGTCCACGGAGAGAATCTCCTGACTAGGAAAGACAGGTTTGGCGCCCCTCCTGGACTGCGTCACGGGGCGCGCGCGCGCGCGCGCGCACGGCTTCTCAGAACACGCCAGTGGTGGCCAGCACTCCCGGGGACGCAGGGCTCGCGCACGCGGCTTCTCAGAGCACGCCGGTGGTGGCCGCTACTCCCCGGGACGCGGCTCGGGGAGCGGGCGCGCGGCTTCTCAGAGCAAGCCGGTGGTTGCCGGCACTCCCCGGGACGCGGCTCGGCGCGCGCGAGCGCGCGGCTTCCCAGAGCACGCCGGTGGTGGCCGGCACTCCCCGGGGCGCGCGGGCGCGCGGCTTCTCAGAGCACTCTGGTGGTTGCTGGCACTCCCTGGGACGTGGGTCGGGGCGCGCGCGGCTTCTCAGAGCACGCCGGTGGTTGCCGGCACTCCCTGGGACGCGGCTCGGGGCGCGCGCGCGGGGCTTTTCAGAGCACGCCGGTGGTTGCCGGCACTCCCCGGGACGCCGCGGGGGCAGCTGCACGTGTGGGTTGACTCACCCCAGGCGTATTCCCTCCTGGGCAACAGTCCCTCTGCTTTCAGTGTGGATGCTCCGAGGATAAATTTTTCTGCTTCTAGTTGACAAATTTGTTGAGATTTTGGGGAGATCTGTCGGACGCGCTGCTCACGGCGCCATTTCTGTGACGTCACTCTCGCCAAATTATATCATTCAACCTCATGTTTTGCATATGTGGTATAGCTATTTTAATGAGAGATAGTGATCTGTAATTTTTATTTCTTAGAAGTAGTACTTCTTAAAATAGTCTTGTCAGATTATATAATTGAGGCTACTCTGGCCTTCTAAAGTGTTTGAAAGTATTCTGTCTTCTGTTCTCTGGAAGAGTTTGTGCAAGACTATTATTAATTCTTATTTCATTCTTCAATGTTTAAATTAATTCACTGGTGAAGCCATCTGGATGTTTGCCAGTATTAATCACGCTGAAAGATAGCTTCTGTTTGGATGATTTAACTGATACTAAGGAAATATATATATGTACCAGATAAGACTTCCAGGTTACAATTTATGATGACTTTATGGAACAAGTGTTCATGATGGGAAAAAAAAATAATGGGTCAATCCAGTAGAGAAAAATTCAGATATAATCAGGTATTGGTCTGACAATGTTCGGACAAGTCCAGTATTTTACATTGGAAATGGGTTCTCTGCTATTGGCCATCTCTCAGTGAAGAAATAAAAACTAAAAGTCACTTTGACTGAATTCTGTAGCCTCACTTCTTTGATTCATAGCAGGCGTCATCAAGCTGCTTTCAGAAGATGTGTCTACTGTCTTGCTGTGCTTTGGTTTCCTCATCCACAAAAAGTTAATAATAACATAATCTACACCACAGAATTAAGAGGATTCATTTAGATTATGGATTAACCTAAATTAGCACACTAACTAGCCCACTATAAACACTGGTGGTCAGCTGGGGATTTCTTTAAGCTCATTTGGCTGCTTTCAAGTCCTGGCCATTTGACCACCTCTATTTTCAAAGCTAACAATTGAGAATAGAAGCTAACTTTCTCTTTATTCAGTCATTTGGTTTTAGAAGCACTTCGGTTTTCTGGAGCATAAATTTTTAGCAGAAGTAACTCATTTGCAGGAAATATTTCTGAGGTGTTTTAGCAACTATGACACTTTCTTGCACTTAATTATGTCTTCTTTAGCCTATTTGACTGTGAGATTCTGGAAGGAGGGAAGGTTACCTCACTTATGTTTATATATCCAGTGCCTGGCATAAAACAGGTGCTCAATAATCTCTACTAAATGATCAAATAAAAAAACTCCCAAAGTATCAGTGACCAAGGTTTATTAAATTATGTCATTATTTTACATTTTAGGAACATATATATTCCTGAAAACGTTGATTTAACAATTTATTCCCTGAGTTGTATTTCTACAAATTCTTTAGATTTTTGTAGATTTTTTATATTTAGGGTAACTTGATATGTTTAATATAAATGCAAACATAAGCCATTCTATAAGGAAAGATAATTTACAAGAGTTGTAAGCAATATTTTATTGATATAATTTTAAGAGACAAAATACATATACCCAAATTTAGTAATTTCAACCTTAAAAATCCCTCTTCACTAAAGGAACTGAGATTATAAAGAATAAGTAAAAAAGAAATTTTAATTTTATAGCTACATTTGTTCTTGGATATTTTTAGAAAGCAGAGGGATATACCTATATTTTTATACTAGTGCTACTTCAATGGCACATATATCATAATTTTTTATACTAAGAAAAACTAATTTTTTTTAAAATCAGAAATTTAAATTTAACTAGGTGTCCTGAATTATTATTTGTTAAATAGGCGAACTTACCTATATGATTTTTAAGGGAAGAATTTCTCGAGCCAACCTATGTCATAGAGCAGGGGTCCCCAAACTTTTTACACAGGGGGCCAGTTCACTGTCCCTCAGACAGTTGGAGGGCTGGACTATAAAAAAAAACTATGAACAAATTCCTATGCACACTGCACATATCTTATTTTAAAGTAAAAAAACAAAACGGGAACAAGTACAATATTTAAAATAAAGAACAAGTAAATTTAAATCAACAAACTGACCAATATTTCAGTGGGAACTATGCTCCTCTCACTGACTACCAATTAAAGAGGTACCCCTTCCAGAAGTGCGGCGGGGCCGGATAAATGGCCTCAGGGGGCCGCATGTGGCCCGCGGGCCGTAGTTTGGGGACCCCTGTCATAGAGTGTTCTGTTTGAACACAGTTTAAGAATCACTATTTTTAGCCCCAAATTTAGAATAAAAAATTCAGTTGTTCTACTTATTAAGCTAGGTATTGGGGTTCCCTGACCCACTACGAAAAAAAAGGACCTTTCAGGATAAGTGAGAACAGAGGCTGAGGCGCCAACTACTGTTCAGAGTGCCCAGCCATGTAGTCTTCACATAAATCTGAATTATTATGATATACAAATTCCTTCTTGAGTGATAGTGGACCAAGGAACAACAATTCTCTGACACACAGACATCGAAGTTAGCTTGTTCTAAAGTTTCCCTAGCCCTGATTTTTAACCAGGTACAAGAGAGAATGTTATTATTATTATTTTTAAAAATAACGCTGAACCGATCTATGTTTTGTTTCCTACATGGAAAATGAAACTGTTTTCTACTTCCATGTGCATTACAGAGATAACTGAAGAAATACTGAGATCATATAAAACTAATGTCAATTTATTTCTTGGTTATTCCAAGATACCTCCTTTTGTTAAAATGAGCACTATTATTTACAAGTCCCAGTAGCTAGAATAAGGCTCATTTAACATCTGATTAGTTCCTGGACCATGGGCCCAGAGAACATGACATCGAACTAAAGAAAGAAATTAAAAAAGGCCTTCATGATATAAATCTAACCATCAAGAGAAAAGAAAACTGCTTTATTCACAATCTTTAAAAATGCTCAAATATTTCAAACAAGGATGGTAAATTAAGAAGCAGTTTGGGGAATAAAAAGCACTGACCCGTAAATATAGTGAGATTTGAAGAGAATTTCCAGCTAAGTGTTCTGGTTAATGCAGTACAGGCCAAACAAGACCATACCAGATCAACAAAGATTATGAACTAGACCTTTTAAAACATAATTAGAACTATGGGAATGACTTGAATTGAACAAAACATACTTTGATCTGAGATTGGTAACACCAAAGTCATATTCCAGGGCTTGTCTCTTGATATAGGCAGACTGTGATAACTATAGTAGCAACCTTTATTAATTAGCAAGGCACATTAGGTACAGGAATTTAAAATAACCCACACTCTTTTGATGGTTAAATTGGACTGCTAGAAGATCCATTCATAAGCCTGATCATACTGCTGGTATACCACACTGAGGATCCAATTCCTCAAATCTACATTGCCTGCTTTCATTGAATGAAGCAAATTAATTTTCCATCAGTCTGTGTTATTGTCACTCATCAATAATACACACAAAAAAGATATGATTCTACCATCCAGGCTTGCCCTTTTAAAATTTAACTGCTTTTTTTCATATGACAAAAAGGGAGGGGATTCTACCATTGTCTCTCTTCCACTGATCACTGCGAACTTTGTTCTGTAGTTTCTACTTTATGAAAAGTTAAACCACAAAGTTGGTCAGCCTACTTTGGCTGCTGGTCTGGGTGCCTTGGGTAAACAGACTCTCTCTGAAATCTTTCCCCCCATTTTGCTGGATATATTGTTCTTCCTTGTACCGGCTGAACAAGGGTTTTCAAAGCCAAGATAGAAAAGGGGACCAGGGACCTAAACAAGATGACATGTACTGTACCAACACTCCAAGCAAACACCAGCCTCACACAATTGCTGCTTTACAGAGCACACTTTGTGCAGTAGTCACTGTTGTGTGAGGCAGAAAAGGGAAGGGAGGGAACCAGCCGCGAAGTCCGGTAGGTCTCATTCAATTCCAAGACACAAAGACAACTGGCAAGAAAAATGAGAGAGAAAGCTTCATTGGAAAGAACAACAACAACAACCAAAATTTAACCTCTGCATTGTCCTGGGTCATAGCCATGGATTTGTATATAGAAAATGGTTCATTCTTTCATTGCAAAGGCCCAAACTTTAATTTGGCATAATGCTTGTTCTTCATTTTACAAAGTGTCTTTCATCATATTGACCTGAACGTTCTTATTTAAGCATCTGAATTAGAAAATAATTGTTTAGAAAAATGAAAGCTAGAAGCTGTAATAAGAGGGAAAGAAGTAGGCCAAATTGTTTTCCTCCTTTGAGATTTCATTTTGACCACAGCAAGGGAACACATTAATGCTTGCTTTTCTGCATCCTTCTGGGGGCTCTTATTTGTAGAAACCATCAGTAAGGATTAATTTACATGAAAAGTGGACAAATCCATCCCAGGCTGCACTGATGAGTGTATTTTTCTGCATCTGGGGGCTCTCTGGAGTATGTACCATGAACCAACCTTGCCCTTCTAGAAATAAGGGACTGGGGCCACTTTGCTTACTACTTTATCTATTGATTTAACTCTAAATGCCTGACTTGCATGTAGGCTGAAAAGTTTTGGGTGCCTTGGTGGGCTTTCTGTTTATTTGCCAAAATACAGGAGCTCTTTTTCTTCCTACTCAGCTTCTCCATGTGCCCCATGGTATATACATGTAAACCACATGAGCAGATAATTTTTGGAAAAAGTCTCTAAGCATCCTGATATGAACAAAGACAACCGTAACTTTTTTGGAATGTTTAGAAAAGGGTGGAGTGCAAGTGCCTTTTCTGGTTGTCCAATATCTGATATTAACCCTCAGAGCTGTCTGATTGTTTTTCTAGATAATCTCCACTTGTGTGTAGCTGTGGGAGGAGATGGTGCCTACTCCCAATATTGGAGCTATGTGAACACACTCCCAAGATGATCAGGAATAGGTCACATGACCAACCTCAGCCAATTAGATATACTGTTTTGGGATTTTGAATTTTGAGGAAAAGACACATGATACAGAGATGTCAGTCATACATCTTAGGCAACAAAGGTATGCTTCTTACAGTTTACCCTCTTTGAGTCCTCATGATTCTTTCTCATTTTCATTTCCTCCTAAGAAATCTCCATATCTTTTGAAAATACTTCTTTCTGCTTAAGTTGTCCAAGTCAGTTTCTATTGCCTGCAACCAAGAATCCTGACTACATATAAATAGATAACATGATATTTTTTCCTAAAGTTGCAAATGCTAAGTAATTTTTTTCACCCCTCAAAATTATACCACCTGCCACATTAAAGTGTTTTTTGTTTGTTTGTTTGTTTTTAGTATCATAAGGAATGTATTTTAAAACTCAACATTAAAATGTAATAAATACACATGGAAGACTTTTCTCATTGCCCTGCAGTGAGGAAAACTGATACCAACAACTACTCTGCCTTGGCCATTACAAGATCAGAATATTTCACTCCGCCGCTGTGGTATCTCACTTTTCATTAAGGGACTTACCTTATTTATGTACTTTAAATACGGCTTAGGAGTGGAAAAATACCACGGGACTTTCCTCGGTCTTGGTAAGGTGACTGCAAATCTTGGTAAGGTGACACATTTCTAGAGAGATAAAAGACTTTGCATTCAGAGCCAAGATTGCCTACAAGTGCACTTCCTTCTTTTCCTCCTTTTCCCCGATTTTTGTTGTTGTTAATTTGATCAAGCCAAAGAAACTTAGTGAAAAAAATTTTAAGCCAAAGTCCAAAAATATATATAATAGACTCTTTAGCCAGGAGTCTCCCAATAAATATGTATTACCCAAGTTTTGTCTTCTTTCCACCCTGAAGATAATAATAATGATGAATAAAGAAATAGCTCATTTTAAAAAAAGTTATTAAGTACTTAACTGTGAAGCACTATGGTATATGCTATGTTTGGATTAGCTCATTTAATCCTTACAACAACAATAATAATAAAATGATTATTATTATTATACTATTTTATCCCCATTTTACAGACTAGAGAGCTGAGACTAGAGATATACAAAACCTAATTCAATATACACAAGTAGAAAGAGCAGAGCTGAGATGCATATTTAGGCAGCCTGACTCCTAACATGTGTTTGGCTCAAACATTTCTGTTATTTCATCTGATAAATTCTTCAAAGGCCTTTTTTCCTACTGGAGAAAAAGCTTTATAGACACAATTGGAAATGCAAGTCGTTGGAAGTACTTGTCCTGTTCTATAAATTGGACAGGTTTTGCAAGCCTACACTGAGTACACAGAAATAGTAGCAACTGAGGGCAAGTTTCTACTACTCATCAGAGAGCAGTTTTCCTGGGTTCCTGGTGTCACATGTGGCACCCCACTGACTTCCCAGGCCTGGGATGTAACCCAAGCCAGGAGGAAGAAGGAGCAACAAAAGGCAAGGAATGCCAGGAAGCAGAACAAACAGGGGCCCCGGCCTTCTCCAGGCCCGCTGCCTTATTTTGCTCTTATAAATTGTATCTACTTCTACTCAGTAATTTTCTAATACTGCATTCCAAACCCAGCATTTGGTGAACACTGGACTACCAATGTCTCTTTTCATGGGTCAAGGTGTTGGTTGCTGGCTTGGAAAAGAGGACATCCCACAGTTTCAACTCTTTGCTCAAATACTTTCCTATTTTTTACTCTCTTTTTTGTCCCTTGGGGTGTGTTGGGCAGATAAAATGTATTATGCTCACTTTGTAAAAGATAACGCTGCCCATGAGGAGGTGCCTAGGTGATATTAATGTGTGTTGGGGGCAGGCAGGATCATTGTAGCCTAGGGCTTGGTTTTGGGATTAAGCTTTTCCCACCCTTTTTGATGTGGGGTGGTATAATCCAATCATGCCTCAGAGAAGTGACTTTGTATTAGAGACTTCCCTATTTTGTATATTGGATTAGAGGTTGTGAAGCTACAATATAAAGTGGGGACAGAACAGGAGTTGGCTCTCTTGGTTCCTGAGATTAACATTAGAGGAGAGAGCAGAGAGGAGAGCAGAAAGAGGCCATGTGGAGGAGGCCAGGAGAAGCAGCCAAGATGGCAGAGTGTTGAGTGAGAGGCCAGTTTGTGCAGTTTGATGCTGGAGAAGGAAGGAGATGGGGAACAGAGGTGAATAAGTCTGGTGAGCTAGAAACCTTTGATTCTAGGAAACTCGGATAAGTCAGTAGCTTTGTGAGCACTGAATGTGAGTGGGTTTTGGAGCCCAGTGTGTGTTTTTACTTGCCTGCCAGGTGCAAGCTAGGATTAAAGACTATGGCCCACCAGTTTGTGGCTCCGTTGTTTCTTTACCGACTGTCCGAATCCAATGCGAACCTGCATAGGCCCGAAGGCTGCTGTAGTGGTGGCCCTGGCCATGGCTCCTGGCTTTACAGGGTGAAAACTTGCAGACAATAACCTTGTCACATTCCAGTGTAAAATGTGCGGCTCACAAGCAGATATTCTTTTTTTTTTTTTTTTTTGTATTTTTCTGCAGCTAGAAACGGGGAGAGACAGTCAGACAGACTCCCGCATGCGCCCGACCGGGATCCACCCGGCACACCCACCAGGGGCGACGCTCTGCCCCTCCCGGGCGTCACTCTGCCTCGACCAGAGCCACTCTAGCACCTGGGGCAGAGGCCAAGGAGCCATCCCCAGCGCCGGGCCTTCTTTGCTCCAATGGAGCCTTGGCTGCGGGAGGGGAAGAGAGACAGAGAGGAAGGAAGGGGGGGGGGGTGGAGAAGCAAATGGGCGCCTCTCCCATGTGCCCTGGCCAGGAATCGAACCTGGGTCCCCCGCACGCCAGGCCGACGCTCTACCGCTGAGCCAACCGGCCAGGGCCAAGCAGATATTCTTGAACCAACCAGAGCCTTTATGTGTTTTCGTGTTAGGAGCTGGGAGGTTGCCCCACAGGGTGGTTTTGTATATTGAATGAAATCACTTATGCTTTCATTTTAAATTCCAATGCTTTGTGCTTAAAATTTTGACTTGAACACACTAGGTGGACTTGATTAAAATAAATATAGTTCTATATTTTTGGTATTAGTTATTTTTGAAAAAGGTGGTTTGGGGCACATGTTGAATTAGGAGTAAAATGTCCTGAGTGTGAGATTAAGGCCTTTCTTTCTGAGACACAAGCAGATGAATGGACTTCAAAGTTTATCTAGCCTCCGATTTCTATTTCCTTTATGAATTTCCCCATCCTTGAATCAAAACCTTTGCTTCATAATTTAGTTCAAAGAGATGGGCAAAATGAAACTTTTAGAAATAAAAGTTCTCTCTCACTTTCTTTGATACACAGGAACCTTACATTTAGAGTTTGTCCCTCAATGAAAAACACACCTAACAAATTTAGTTATTCAGATCCATTGAAGGCTTGCAAGAAAAATAAACCAGGTACAATGGTCTTTGTTTGTTTTTATTTTATTATTTTTTTAATTTATTCATTTTAGAAAGGAGAGAGAGAGGGAGAGGAGAGAGAGACAGAGAGAGAGAAGGGGAGAGGAGCAGGAAGCATCAACTCCCATCTGTGCCTTGACCAGGCAAGCCCAGGGGTTCGAACCAGCGACCTCAGCATTTCCAGGTCGACGCTTTATCCACTGTGCCACCACAGGTCAGGCCACAATGGTCTTAAATGGAAGAAAATTTGCCAAAATTGTCCCAAACTAGTACTCTGTAATATCTAAGATTTTAAACTGGTTTTGTTTGTTTTTAAGTGATTAACTGTCCAGAGAAGGCGCTCTTGAGGAGGAATTAAGAATGCGTATTGTTCATTTCAAAGAGAGTCCATTTGTTGAGACAGTGACAGTAAAATCTACTTCTTTGCACCAAATGATAACTTTTAGCAATCTCATTTATTTGAGCTCACCGAAAGTGACAACAAAGCAACAACAAAAGAACAGCAACAGCAAAACGAGTCATTCAAACTTTTTAATCACATTCTTCAATCCATTTCTTTCATTTCTCCTTCAGGTTACATATTTGGAAACAATGTCTTGGAAGAAAAATAGAAATTAAAGGGATGAGTCATTATACATTTTTAAATATCTAGGAGTTTTATTTCAGTGTTCATTCTATTTTAATTTTTGGAGTCACAATGTTCATTTCTTTTTTGCCAACATTTTATTGTGGATATTTTCAAAGTACGAACAAGTTGAAAGAATTGTACAATGCACCTCCATATACCTACCACCTAGATTCTAAGATGAACATTTATCAATATTGGTTCCATTATAGACCAATCCATCTATCTATCCATCAACCCACTTTATTTTTTGAATGCTTTTCATCGTAAGTTGTGAACATTCACCGACTTCCTTCTAAACACTTTGTCCTGCACACCATTTACTACAGTTCAACTCTTCTTTGCCTATTTGTTGGTTTTTGACACACTTTACTTCTGCCTGATATGTTGAGGTTTTCTACTGACATTATGCCTTTTCCAGACTTTCTTATCTTCCTGTTGCTGCTTCTCTTTCCTGGATAGTCTTCATTTCTTTTTTATTTTCTTACTGAGAAGCTAAAGGAGAAACCACATTTCCCAGGTCGAATGCTATATAGGTCACTGCTAAAAACTGACTCATGTCTGGAAAAGGTTACAAAGGGTACAGGGAAACTTAAGAGTCTGGTGCTAGTCAAATGTGAGGCTTATGCTTTGTAGAAACAAGAGTAGGTCCTGACTCCTTTTACCCACAATCATAATGAAGGTGGTTTACTCAAAGGTGGTTAAGACGCAGTACCTTTCCCAGGCCTGTAAGATTTTGAAATTCAAGTACATGCTTATATTTAGCATTTGAATCGCACAGCGATTTTTCAGTGGCTTCTCTCATATGTTGTTGATATGTTCCTGTCTGTGTGTGAGTGTACACATTGTGTGATGTTTGTGTGTGCGTGTCTCCCGTCACATCTGAGGCCCCTGTGACCTCCAATTCAACATGGGGTTTGTCACCAAGCCTCTTTAGACTGTCAACTTTATTGGACCCATTTTTTTTAAGTTTGTTTTGTTCCTTATGCTAATAAAGCTTGTCTCTGCTTCAATCAAAGCATATTATCTCTCCCCTTTTTCCCCCTGTAAGTAAGGCAGCAATCTGTTCTGTTTAAATGTCTCATCATCTTCCCTCTCCCCATCCCTGTTTCCCTAGATTTTCAAGATTGTTGACTATTATGTAACAGATGGCCCGACAGACCTCCGACTCTTTGCAATGTTGGCCAGCTTGGCTTAGAAAAATCGCAGCACTGGAGTAAATTTTCCCAGGCATGGGACGCTCATGAATTTTAACTCCTCCGCAACAAAGGAATTTAAAGAGGGTTAGAGCCAATCTATCAGGAGCCGAGGCAATTAAAAGATGTAGGTTGGCATTCTGCTTCTGAGGACTCCCTCCTTGAGGTCTGAATATTTAGACTAGATTAGGTCAGTCGGGCTCCCATTCATTGCTGCCCTGCCACAAGGCATCAAAACAATAAAGTGACTCAAAAACAGAAGCCAGTGGGTTTTTAGCTTTTAATGGTAAAATGTTTGTATTGTTGTATAAAAACTGTGGGGGAAGAGATTGAGGGGCCATAAACAAGATCCCACCTGATCTTCCCTAGGACGACTCCCATTGACCGCCGGAAGAGGCCACCCTTTCTGGCTTGGTTTGCCTCCCGAGGCCCCGGTTTTAGTATTTTAGCAGCAAGGAAGTCTGGCTGGAGCATGCAGGTGGCTCTGACTTTGGTGATCCCAGGATATGAAGATAGACATGCAGAGAAATGAGATGAAGAGGTGGAGTGCTTGCTATGTGTCTGTGTTTTCACTTAAAAAATACAGAAATGGGCAACAAAGAAAATAGTTGTTTTTTACAGTCCCACCATTACAAAACACTTTGGATACATTTGCTTCCTATTTTTTAATTCTATAATTATATTTTATGTTAAATTTTTATCTATATGATTTCATTGTCTCTTTAAAACATTTAGATTATTATGAATAGAATGTCACAGATCCAACATTGAACCCCCTAGTGAGGCTCAACTCCATTTTTAGTCTTCCTGTGCCTCAAAATCGGCCCATATTCACTCCTGGGTTTTCTGTATGTCACCTTTTCTTTTTTTTCTCTCTCTCTCAAAAAAGACATACATAACATAATTTTTTTGTGTGTGACTGAAAATCTCCATTTTGCTTTTGTTTTTGAGCCCAGTTATATATTTTTTTATTTTATTAATATTTTTAAATAGTACCTTCTGACAGTTCTATGAGTGTGGAAGCAGAATGGGGTAATTCCATGAGTTTTTAAACCACCATCTGCAACATCTGGAACATCTGGAACAGGAGTTCTGAAGTTACTTTTTTTTTTTTTTTTTGTATTTTTCCAAAGTTAAAAGCAGGGAGGCAGTCAGACTCCTGCATGCGCCCAACTGGGATCCACCCAGCATGCCCATTGGGGGCGGTGCTCTGTCCATCTGGGGTGTTGCTCCTTTGCAACCGGAGCCATTTTAGCACCTGAGGTGGAGGCCATGGAGCCATCCTCAGCACGCGGGCCAAGCAGATGGATGCAGATGGATGCTTCCCCTGTGTGCCCTGGCCGGGAATCGAACCTGGGACTTCCACACACAGGTCCGACACTCTACCACTGAGCCAACCAGCCAGAGCCACTGAAGTTACTTTTTAACTTGGAATAATAAATGGTGAAATAAAAAGCTACATTTATAATTTAGTGAATAATATTGTTTGATAATATGAAAGAAATGTATATATTATCTACATACCTGAGAAATCATACTGAATATTATCATCATTATTATCTGGTTCAAGAATAGTCTTTATTGATGAAGAAACTGAGAGCCTAAGGTGAAAAGAAGACCTAAGGTCATGAAATGGATTAGGGGCAGAGATTGGACTGGAGTCCTTGTTTTTACTTTAGTGTTCCTTGTGTAATGGACACCAAAAAATTCACCAATGCCTCACAATTATTTCCAATTCAGAAAAGTTTATTTTCCTCTTGGAATAGGTGGACTACTGTGGCACAGGTGCTACTTTTATCAGTTTTGTTGCATTATATGCTGCCACCATAACCCCCTATTAGCATACTCATCACCTACATGGGTACCCATGTGGGCAGCTATAAGTATCAAGATGGTCAGTGCAAGTGGATTTTGACTTAGCTTCAATGAAGAATTGTCTTGCACTGGCAAGAGTGTCTGAGGAGGGGAGTCTTACTCTGCATGCACCTCTGTCTAGTTGAAAACTGTGGGGAAAAAATACAATGGACCCCTCCAGACTCCCTTCTGCTGCCAGAATTACAGCAGCAGCAGGGAGCTGCCTGGCACAAGATCATGTGATTTTCTGGGGCCGTTCACATCCAGTGACTGATCACTGTGAGGTAATTAGGCTCAGTCCCTTCACCTCTACTCAAGGCCATCCCATTGCAGAGCTCCCCAGTCTTGGCCAAGGCTGCAGCTGACACTGTGCTGAGCTTGAGTACGGTGCCCAGCCAGCCTTACTTCCTTTCTCGAGTGTTGAGCTGCAACCCAGTCCCTAACCACTACGTTCCACTTTAGAGTCAACCTGCAGCAGTAACCCCAATCTTCTTTCTCACTTCAGCCCCCTCTTCCAACCTCTAGGGCTATTCTGAAGCTCATATAAGGTGGTTCAGTAGAATCTCCTTGAAAACCACAATGCAAGTTTTCTTTTTCTTTTGTTAAAGTGGTGATTAAGAATAACTGCGCAGTAGAGTCACCTAGTATAGAATTTGACAATACAGATTCTGAAGGCAGACAAACTTGACTTAGAACCCCTGCTTCACCACGTATAGTTACATGACCTTGGGAAAATGACCTTATTTCATTTCATCTCAGCTCTTGTATCTGTAAATTGAAGCCAATCATAATAATTAGTGAACTGTTTTGCTAATCTGATGAGACATTATATTTAAAGGGCTTGGCACAGAGGTTGGCTTGGGGAAAGTGTGGCTATGTTGGCTGTGTTTGGGGGGAGCAATTTTGAAGTGTCAGGTACTCACATATTTCTGGGAATAAATAATATAAATCTCCATTGGATAGGCACTTTTCCTATGAGAAGGAGATGGGGTAAACACTCAGGATTCTAGCTAGTTGGCATCTTTATTGTTGGCCTGGGGGTTTTCATGGGCTCCAGGGATGAAGCAAGCAATATGGAGTCCACACACAATATGAAAGATAGAGGCTAAGACAAGCAGCAGTAGGTAGTAACAGATATTCCCAGGATATGGGCCAGGAAAGCTTATGCACCAGGAAAAGCTGGATGCTCACCTTGTGCCAGAGTTGCTAGATTAAAGATAAAAATCATTCAGTGTTCTAGAGTTTAGAGGATAGTGAAGATTGGCCTGGAATGCCCTCCATCACTGTTTGGGAGGGTGTGAGTAGAGAAAAGCATACCATAATAGGTGGGAAAGGAGATCATTTTTTACAAAAGAGAGAGAGCTTGAACTCTGAGTGAAGTTATTAAGGACAGAAAAAAAACCCCAATCATTACTTAAGATAAGTCTGATACATAGTAATTGCTAGAGAGATATTTTAGTTGACTGTTTTATTGATGGGAGAAGTAGTAGAGGAAAATAAAATAAATCAATAACGTATGTAGTTTCCAAAACAACTACATCCTATCTGCTTGGGCTTCTCCTTTCAACCTTCCTGTGTGTCATGCTACCTGACTCAGCTCTGGTCAAGGTCCTGGGTCAACATCCCCTGATGCCACTCACTTCCCTGTAATGCAACATACTGAAATCACGTGCAAGGTCTGAAAAATCAATCATTGCACCGCCTCTTTTCCTGGAGTCTGAAGAAGTCATTTTCTCTCTCCCCATTTTCTCACCTTCACGTTCACGACTTTGCTGTTGGTGTTTAAGTAGAGGTTTGAAGAACACAGCGTGCAGTCACTGTGCTTAACAAGGGGCCGTATGCAGAGTGGTGCAGGCACATTGCAAGAATATTGATGACTAATGCATAGATAGGCCACCCCACTTATCCTTCAGGCTGACTCAGCTGATGTTGCACTTCTTGTCTTCACTACTTCCTGCAAATTACGGCACAAACTCCACAATCTGTGTGACCTTTCCAGAGAAAGATGGTATTTCTTACTTTGAGAGTGTGCGAAAGGTTATGCTACTCTGTAACAAGCTAGTAGTTAATTTTTAGAAATAGTTCTATGATACAATATATTATAAATTTTACAGTCTTTTAGGCCCGCTAAGTAATCTTCTGAAAAGACTGCATTAGATGATCAGGATGATAAAAAGAATAATGGCAATGACAATGACAATCACTCCATTTATTGAGCAACTACCACACATTGTGCCCTGCCCATAGCATTTTACATAAATTGTCACACTTATACTTCACAACAACTATGCCAGTTACCATTGTTTCCCTTTTACAGAGAGAGAATCAGGGCTCTGAAAGCTTATTGCATTTGTCCAAGATGACACAGTTAGTATATATTTGCAAAAAATTTCGGATGGTGCTTGGCAAATGGGAAGCATAATATATTTGTTAAATAATAAAACAAATAAAAATAGTGAGTTGCAGGATTAAAATTTGAACCCATCTCTCCTATCATAGCCAATGCTTTTTCTATTTTATCACACTGATTCGCCATGCCTGCATCCCTGTGGACTGCCTGAGGCAGGTGCGGGGCCTAGGAGGGGCAGGCCAAATTATAAAGAATTAGAAAGTCAGCAGCCTTTCTGCCTTCTTTCTGCCTTCTTCTTTCTTCCATGTCTTGCTTTTGTGATCCTGTACCAGGCACTTCCTCGTGTCTGGCTCTCGGATAGGCCTCTCAAAAACAAGATTCCTCTTCTCATGTTGTTCATGGTCCCAGACATCAAAAGGTTTATAATTTAGTTGGCAAGTTGAGACAAATAGAAAACTATACCATAATAAAAACAAATGGCCTGATGAGGCAGTGGTGCAGTGGATAAAACGTTGGACTGGGACACAGAGGATCCAAGTTCAAAATACTAAGGTCACTGGCTTGAGCACAGGCTCACTAGCTTGAGTGCAGGATCACTGGCTTGAGTGTAGGATCATAGACTTGACCCCCTGGTTCCTAGCTTGAGCCCAAGGTTGCTAACTTGAACAAGGAGTCACTCGCTCTGCTGTAGCCGCCCTCCATTAAGGCACATATGAGAAAAAAAATCAATGAACAACTAAGGTGCTGCAACAAAGAATTGATGCTTCTCATCTCTCTCTCTTCCTGTCTGTCTGTCCCTACCTGTTTCTCTCTCTGACTCTCTGTCTCTGTCAAAACAACAACAACAACAACAACAAAATGGACTGTAATTGTGTTAGATGATGTATTACAGTAGTTCAGAGAAGAGAAAAGTTTGTGAAGAATGAAAAGACAAGCAGAGAGTAATGTTTAAAGGAGTGGCCTCCTCTTTATGTCTCTCAATAAGTTTGATAGCATATTTTTACATAGAAAAACTATCTTGTAATTTTATTTTCAGTGATTTTATATTTTGTAGTTCTTGTGAATGGAGATCGTAATTCAGGAAAAAATATCAAACTGTTATATGGGAAACTAAATAGGTAATGGCATTTTGAACATCATTTTTAGTCCTTTCCCCTTTGCTGTCTGTTTATTTTTTCAAGCTAATGCCATTGAGTTTTCCATCACATCTAAAAATGGCAATAAGTCTGCATATTTTTTCTAATATTTAACCTGTCTTTCCATTCTTGAGCCATCATATTAAGATGTCCAGAAAAATTTGGACAGTATGTCCTCTCATAATGGACATCTTGCCCTGTTCCAGATAGTGATAATCTCAATATAATATTTCACTGCTAGAGATGACCATTGGGACTTTTTTAGATTGATAAATGATTATATTAAGAAGCTATCCATCCTTAGCTACAATGTGGACTTAACCTCCCTTGTTTCAGAATCAGGAGTAGGCATTCAGTTTGTTCAGGCTTTTTCTCAAGGTGACCTGGGAAAAGTCAGAGCTACGGGCCTGCCCGCAGTAGCTGTCTTGGCACCATTTCTTTCCCACTTTTGATAAACCAATTATCACTAGGACATTTGTCCCTAACAGTCCTGCCTTTTATTTTTAGCCAGTTTTCTGGGCAAATACAGGCAGCAGGGTTGCCTACACCTCTTCTTCATGCTGCTACTCCACCCAAGAGATAGCTGCTGCCATCATGCTTAGTTGACTACCTTTGTTGCCCTCATTGGCACAAACCCTTTGGCAACCCAGAGATACTAGCTGCTTCCACATATGTCGAATGCAGTGAAGAGAGCCCAGAATGTGAGCTCTCCATTTCTAGTCTATTAACTGAGTTAGGAAATTACACCAAGGCAACTTTCACTTATCTCTTAAGCTTATTATCAGGATGAAGAGTCGGGAGTTGACAACGTCTCCATCCAACATGGTCTCTCATTTCTAGCAAAACTCTGTCAATGTTTCTGGCATAAGGATGAGATTCTTCTTTAGTTTGCAGTAATGTTGTGAAGTCTCCCCCACCTTTACTTCTATAATTGTGTAGGTTGGCCTCCTGGAAATTGGAAAAGACTGAAATGGTCATTGGTGGACACATTATATCTTACCCAGAAGTCCTCATCAATTGTCAGTTGCCTGCTAATGGTAATTGGCCTACCACTTCAATACAAAAAGCATAATCCTTGAGATACAATAAAGAAACAAATGAAAGAAGAATTTAGGTTTCTCTGTCATCTGCCTTCAATATACCAAGTAATAGATCCAGCTCTTCCTTTTTCATTTTTTATGTCCTATATTTTTATTTTTTTAATCTGTGTTAATTTTTTCTGGTGTCCTGGATGTTGAGTGTCTCTGCAGTCACACAGGGGAAAGACATTGTTTTGTGTTCTTCAATTGTTTACACCAGTGATTTTCAACCTTTGTTTCTCATGCACTCATAAACTAATTACTAAAGAAAAAGGGGCCCTGACCTTTTCTTCTTTAGTAACTAATTTATTTGTGCCATGAGATGAAAATGGTTGTATTTAGTCAAGGGCACTGACCTTAGTAATTAGTGTTGTTTGTGCCATGAAAAAAAAAAGGTTGAAAATCACTGAACAGTTTGAGCTCATAAAGAGTCCCCTGTACAGTCTTGCTGATAACGTGGGTACCTCCCTCTTTCCTTTCTGAATTGAGATTATAGGTGATATTGTTGGAACATTTTGGTTTTTTTAAAGGGTGTCCTATAGGTCTTGAATTATTTTCTAAATTAAAGTTTCTGGCTTTGAGGTCATAGCTACATTTTTTGTGAACATTTTAAAAGCTACCTTTTTCTTATCTATGTTGCTACTAGCTTAGGGTGAATCAATTCAGTCCATAACCTTTCTCCAAAATGTTTTGTTAAGGACTGAAAGACAGAATATGGTGGAGTCCAAATCACCATGAAATCTGTGTGAGAAAAAAACATTTAGAAGAGGGGAGGACTTTTTCTTGAGCCTCAAGTGATCACTTATAGATGAAAACCTACTTTGCCCACACTTACTTCTGGCTCTGATCCCAAATATCTATCTATTCCTATGTCTGTGTCAACATCCCAAATGTTTAAGATAATGCTATATGATAATAAATTAGTATGTATAGGTATTCAACCAATAAAAAACCAATAGCAGGTAGTCGCCCAGACTCCAACATTAAATGTGGACTGTCTCCACACTGCTTTGACCAAGGACAGCCAAGAGGAGCATGCCATCAGGGTCCCCTTAAGTGGTACCCAGGCACACCAAAAGGATTTCTACTGGCTTTTTGGAGAAAATAGATGTGCCTTTTGAAGATGATGTTTCTACCTGGCTCAGGTAGGTTCCAGATCACTCCTGACAACAGCTCTCTTAGGACTGGCTCCCTAGTAAATAAACTCTGAGTTGGAGACTTGCATGTCAGAACTTTATTGACTTAACTAGAGTCGCCCAGACTCCAACGTGAACGTGGACTGTCTCCACGAGGCTCTGACCAAGGACAGCTAAGAGAAGCATGCCAACACGGCCCCCTTAAGCTGTACCCAGGCACGCCAAAAGGATTTGGTGCAGCAAGATGGCGATAGAGTAGGCGGACATTCCAACTTCCACCTCCCAGAACCAAAGTGGATTACAACTTAATTTTAAGAACAATCATCTGGAAAAACCAACTTTGGGCTAAACCGAGAGGAATCTATAACCAAAGATCACTGAAGAAGCCACACCAAGACTGGTAGTAAAAGCAGGAATGCGGAGAAAGCTGCTCAGCTCCCAGGAGCAAGCGGCGGCCTGGAGGGACTCGTGTGGCGGGGTGGATTTCCAGGAGAGGGGAGGTCCTGGGCCTCAGGAACAAAGCCCCAGCCTGCAGCCCCAGAGCCTAGAGGAGGCATATGGACAGAATTTAGCTATTTAGCTACAAAATGAACCAGGATACTGTTTGCTAGAAAGAGATACATTTCTCAGACACAGGATTCGTCTTAAAGGGACTGTGCAGAAAACTTCTTTTGTAACCACTCACCCGGGGCTCAGAGGGATGGGGAGAACTGAGGAACCAGAGTAGCAGGAAGAGAGTGTAATCTAGGAGGCACAGGGAGAAACACTTTGAGGGACAGCAACCCTAACCCCTGGGCTGAGTCACTCCCCAAATCTAAAGTAAATATTTTTTCTGGAACCAGCAATACCAGCAAAGGGAAGCAGGTCACCAGCTAAACGGAAGCTCTCCTGCTAGTCAGAACAAAGAGTAGCTTAGAAGCAGGGAGCGCATCAGGGATACGGTATTGAGTGCTGAGATCTGAGCTCTATCACCACCCCCACACTGTTGAGTGCTTGCCAGAGGGCTGGCAGCCTTTGGGACAGGAAAGCACAGTCCTGTATATGGCTTTCAGCTCAGGTGAGCAAACGCAGTCCCGCCCGCAGAGGCAGGGTGGAAGCTGCAGCGGCAAGCCCATGCTGGCAACACCTGTGCCCGAACGCCTGAGGCAGCAGCAGTGGTGGTGGCAGGCCTGTGGATAGACTGCACCTCAGAAACACAGAGGCCACACCCATTGGACTCCTGTGCCCACACTCTTCTGAGGGCTGAAAAAGAAGAAAAATATAACATAAAAGAAGTCTGGATAGAACAATACCTGAGGCAAAAGGCAAGCCACATTCAATACCGTACCTAACCCCTGATTTATAGTACTGAGCCCAACAAGTAGCCAGCAATAAGAGATGGCAGAAAGTGGATCTCAGGTGAACCTGAACATTTAAACAAACATCCCTCAGGCCAAAATCCAGCCTAAGAGTGCAGTTGATATTAACAACAGCATCTGGACCCAACAGAGGCAGCCACAGGATCTGGATAAGGGCAAGTCATAGGCAGTGATGCCCACTGGTCTGTGTCAGGCTTCAACCAAGAAAGTCCAGGGAGGGCACATCCAGAGGCCAGATATGGAGAGCATCAGTTCAGGATGTAACAACGCTTGTTAGAGTGATATCTTAAGGAAGGGCTCCTCATACCTGACCCAGTTAAGATATAGAAAATGCTGATACAAATAACAAAAAGAACAGTGACTAGACAAATATCCCACAGCAGTTTACAAACAGCAGCTGATGCCAACACAAAAAGTTCTAGAGACAACACAACTGGAAACTGGAGGCAGACAATACCAACCATAGACTCAGCTAGCTACACAAATAACACATCCAAAGGAGGAGTCTATACACAGACAAAATGGGAAGGCAGAGAAATGCAACCCAAATGAATCAACAAGAGAAATCCCCAGAAAAATAACTGAATGAGATGGAAATAACCAAATTACCAGATGCAAAGTTTAAAATAATGATTGTGAGAATGCTCAAAGATCTTAGAGCAACAATGGAAAGACATAATGAGCACCTAAATAAAGAGACAGCAAGCATCAAAATGGACATTGAAATCATAAAAAAGGATCAGTCAGAAATGACAAATACAATATCAGAAATAGAGACCACACTAGAGGAATTAAAAGCAGGATGGATGAAGCTGAGGAAAGAATCAGCAATTTAGAGGACAAGATAAACAAAAGCATGGAAGCAGAGCAGCAAAAAGAAAAGAGGCTCAAAAAGTCTGAGGAAACTCTAAGAGAGCTCTGTGACAACATGAAGAGAAACAACATCCTTATCATAGGGTTCCTGAAAGAGAAGAGAAAGAACAAGGGATAGAGAACCTGATTGAAGAAATCATAGCTGAAAACTCCCCTAAATTGATGAAGCAAAAAGTCACACAAGTTCATGAAGCACAAAGAGTCCCTTTAAGGATGAACCCAAAAAGGCCTACACCAAGACACATTATAATTAAAATACCAAAATTAAGGGATAAAGAAAGAATACTAAAAGCTGCAAGAGAAAACAGTGAATTACCTACAAAGGAGCCCCCATAAGGATGACATCTGACTTCTCAACAGAAACATTAGAGGCCAGAAGCGAATGGAAAGAAATATTCAAAGTAATGCAAAACAAGAGCCTACAACCAAAAACTTCTCTATCCAGCAAGGCTATCATTTAAAACTGAAAGAGCAATAAAAAGCTTCCCAGACAAAAAACAAACAAACAAACAAAAAAAAACTCAAGAAATTTATTATAACCAAACCAATGTTACAATAAATGTCAAGGAGCCTGTTGTAAACAGAACAAAAGGAGAAAAATCTAGAAAAAGAGAAATGTAGATTTAAAGAATAAAATGGCAATAAACAACTACATATTAGTAATAACCTTAGATGTAAATGGATTAAATGCTCCAATCAAAAGACATATTGTAGCTGAGTGGATAAGAAAACAAGACCTGTACATATGCTGTCTACAAGTGATTCACCTCAAAACAAAAGAAACACACGGGCTGAAAGTGAAGAGATGGAAAAAAATATTTCAAATGGGAATGAAAAAAACCAGGGGTAACAATACTTATATCTGACAAAATAGACTTTAAAACAAAGGGTATATAAGGGATAAAGAAGGTCACTATATAATGATAAAGGGAGCAATCCACCAGAAAGATATTATCATTATAAATATCTATGCACCTAATATAGGAGCACCTAAAGTTATAAAGCAGATTATGATAGACATAAAGGGTGATCAAAAGCAATTCTATAATAGTAAGGGATTTTTATACCTCACTATCATCACTGGATAAATCCTCAAGAAAGAAAATTAACAAAGAAATAGCAGACTTAAAGGACACACTAGATCAACTGGATTTAATAGATATCTTCATAACCTTTCACCCTAAAGCAGCAGAATATATATTCTTTTCAAGTGCACATGGTACATTCTCTAGGATAGACCACACGTTAAGACACAAAATGAGTCTTAATAAATTTAAGAAGGTTGAAATCATATCAAGCATCTTCTCTGTTCACAATGGTATGAAAGTAGAAATAAACTACAATAGAAAAACTGAAAAACACTCAAACACTTGGAAACTAAATATGTTATTAAATTACAAATGGGTTAACAATGAGATCATGGAAGAAATAAAAAATCTCCTTGAAACAAATGAAAATGAACATACAACAACCCAAAATTTATGGGACACAGCAAAAGCAATCCTGAAAGGGAAGTTCACAGCATTACAGAAGCTAAAAAAAGCTCAAATAAACAATTAAACTCTGCAACTAAAAGAACTAGAAAAAGAACAACAAGTAAAGCCCAGAAGAAGGAGAAGGAAGGAAATAATAAAGATCAGAAGGGAAATAAATGACATAGAGGCTAAAAAAAAAATGCAAAGGATCAATGAAACCAAGAGCTGGTTCTTTGAAAAGGTTAACAAGATTGATGAACCTTTAACCAGACTCATCAAGAAAAAAAGAGAGAGGACTCAAATAAATAAAATTAGAAATGAGAGTGGAGAAGTAACAACTGACACAGCAGAAATACAAAGGATTGGAAAAAAATACTATAAAGAACTATATGCCAAAAAATTAGACAACCTAGGTAAAATGGACAAATTCTTTGAAACATAAAATCTTTCAAAAATCAATCTGCTATAATCAGAAAAACTAAACAGACAGATTACAACAAATGAGATCAAACAGTTACCAAATAACTCCCAACAAACAAAAGCCCTGGGCCAGATGGCTTCACAGGTGAATTCTACCAAATATTCAAAGAAGAACTAACTCTTATCCTTCTCAAGCTATTTCAAAAAATTCAAGAGGAGGGAAGACTTTCAAACTCCTTTCATGAGGCAAGTATAATTCTGATTCCAAAAACCAGGCAAAGACAATACAAAGAAAGAAAACTACAGGCCAATATCCTTGATGAATTTAAATGCTAAAATTCTCAACAAAATATTAGCAAACCAGATCCAGCAATACATGGAAAAAATTATACATCATGATCAAGTGGGATTTATTCTGGGGAGGCAAGGCTAGTATAATATTTGCAAATCAATCAATGTGATTCACCACATAAAAAAAAGGAGAAAAATCACATGATTATATCAATGGATGCAGAAAAAGCATTTGATAAAAACCAGCACCCATTCATGATCAAAACTCTCAGCAAAGTGGGAATACAGGGAACATACTTCAACATGATAAAGGCCATCTATGACAAACCCATAGCCAACATCACCCCCAATGGGCAAAAATGAAAAGCAATCCCCTTAAGATCAGGAACGAGGCAGGGGTGCCCCCTTTCACCACTCTTATTCAACATAATTCTGGAAGTCCCAGTTACAGCAATCAGACAAGAAGAAGAAATAAAAGACATTCAAATTGGAAAAGAAGAAGTAAAACTATCATTATTTGCTGAAGATATGATACTGTACATAGAAAACTATTAGACCTGATAAATGAATTCACCAAGGTGGCAGGATATAAAATTAATATTCAGAAATCAGTGGCATTTTTATACACCAACAATGAACTTTGAAAAAGAGAAATTAAGGAAACAATCCTCTTCACTATTGCAACAAAAGAAATAAAGTACCTAGGAGTAAATTTAACCAAGGAGGTTAAAGACTTGTACTCAAAAAATTATAAAACATTGATAAAAGAAATCAAGGAAGTTACAAACAAGTGGAAGCACATATTGTGTTCATGGATAGAAAGAAATTACCCAAAGCAACTTATAAATTCAATGCAATTCCTATTAAAATACCAATGACAAACTTTAAAGATATAGAACAATATTCCAAAAATTTATATGGAACCAAAAAAAGAACACAAAGAGCCTCAGCAATCTTGAAAAAGAAGAATAAAGTGGGAGGTATCACATTTCCTGATATCAAGTTATACTACAAGTCCATTGTCCTCAAAACAGCTTGGTACTGGCATAAGAATAGGCGTATAGATTAATGGGACAGAACAGAGAACCCAGAAATAAATCCACACCTTTATGAACAATTGATATTTGACAAAGGAGGTAAGAGCATACAATGCAGTAAAGACAAACTCTTTAACAAAAGGTGTAGGGAAAATTGAACTGCTAACTGCAAAAAAATGAAACTAGACCACCAACTTAAACCATTCACAAAAATAAACTCAAAATGGATAAAAGACTTAAATGTAAGTCATGAAACCATAAGCATCTTAGAAGAAGACATAAGCAATAAGCTCTCTGACATCTCTTGTAGCAATATATTTGCTGATTTGCCTCCACAGGCAAGTGAAATAAAGGACATGATGAACAAATGGAACTATATCAAACCAAAAAGCTTTTGTACAGCTAAGGACAATATGAACAAAATAAAAAGACCAAACCACACAATGGGAGAACATATTTGACAATATGTCTGATAAGGGGTTAATAACCAAAATTTATAAAGAACTTGTAAAACTCAACATCAGAAAGACAAACAATCCAATCAAAAAATGGGCAAAAGAAATAGACACTTCTCCAAAGAGGACATACAGATGGCCAATAGGTATATGAAAAATGTTCAACATCACTAATCATTAGAGAAATGCAAATTGAAACCACAATGAGATATCAGGTCACACCAGTCAGAATGGCACTGATTAACAAAACAACACATAGTAAGTGCTGGCGAGGATGTGGAGAAAAGGGAACCCTCCTGCACTGCTTGTGGGAATGCAGATTGGTGCAGCTACTGTGGAAAACAGTATGGAGATTCCTCAAAAAATTAAAAATGGAACTGCCTTTGACCCAGCCATCCCACTTTTAGAAATATATCCCAAGAACACCACATCTCTGATTCAAAAGAAGAAATGCACCCCCATGGTTATTGTAGCATTGTTTATAATAGCCAAGATCTGGAAACAGCCCAAGTGTCCATCAGTGGAGAAGTGGATTAAAAAGCAGTGGAATTCAAAAAAATAAAAAATAGAAAGCAGTGGAATTCTCTGCGGCCATGGAAAGAGGGAAATCTTACCTTTTGTGACAACATGGGTGGACCTGGAAACTATGATGCTAATTGGTGGGGATGTATTCAGTGGAACACTTGAATCTATGCAAACACAATAAATTTAATCAATAAAAAAAAGTCGTAAGAAAAAAAAAAACCAACGACATATTTTTACGCTAGCTATAACCAGAAAGAAATCTTTTAATTTGAACCTGAGGTCACTTGGAAGTACCTCTTGATTTTCCTGATAATGTAATGTCCAAAATAGTTCTCAAGAGACCTGATAACAAGGTCAGTCTATGGCTGTGAGATGTGCAGTGGTTATGCTCCCTGATAACCTACAGCAGTCTGGAGGCTGCTTGTGCCCTTTGATTGTGTGAGGCCCCCATTATGCTCGTCTTAATTTCTTGTGTTGATTTTGATGACTTTCCAATCCCCATCTAAGCAGGCTTTTTGCAACATGAACCATCTCTCATCAGTATCTTACCTTTTCTACTCTCCTTCTCACTGTATCAGAAGGTCCTAAGGAGATCAAAACTAGCTTATCAGGAGATGATGTCAGAGTAATGGCGGGGTAGGAAGCGATACCGATAAATCTCCCCCAAAACTCAACAAGATCTTCAACCAGAAACAGAAAAACCTATACTTGGAGCCTCCAGATGCTTCGCAATACACCCAAAGGTATGGTCGAGTGAAAAATTGGCTAAATATATAACCAAACCCCGAAGGAAATAGGAAGTAAGAAATGCTCCGCCTTCCTCACTAACCTAAACAGGGCGGCTTTCTCTGGTAACTGTGAATATAGAAACTGAGGTGGGCAAAGGGGGTGAATAGATCCAGGCCGCAGCACAAACAGCCAAACCAGGCTGTGGCACAGAGATCCAAGTCGAGGAAAAACTGATCCTGTGGCAACCCGGGCAATACAAGCTAACACTCACGCCAAACTCAAAGAAAGAAAGACAAGCGGGGTGGCCATTTTACCCGGTCTCCTGGTCGGCGTGCGCGCAGTTAGTGGGCGAGAGATTTCTTCCTAGGCCCCGGGAGTGGGTGCCCGTGTTGCCCCTCGGAGAGGCAGGGTCAGAGGCCTTTCTGTGGGCTGGGGGCAGAGTCTCTGGGCAGCCCCAGCGCCCTGGGAAAGCCACGCACGGGACGGAGTGAGAACTAATTCCAACGGTGGAGATTTTCCGTGCTGGAGGGGGTTTCACTCAGAGGGAAACGCGGCCGGCCTCATATCCTGGTTTGCGCGTGCAGATAGTGAATGAGAGATTCCTCCGAGTGCCTCGGCAGTGCGCGCCCGTGTTATTGCTCAGAGAGGCAGAGTCAGGGGCCTTTGTGTGGGCCAAAGCGGAATCTCTGGCCGCCCCAGCGCCTTGCAAAAGCCGCGCACGGGGACAGAGCGAGACTCAATTCCAACGCTGCAACTTTTCCCTGCGGTTGGGGGTTTCACTCAGAGCGTGAGACTGCTGGCCGGATATCCTGGTCTGCGCACACAGCCAGTGAGTGAGAGTTTCCTCCAAGCGCCCCGGAAGTGGGCACCCACCTGTGTTACCGGACAGAGTGGCAGACAGAGCCAGAGGTCTTTGAGTGGGTGGAAAGCCCGCCTGATTATGCTAGCAGCTCTGACTGACTGAGCCTTACCCAGAGCCCTGTGCTGAGTGGAAATAGAGTGGGGAGTTGCCAGCTCTTTGAGCCTCTTACTATCCAGGCAGAGGCAGCAGCAACCCCATAGCTGGATTATCAGGCTACTAATTGAGGAAGGAAAGACTAGGAGAAAGGCTCCAGGAACATGGACTCTCTCACTGTCGGAGCCTATAAATGCTAATGAGCCTCGACTGCCAACGAGACTAAAGCACAATACATGACATTGCCATAGAGACTTATCAACTGCAAACCTCTACCTGAGCGTGCCAAAGGGGCAGAACCCGGAGTACAGAGTCACCGACCAGGAAGAGGGAGAGGAAAGAAAAAGCAAGAAGATAACCTCTCAAAATCAAGAATAATCTGCAGACTTTATAACCTATCCCATTTTATTATATTTGTTCGTTTGTTTCTCTTATCTTCATTCTTGATACTTTTTTTCCTCCTCCAATTTGGCCAATTAACTCTCTGCCGGTCTTAATCTCTCCTCTCCTTGAACTACACTACCCATAAGTGTTACATCTCCCATTATCTTTTCTCTTCTCTTCCTTTCTCTCTATGAGGGTTGCACTCCAAAACCCTTAACTCTCTCTCTCTCCTTTCTTTTTTCTTCTTTTAGTGGTTCCCTCTTTTTTTTTCTCTCTCTCTCTCTTTCTTTTCTCCCTCTATATTAGTTTCTTCCTTTCTCCTTTACATCTCCTCTCATTCAAACCTCAATAACAAACAAATTATCTTATCTGGGACTCAAACTTATGTTTGTGGCATTTTGTGGGGTTTTTACTTCACCTTTTGAACTCACTAGCAGTGCTCCCATCCCTGGCTCTCCATTTTATCTAGTTCTTGTTCCACTAAATACAATAGTAATTTTTTAATTTGTCCCCCCATTTTTCCATTTTCCTCTTATTCCTCTCATCATAACTCTTAGACAACCAACACCTAAAAGCAAATCATTTTATTCTTGACCCAAATTTTTTCCTTATTTGCTTTTTGTGGATCCATACGCTCTTTTTCTTCTTTTTCTTTTTTTTTTCTTTCTTTCTTTCTTTTTTTTTTTTTGCCCCTTTATTAGTTTTCCCCAATTCAGGCCCTCCATCACAGGCATTGTTTGTTATAATTCACAGTTCACCACAAGATTTTCTCAAGAAAGAGGGGAGAGGAGAGGAGAGGAAAAAAGGAGGGGGGGAATAATTTCCTTTTTTAAAAATTTTTATTTTATTTTTCTTTATTTCATTATTAATTTTTTTAAAAAAAAACAACTCTTTTTGATTTTTTATTTTTTTTATTATTTTTTTTAACTTTTTATTCTTTATTAAATCTCATTAATACTATCAACAAAACCACCCTCAGATGCCATTAAGAAAGAGAAAATCGAATATCATGGATACAAAAGAAAGAGAGGTAACACAGCTAGATGAGGAAAAATCTATGGAGAAAAAATTTAATATATTGGAAACCTTGGAGCTAAATGACAGAGAATTCAAGATAGAAATCCTAAAAATCCTCCGAGATATACAAGAAAACACAGAAAGGTAATTTAGGGAGCTCAGAAAACAACTCAATGAACACAAAGAATATATGTCCAAGGAAATTGAAACTATAAAAACAAATCGAACAGAGATGAAAAACTCAATTCACGAGCTGAAAAATGAAGTAACAAGCTTAGCTAATAGAACAGGTCAGATAGAAGAGAGGATTAGTGAAATAGAAGACAAGCAACTTGAGGCACAACAGAGAGAAGAAGAAAGAGACTCAAAAATTAAAAAAAATGAGATAGCCCTACAAGAATTATCTGACTCCATCAGAAAAAATAACATAAGAATAATAGGTATATCAGAGGGAGAAGAGAGAGAAAATGGAATGGAGAACATACTCAAACAAATAATAGATGAGAACTTCCCAAGCCTGTGGAAAGAACTAAAGCCTCAAGTCCAAGAAGCAAACAGAACTCCAAGTTTTCTTAACCCCAACAAACCTACTCCAAGGTATATCATAATGAAATTGACACAAACCAACAGCAAAGAAAAAATTCTCAAGGCAGCCAGGGAAAAGAAGAATACAACATATAAAGGAAGGCCCATTAGATTATCATCAGATTTCTCAGCAGAAACTCTACAAGCTTGAAGAGAGTGGACCCCAATATTTAAAGTCCTGAAAGAGAGGAACTTTCAGCCACGAATACTATACCCATCAAAGTTATCCTTCAAACATGAAGGAGAAATAAAAACATTCACAGATACAGAAAAGATGAGGGAATTTATCATCAGAAAACCCCCACTCCAGGAATTACTAAAGGGGTTCTCCAATCAGATACAAAGAACAAAAAAAACAAAAACAAAACAGAGCCACAAGTAAAAGCTCCAAGAAGAAAATAATAAAACCAAATTTAAACTGTGACAACAACAAAAAGAAAGAGGGAGAGAAGATGGAGATTAACAGTAGCAAAGGATGATGGAGTGCAAAAGTACTCACAAAATAGTTCGCTACAATGAACAGGGTAGGGACCCTTTTCATTACTCAAAGGTAACCACCATTGAAAAAACCACCACAGAAGCACATGAGATAAAAAAGATAGCAACAGAGGAAAGATGTATGGAATACAACCAAATAAAAACAAAAGATAGAAAAACGAAAGAGAAGGATCAAACAAGACACAAAACTAACAGAAAGCGAGACATAAAATGGCAATAGGGAACTCACAAGTATCAATAATTACACTAAATGTAAACGGATTAAACTCACCAATAAAAAGGCACAGAGTAGCAGAATGGATTAAAAAAGAAAATCCAACTGTATGCTGCCTACAGGAAACTCATCTAAGCAACAAGGATAAAAACAAATTCAAAGTGAAAGGCTGGAAAACAATACTCCAAGCAAATAACATCCAAAAAAAAGCAGGTGTAGCAATACTCATATCGGATAATGCTGACTACAAGACAGGAAAAGTACTCAGAGACAAAAATGGCCATTTCATAATGGCTAAGGGGACACTGAATCAAGAAGACATAACAATTCTTAATATAGATGCACCAAACCAAGGAGCACCAAAATATATAAGACAGCTACTTATTGATCTTAAAACAAAAACTGACAAAAACACAATCATACTTGGAGACCTCAATACACCGCTGACGGCTCTAGATCAGTCATCCAAACAGAGAATCAACAAAGACATAGTGGCCTTAAACAAAACACTAGAGCACCTGGATATGATAGACATCTACAGGACATTTCATCCCAAAGTGACTGAGTATACATTTTTCTCCAGTGTACATGGATCACTCTCAAGAATTGACCATATGTTGGGCCACAAAAACAACATCAGCAAATTCAGAAAAATTGAAGTTGTACCAAGCATATTTTCTGATCATAAAGCCTTGAAACTAGAATTCAACTGCAAAAAAGAGGAAAAAAATCCCACAAAAATGTGGAAACTAAACAACAGACTTTTAAAAAATGAATGGGTCAAAGAAGAAATAAGTGCAGAGATCAAAAGATATATACAGACTAATGAAAATGACAATACGACATATCAGAATCTATGGAATGCAGCAAAAGCAGTGATAAGAGGGAAGTTCATATCACCTCAGGCATATATGAACAAACATGAGAGAGCCCAAGTGAACCACCTTAACTTCCCACCTTAAGGAACTAGAAAAAGAAGAACAAAAACAACCCAAAACCAGCCGAAGAAAGGCGATAATAAAAATCAGAGCAGAAATAAATGAATTAGAGAACAGAAAAACTATAGAAAAAATTAATAGAACAAGGAGCTGGTTCTTTGAAAAGATCAACAAAATTGACAAACCCTTGGCAAGACTTACCAAGGAAAAAAGAGAAAGAACTCATATAAACAAAATCCAAAATGAAAGAGGAGAAATCACCACAGACACCATAGATATACAAAGAATTATTGTAGAATACTATGAAAAACTTTATGCCACTAAATTCAACAACCTAGAAGAAATGGATAAATTCCTAGAACAATACAACCTTCCTAGACTGAGTCAAGAAGAAGCAGAAAGCCTAAACAGACCTACCAGTAGAGAAGAAATAGAAAAAAACATTAAAAACCTCCCCAAAAATAAAAGTCCAGGCCCTGACGGCTATACCAGCGAATTTTATCAAACATTCAAAGAAGACTTGGTTCCTATTCTACTCAAAGTCTTCCAAAAAATTGAAGAAGAAGCAATATTTCCAAACACATTTTATTAGGGCAACATAACCCTCATACCAAAACCAGGCAAGGATGGCACAAAAAAAGAAAACTACAGACCAATATCTCTAATGAATACAGATGCTAAAATACTAAACAAAATACTAGCAAATCGAATACAACAACTTATTAAAAAAATAATACATCATGATCAAGTGGGATTCATCCCAGAATCTCAAGGATGGTTCAACATACGTAAAACGGTTAACGTAATACACCATATCAACAAAAACCACATGATCTTATCAATAGACGCAGAAAAGGCTTTCGATAAAATACAACACAATTTTATGTTTAAGACTCTCAACAAAATGGGTATAGAAGGAAAATATCTCAACATGATAAAGGCCATATATGATAAACCATCAGCTAACATCATATTAAATGGCACTAAACTGAAGGCTTTCCCCCTTAAATCAGGAACAAGACAGGGTTGTCCACTCTCTCCACTCTTATTTAATGTGGTACGAGAGGTTCTAGCCAGAGCAATCAGACAAGACAAAGAAATAAAAGGCATCCATATCGGAAAAGAAGTAGTAAAGGTATCACTGTTTGCAGATGATATGATCCTATACATCGAAAACCCCAAAGAATTCACAAAAAGACTACTAGAAACAATAAGCCAATACTGTAAGGTTACAGGATACAAAATTAACATACAGAAGTCAATAGCCTTTCTATATGCCAACAATGAAACAACTGAGAAGGAACTCAAAAGTATAATCCCCTTCACGATTGCAACAAAAAAAATAAAATACTTAGGAATAAACATAACAAAGAATGTAAAGGACTTATATAATGAAAACTATAAACCATTGTTAAGGGAAATCGAAAAAGATATAATGAGATGGAAGAATATACCTTGTTCTTGGCTAGGAAGAATAAATATAATCAAGATGGCTATATTACCCAAAGCAATATACAAATTTAATGCAATTCCCATCAAACTTCCAATGACGTTTTTTAAAGAAATAGAGCAAAAAATCATCAGATTTATATGGAACTATAAAATACCCCGAATAGCCAAAGCAATCCTAAAGAAAAAGAATGAAGCTGGGGGCATTACAATACCTGACTTCAAACTATATTATAGGGCCACAACAATCAAAACAGCATGGTATTGGCAGAAAAATAGACAATCAGACCAATGGAACAGAATAGAAAGTCCAGAAATAAAACCACATATATATAGTCAAATAATTTTTGATAAAGGGGTCAACAACACACAATGGAGAAAAGAAAGCCTCTTCAATAAATGGTGCTGGGAAAACTGGAAAGCCACATGCAAAAGAATGAAAGTGGACTACAGTCTCTCCCCCTGTACAAAAATTAACTCAAAATGGATCAAAGATCTAAACATAAGACCTGAAACAATTAAGTACATAGAAGAAGACATAGGTACTCAACTCATGGACCTGGGTTTTAAAGAGCATTTTATGAATTTGACTCCACAGGCAAGAGAAGTGAAGGCAAAAATTAATGAATGGGACTACATCAGACTAAGAAGTTTTTGCTCAGCAAGAGAAACTGATAACAAGATAAACAGAAAGCCAACTAAATGGGAAATGATATTTTCAAACAACAGCTCAGATAAGGGCCTAATATCCAAAATATACAAAGAACTCATAAAACTCAAGAACAAACAAACAAACAATCCAATAAAAAAATGGGAAGAGGATATGAATAGACACTTCTCCCAGGAAGAAATACAAATGGCCAACAGATATATGAAAAGATGCTCATCTTCTTTAGCTATTAGAGAAATGCAAATCAAAACGGCAATGAGATACCACCTCACACCTGTTCGATTAGCTGTTATTAGCAAGACAGGTAATAGCAAATGTTGGAGAGGCTGTGGAGAAAAAGGAACCCTCATCCACTGTTGGTGGGAATGTAAAGTAGTACAACCATTATGGAAGAAAGTATGGTGGTTCCTCAAAAAACTGAAAATAGAACTACCTTATGACCCAGCAATCCCTCTACTGGGTATATATCCCAAAAACTCAGAAACATTGATACATAAAGACACATGCAGCCCCATGTTTATTGCAGCATTGTTCACAGTAGCCAGGACATGGAAACAACCAAAAAGCCCATCAATAGATGACTGGATAAAGAAGATGTGGCACATATACACTATGGAATACTACTCAGCCATAAGAAATGATGACATCGGATCATTTACAGCAAAATGGTGGGATCTTGATAACATGATACGAAGCAAAATAAGTAAATCAGAAAAAACCAGGAACTGTATTATTCCATACGTAGGTGGGACATAATAGTGAAACTAAGAGACATTGATAAGAGTATGATGGTTACGGGGGGGAGGGGGGAATGGGAGAGGGAACGGGGGTGGGGAGAGGACAAAGAAAACAAGATAGAAGGTGACACAGGACAATCTGACTTTGGGTGGTGGGTATGCAACATAATTGAACGACAAGATAACCTGGACTTGTTATCTTTGAATATATGTATCCTGATTTATTGATGTCATCCCATTAAAAAATAAAATTATTAAAACAGGAAAAAAAAAAAAAAAAACTAGCTTATCATGTGGGAAAGTAGCTTTTGGAGTCCCAAGGAATTATATACTGTAAGACTATGCTGTGAAGACTTGCAGAGTTAGGGTAAACAATCAGAGGCAGAGAGATGCTGTAGGGTGAAAGCCCTGAGCTGATAAGAGTCCAGGGGCCTCTCTGACCTCATGCTGGAAACAGCAAAACAGCAGGATAAGATTTTTTTTTTTTTTTTCATTTTTCTGAAGCTGGAAACAGGGAGAGACAGTCAGACAGACTCCCGCATGCCCCCGACCGGGATCCACCCGGCACGCCCACCATGGGGCAACGCTCTGCCCACCAGGGGGCGATGCTCTGCCCCTCCAGGGCGTCGCCATGTTGCGACCAGAGCCACTCTAGCGCCTGGGGCAGAGGCCACAGAGCCATCCCCAGCGCCCGGGCCATCTTTGCTCCAATGGAGCCTTGGCTGCGGGAGGGGAAGAGAGAGACAGAGAGGAAAGCACGGTGGAGGTGTGGAGAAGCAAATGGACGCTTCTCCTGTGTGCCCTGGCCGGGAATCGAACCCGGGTCCTCCGCACGCTAGGCCGACGCTCTACCGCTGAGCCAACCGGCCAGGGCAGGATAAGATTTAATAACAGAAATGCTTAGGCTCTCAGATCAGAGATTAGAAGTCAGTATATTCCTTGTCCTCCCTCTGAAAACTTCTTCTGTCTGTTTCCCTGAGTTATTTGTACTGGATAAAAAATATCTGAGTAAGGCTGGGGGTGGGGCTTCAGTCCTTTGGTCTGTGGACTGGAGCTGTTGCCTCCCCTCGGCCCCTTGGAACATCTGCTCTCTGGGTAGTTCATTGTTGCTGCAACAGTATGCAATTTATCTAGGATCTTGGGGACATAGTGGATGAGAATCATATAGCCCAGGTGGCAGAAACGGTTCTATTGTGAGCAGAACCACCATCCAGAAAGGCTTCCACTGGAAATACCTTGATGCTTCAGCCAAGGTACATGCTTTCCTGGGGACCATGGTGCTCCTAAATATGTTGATAATGAGGAACACCAAATATGTCCCAGATGGACACACCAGATGGAATAGATCAAAAAGTTACACTAGGGAGAAGAGCCACTCTCTTAATGTAAAACCTGTCCCCATAAAAAAAGCCTATGGTTGGGTTAAAACAAATGCATAGCAATTAAACTAGTAGATATTTTGAACATTAATTAATTTGCTTTCCTTCCATTCTTAATACATAGTCTACCTATCACAACTGAAAGAGTAAGAGTTTCAACTGCTGCCTAAATGTCCTTTGACAAGTATTTGCTCAACCTTGACTTTTTCACCTAAAACAGAGAAATTGGCACTTATCTGAAGTATCGCATGACCTGAAGCCTGTGAAAGTGTTTCACACTCTAGAGCAGCTCTGCCCAATAGAAATATAATGTGTCACAAATGTGAGTTATCGTATAATTTTAAGCTTTCTGATAATCACATTTTTAAAGTTAGGAAGGTTAAATTCATTTTAATAATGTTTTAATATATTTATTTAAAGTATATCCAACATACTATCACTTCAACATATCATTTCAGCAGGTAATCAATATAAAATTTATTAAAGGGATACTTACCTTCTTGCTGTCATACTAAATCTTTAAAATTCATATGGAGTTTATACATTCAGCACATTTCAGTGCAGACTAGCCATTTTTTAAAATGTGCAATAACCACATGTAGCTAACGGCAACCATATCAGGAAACACAGTTTTCAAACATTAAATATAGTCTGTCTATCTATCTATCTATCTATCTATCTATCTATCTATCTATCTATCATCTATCTGTCTATCTATCTATATATTTTTGGTCATGCACTAATTCTTTCTCACCAAGATACTTAATCAGTGTTTTGGGTGGGTAATGGAGTTCTAATTCCCCAGTCAGTGGTCGGCAAACTCATTAGTCAACAGAGCCAAATATCAACAGTACAATGATTGAAATTTCTTTTGAGAGTCAAATTTTTAAACTTAAACTATATAGGTAGGTACATTGTTATTAATTTAATTAGTGTACTCCTAAGCTGGCCTTTGCGCCCGCATGTGGTATTTTGTGGAAGAGCCACACTCAAAGGGCCAAAGAGCCGCAGGTGGCTCGCGAGCCGTGGTTTGCCAACTGGGGCCCCAGGTCATATCTTTTGCTTATTCATTTAATCAGATACAATACCTCCTCTGACCCACTGCTGGCACAACTGTGCTTGGGGTCATCTCGGATAATCCTGGGGACTGACTTTCTGACACTGCTAAAGCTGGCAGCATGTTTTTTGACCCAGCCAGTTGGAGGATCCAAGTGACACTGAAGCTTTCTGCACTCCCTGCTTGCAACTAATGTCTACAAACACTTGCCAGATGACTGAGCTTTCCTTCAGCTAACCTCTTCAATTGAAGACGGCCGTGGGTCACTGACATCACAGAGCAGATGCTAGGCTATGGAGACTGTGATAAAGTCCCTGAAAATTCCCAAATTTGAACCCACTAGCTTCTTCCTGACATGCACCCGTCTCCATAGAAGCTCCTGTAAACAGCATTTCCAATGAAATATATCTAGCACGTGACCACTTCCCACAAGTTCGTTTCTAACAGCTTGATTCCAACCATTATCATCTCTTACCGGGATGGTCGCAGTGGCTCCTTGCTTGATCTTTCTGCTTCCACCCTGCCTTTCTCCAATATATTCTCCACACAGCAATCAGACTAATGCTGCCAGGATGTGAGGCAGCTTGTACCTTCCTCTGTCCACTCCCTCTAATGCTTCCCATCTTACACACAGTAAAAAGCCAAAGCCCTCACGTTGGCCTAGACGATCCTTTGTGATCTGACCCATCATAACTCTTTCTTGGTACCTCTCCTCCCCACTTTCATATTCTGCTCCAGACTTCCTTGCTGTTCCTTCATAATCCAAGCAGGCTCCAAACTCAGAGCCTTGGAACTGGTGTTTCCCTGCCTGGAACACACATCCCCAGGCAGCCACATGGCTCTCCTCTCTCCAAGTTCTTAATCAAATATTACCTTGTTAGTGATGGCACTCCTTATAGTAATCCTATTTAAAATTGCAATCCTCTGCCAATACATCTATTTCCCTTCCCTGGTTTATTTTTCATAGAAATTTTATCACCTGCTAACATTCTGTACTTGTTACTTTTATATTTGTATATTTTTTCTTGTCTGTCATGTTTCCTTCTCCCAGTGACCTTGTGTATCTGGTTTACTCCTGAATTCTCAGAAGCTGCAGAGTGCTTGGCACATAGTAGGCGCACAATAAATATTTGTTGAATAAATGAATAAAAATATTGGCTGAAACCTTGTTTTAAATTGCTCTTCCTGTTGACAGAGAAAACAGAAATGCCCTGATGGACACAGAAAGCCCCATGCCCTGGAGGTCAGGTGTGCTGGTTCGTTTTTAACATGGGAGTAGTCATCACAAATAGAAACAGAAGAAAAAGCTGGCAGAATGGAAAAACATAGTTGTTTGCACCCCCCCAGGCTCATCCCCTTGGGAGGTCTAAGCTCTTCAAGCTGTAGCCATGGCTCTTCCTCCAGCCTAACCTGTGCCAAGTCAATACTCAGTCCTTCTTGTTGATTAACTGATGATCTCTTTTTTGATGAAAAACCATCTTTTAACTATTCCTGAAATTAGAATTGAGCTTTTATTTGTATAAGTAAGCTCGAGTAAATTATTTTCACTTCTTTGGAGATTAGTTGGTTATTAACTCTTCCTAAACATGGTAGAAGACAACATACTGTATTTCCCCATGTATAAGACACACCAGTTTTTGAAAAATTTAGGGTCTAAAAACTGGGTGCATTTTATACAGTGGTTGTGGCATTTCAAATGCCATGGATGGAACTGAGGAGAAGGCAATATATGAAGACAGTGGATGGGAGTTTTGACAGTGATGAGGAGTTGTATGAATTTTATGATGAATAAAACTTGAGTTTAATAACTTTATGCAATAAATATTTTTTTTTCAAATTTTGGGCCCCAAAATTAAGGTGCGTCTTATACATGGGAGCGTCTTATACCTGGGGAAATACATTATTCTATTTGCATTATTTTGATGGATTTTTATTCATGTTTTAAACCTCCACTCTGTTACTGATAAAGGATCTTAGAAATTATTTAAAAGCAGGATTTAAATAAATCTGAGGATCTACCCATTATATTTTATTTATATTTTTTGCCAGATTGCGTGTCCCTAGAAGTTCAAGATTTTGACCACAGCACCAAATATTTAATCCACTTACTTCTGGAACATTTATGTTAGCTGAGGCTTTTGATATAAAATATTTATGTTGATAGACCTTTATTTATTCTCTTTGTTAGTCCATGAACATTCTACTACTACTACTTTCTAAGAAGCAATTTAATAATTATTATTTCATAATTATAACAATAACTACAGTAATAATAACTATATCAATAATAAAATAATTATAATAATGGAATCTATAATTATAGTAATAATGCATATATTAATGGTATAATTATTATGGTATCAATAATTATAATCAATTAATTTAATTATTTTAATAATTAGGATGATTTAATTCTCACACATGACCCATTATGTTAGTATTTTTATTATTCTTATTTTATTGATGAGAAAACTGAGTTGTGAAGAAATGAAATTATTTGCTTTAAGTCAAATAACTGGTATATAATGGCTTTTGAGTGTCATTCTTCTCCCATTCCTGTCTCTAATGATTCAAATATTCTTACCTTCTGAACGTGCTTGATCATTTTCTGCATTATGACCATTATTCATCACATCCTCTAGAAATGTTGGACTCTTTACACAGGCATATATTCTTTCTACTTATTCATCCCACAGATTCATTCTTCAAGTCCCAACTCAAGAGTTTCCTCCTCCAGGAAGCCTTCCACAGTGCTCACATTCAGAATTAATCATCCCCTCCTCATTGTTCCTGTTATGTCTTTGTTAAAAGGAGAGAAATCACTGCAATGAAAGAGGTGTGACTCATTTGTTTAATATTTATGAATCAATCACAGCCACACAATGGCATCACTCTTGCAGGAGCCATCTGTCCTTAGTGGATAGAAGTTCAGTCCAGTGCACAAAATCAGAGCACTAGGTTTAATGCTAACTTTTTTACTTTCATAACTCTGGGGTCTTCGTTTCCTCCCCACACATAGGGATAGTAACAAGGAAGAACACTTGCCTCCTTGGGTTGATGTGAGGGTTAAACAAAAAAATGTAAACAAAGTATCAACAGAATAAATAACAAGTAACCTGTACATGGATGGCAGCCATTGTTTAAAGCTCAAGACATGGATTATACACAATTAAGTGCACAGAGTTATGCTGGAATTTCAACTGCTTAATTAAAAGCATTCTTAAAATTTACTATTTTCAGGACAAAAAGGGCTAAACATGAAACATAGTTGGAGACAATCTGGCCTTGTGAAAATAAGAAGGGGTTCAGAGTTAGGCAGACCTGGATTTGAACCAGTCTCTGTCATGCACTCAGTGTGTGATCTTAAGCAAGTTACTCAAAATCTCTGAACCTCAGTATTCTGATCTGTGAAATGGGGGTAAAATGTCTTCCTTATAGTGAAGACTGTAATAAGAACATAAAGCACTCAACGGGGAACTCGGGAAGGGCAGAGACTATATTTTGTCATATGTATTGTTGAACCCCAGCGTATCCACACAGCGATTGTTCACTAGTTGAAGCAATGAAAGAACTTACCAGCACAGGGTGAATTCTCAATGTATCACTGCTATTTTCATTAATAGCTCTTGCTGGTTAGTATTAGAGATTTGGGGAGGAGGAAGAGGAGAGCATGCCAATGCCCACAACATAATGGAACACTGGGCTTGGCCAAATGTCACTGTGACATACTGGTCAAGGCAGGTACCTTATTACCCAAATTTCAATGTCATCATGAGGTGAAGGACACCCCTATCAGCACCCCATTAGGGCTCTGTTTGACTCTCCTTATCAGCAGGGGCAATGGTAGGTTCACATATTGATCCATTGTTTCACAAATGTCTTTCAGTGAAACAAAAGACAAGTCCAAACTCCACGTCCAGAGCACCCCAGAATTGAAATCCTGTTCATCTGGGTATGTAGGTGAATAGCTTAGACCAAAGAAGTTATAGTTTTTGTAAAACTGTCACTGTGTTCACAATTTCCCCCAAGTAAATCCAATCATATTTACCAAGAAAATCCAAATGTTGTGGGTAGAATTGGAAGAGTTCCTGATATGTTCACAAAAGAAAGCCTAGGTCTTTGAGCCAACTTTTGGAGATAACTATATATATTCTTAAATAAACACTTATTATACACTAATCACTTCATTAAATTCCTTACATGTACTTAGCATCTTATTGTCTCATTAAGTTATCCCAACAACTCAGATGTGTAATACCATTTTACTTCTACAGATGGGTACCAAAACCAGAAATAGCTGTGAGTAAATAACTAACTTCCCTGCACATTTGAAATAAAAGTAATATCTGCCATGACTTTTTAAGTTGGTGCCCAATTTTCTAAGATGTTCCTTTGAGTTTATGAGATAAAGGAAATTAAATAGCTTGGAACTAATAATTTCTAATAAAATGGAGTCTTGGCTAAGCTGTACTTAGGGTGGGGATAGACAACACTTTCATAATATTACATTGGAACCTCAACTAGAACAACAGATCTTCAGATTAGTTTATAGTCATAATAAAAAATACTTCATTGACTATTTAGGGTTCCAGCTAAGATCTCACAACTTGTATTATTCTATCAATAGAAGCATTTGCCTCTCTGGCAACTAAGCAGTGAAGGAGGAAATGAAAGTGTGAACAATTAATTTAGAGAAGATTGATACAGAGATTAAAGACTTCACTCCTTTGCAAGGTGATGGGTGACCAACCAAATTCCAATGTTATTTCCACAGTGTGTTTTTAGTTCTCAGACTTTATCGGCGAGACTGAAGTTCAGTGTACAATTTGTTATCAACAAGGACCAAGTACATTGGGATGCAATTATGCCAGGATGCCAACACTTGTTAAATGTTTTGGGGTGCATTTTTGCATGGCTTGCAAGTTTTCTTGCTGACCCTGGTAAACACTGAGTCATTTCCATGAAATCTCTCTCTGATTGATAAATGATCTGAGCCACTCATCTCAGAGTGAACATTGCTGCTTTGAGGATAAGGGACAGGAGAAGTCAAGGACACATTTTTAGTGTGGTCCAGACCCTCACTAACATTGATTGTGATTCTGATTTGTCCAGGATAATATTTTACCATCATGCTTTGCAGTTTACAAAGCACTTTTATATCTAAATCAGGTTTTCATATAGGGATGCAAACACACAAAGAAACTGAGGGTCAGAGGAGGTAGCTGATTTGTCCAAGTGATGTAAGTAAGAAGTGAGAGTTTAGAGCTGTGGTTCTCACACTTGAATGTGCATCAGAGTGACTTGGAGGGTTTGAATGTGTGACTCAGCATGTCTGGGTGAGGCCAAGAACCTGCATTTCTCACAAGTTCCCTGGTGATGATGATGGTGCTCTGGGCCTTCGGATCCCTAAGCCAGGGCTGTTCTCTCCAGGTCACACTTTCCATGGCACCAGCTCCAACCTGCCTTCTCCTCCAGCCATTTTAAATGCATCTTTCTTTAAAATGTAATAATACAAAATCTTATTGGAACAATTCAGACTTTTGCAATTGTATCTCTTCCACTTTATTGAAACTTTTCAACAAAAATGGAAAACATTTTTTTTTCTTGTGGTAAGGGAAAGAACAATTACTAATCATGGTATTAAAGACTATTTTGAGAAAAACTGATTTGACAAGAAAACTTCAACTGTTGAATATATTGTAGCGTTCATATTAACAGCCTCATTGGCTGAAAAGAGACGTATAACAGATAAACTAAATGTGTAGTCTGGTTGGTAATTCCATGTTCCAAACTCTGTGTAACTGTTCACAAAATGAGGAATCGGAGACACGTATTTGAAGAATCCCACAGTATCTAAGAAAAACCAACATTTTTCTTTAAAAAGCAATGAACTGATTCTAAATATCCAGTATTAAAGTTTAATTCACTTTAATCCAAGGTGTCTCACTTCAACACTGTTGGCACTTGAACCAGATATTTCTTTCTTGTGGCAGGGGAAAGATGCTGTCTGTACCTTGTGGGATGTTTAGAAACATCGTTAACCTCTACCCGCTAGATTCTTGGAGAATTTCCTTAGTTGTGACAACCAAAAATGTCTCCAGACATGAACACATGTTGAGAACCAAGCCTTTGAGAGAAGGAAACTTAATCTGAGTTTCTGCTCTAGCCCCAGCTCAAGCAAAGCATGCAAGAAAATCAGATTTAAAAAAATTCTTTTTTTAATTTAAGTGAGAGGAGGGAAGATAGACAGACTCTTGCATGTGCCCCAACCAGGATCTACCCAGAAACCCTGGTCTGGGGCCGATGTTCTGCCCATCTGGGGCCATACCTAAAACTGAGCTATTTTTAGAGCCTGATGCGAAGGCTCCATGGAGCCATCCTCAGTGCCCAGGGCCAACACACTTGAATCAATTGAGCCATGGCTGCAGGAGAGGAAAATGAGGAAAAGAGAGAGATAGTGGAGGAGGAGAAGCTGATGGTCACTTCTCCTGTGTGCACTGATCAGGAATTGAACCCAGGACTTCCACATGCCATGTCAACACTCTACCACTGAGTCAACTGGCCAGGGCTTAATTTAATATGAACTGAGAAATCCTGGGGAGGCCTCAACCCCAAAACATCTTCTCTTCTGCTATGCCTGAAATTCCTCTCAATGTTTGTTTTCTTTAGGCTAAAACCCACCCATTTGTTTCTGTGACATTTAAAGATGGGAAGACTCTGTAAGTAGTAACACCATCACGCATGCTTCAGAGTGACTTAGGGACATTGCTTTGTGACATTGTGTGTGGTTAATTTTATAAATATTCACCATATTATCAATATTATTAAAAAATACTATTCTCTAATTTTAGGGAGCAATCTTCCTATATGCAAGAATTTTTATTTTGTTTATCAAAATGCTTTTTAATTTTACTAATTATTTTCTCTGTATAACTGACCTATGTTAATTCACTTGTGAATTTGTCATTATCTAATAGCTGCTTTACATAGTGTAAATCTATATGATGTGGTTCTTCCGAGTCAGTATTGCTCTGATTTTTTGATAAATTACTTCTTTTAGGATTATTCCTAATAACACTTCTTTTGTTCAATAATGCTACACTTGCTGTTTTTTGGTTAATATTTTTCTGGTATTTACTTTTCCTTTTGAAAACTTCCAATCTTTTATTATCATTTCAGTAGTGTCACTTAGAAACAGTCTTAGCAGAATTTTATAATTTTATTCAATTTTAGAATATTTACTTTTTGACTATGGAGCTTAACAAATTTATATTTATTGTGAGATATGTATATTTTATATAAATACGTATAAAATTTCTTTTTGTTGTTTAATTTTTTTTTTTTTGGTACTTCTTTACCCTCCTCTTCTTCCTTCTTGGGATGAAATGCCTTTCTTTGTTCCCTCTTCTATCCCTATCAAGTTTTAGAGGTCATATATATTTACACACTTTCAGTGGGTACCCTGAATTTTTAACTCTGTCTTCACAAAGTCTGAAGTATAACAATATTTTTACATTCCTTCTGAAATAAAACAGAAACTTAAACCATCAACTTCATATTCTGTTACTGTTGTCTAAAATTATAATTGCACTTTGGTTTTTAAAAATACTCTCCAAATGACTCTTTTTTTAGAAAACAGTCCATGTTTTACATCTTACCTCAAGTTCAGTATTTTTATTTTTTGCCCTCGCCTGTCACACTCCACTTCTCTCCTCTTGACTCAAGTATGCACCCCATTTCTGGGAGCATCTGTGAATGATAAACTGTCTCAGTCATTGCATGTCTAAAATACCTTTATTTCATGCTCACTCTTGTCTTTTAGTTAAGCTGGGCATTATCCATTCTTTTCTGACTTCTGCTTTAGTTCTTGGGAAATTTTTGTCAATCTAATTACCATTCCTCAGGAAGGAGTATATATATTATATTTTGCCCTGCAACTACATAAAAAAAAATTTCCTGTGAAGTTTCATCATGGTTTATCAGATTTAAATTTATTCTTTTTATTTTTCTTGGTACTAATGTGCTTCCTCAGTATATAGATTCATGTTTCTAATAAATTCTGAATAAATCTTTATCATTATAACTGAGTATTTTCTCTCATCTATATCAAAACTCTTCTTTCTCAATGCATTATTATATCATTGTGTATATCAATAATGATGTATTGCATGTATGATGATATCAATGCATGTATATCAATACATGCATTCTCAATGCATATATTATATATTATGTTCTATTTTCTTGTCACTAACATCCTTTTCAAATTTCAAAAGTTTCATTGCTTCATCTCTCTGTGTAGCATTTTTTATAGTTTCCTCATATTTAGCTCCAGATCATTACATTTTCTTTTTGTATCTAATCTGCTATTAATTTGTCCATGTAGTTTTTCATTTGAATAGGATGGATTACATTTTAGACAGTTCAATTTAGCTTTTCTTCCAATTTAATTGTGTTTTAGTTTTTAGTCTGTTTTAAATTAAAGTTTTTATTTTCTATTTTATAATGTTTTCCAGATATAATCTCTAAAGTTCTAGAGGTGCCTGTCATCTTCTACTGTGCCTGCTGATTCTCCCGTATACTGGGTCATTCTTTTACCTGATTTGTAATTTTTTACTGTGAGTTCATCTTTATTTGTATTTTCACCTTTTGGGGTCCTAAATGCCAGGGTACAAATGTTTCTACATAGCACACAGTGGGTTCGTTTGCTTCTGGTTTCTATCAAAGGCTAAGCCTGGCGTGTTTCTTTGCTTGCGTTACCAGCACAGTTGTGGGAATGCACACACCAAGGCCACACCTACATACAGTTCAGGATTGAGTTTTAACATTGTAGGCAGAAAGTGAGGATGTTTTTTGTACTGCCAAGAGCCCCAAACAGAGACAAAAATCCTTGCTGCCTCCATAGCCTTGTACTTGAAGGTTTTCTCCATTACTCTTACACAGCGAGGCAACACCAGCAGGGTTAGAACCTTATGCAAATGTTTCAGCTCCAGCTGCACATCTGGGCAAGCTCGAGCCCACATGTTGCACGTCTTCATGAAAGCCACACCTTCTCACTATTGGGGCAGGTCTCTGGATCTGGCTTTTCCTTGGAGCGCTGTAGTGTTTATTTTAAGTCTTCATTCTGGCTGTACATTCTAGCATCTGGGATTTTTTCTTTCTTTATTTTAACTCATGTATGTTTAACTAAACCATATTATATTTTATCCAATGTGTGGGTGCATGAGTCCAGAAAGGAGCCCTGTATTGGGTCTGTCTACCATGTAGCCAGAACTAAAAGTATTCACATGTAACCCTTTTTAGACAGATACGCTTAAGCATAGTTCAATCTGACACAGAGGATGTTATCTAGTAGGCAATAGGAATCCACGATCTACCTTTCTGTGATCTGTCTTTCTTCTGCCCCAGTTTTCTCATCTAAAAAAACATGAGAGTTAATCATGCCTACTCCCTTTAACTGTCACAAAGACGAAATGAAATGATGCAGAATAGCCACATAATAAGCTTGAGCTATGATTAAGTGGAATTGAGTACTGTTGACAAATTTAATTGTGTTGTTGAATATCTACAACTCTACAGAGTTTAGAAATTATTGTACTTTTAATTTATTTTTAATAAACACAAGCTTTTGTTTGTATGCTGTGTGCTTATTTTATTCTCCAGAATCATAAAGGGAATAAATACCCATGTGGCCCACAATGTCTTCTTTCTGATGATTTTTCAGTGTCCATAGGTCCATAGGGCTTATGATTAAATAAAGTTCAAAAATTAAACAGAGGGTATGATTTGAGCTCAGATAATTTATATTCTTTCGCCTTGTCTCCCAGTCCAGCCACCTTTCTGCCTCCATGTGCTACACCCCAAACTGAGACCCTTCCCTATGTCCTGACTCACGTGAGAAAGATTATCAAGATAAAGTTCATTCCGACACAGGTGATGTTATCTAGTAGGCAACAGAAATCCATGAAAGAATAAAAATTCAAGGAATAGCATAATTCAATTTGTATTCTGAAGATATGTCTATTTTTGGAAGATAGATTAAAGGAAGCTAGAGGAAGCAAAATTCTAAATGGTCCCTAAGATTCTCACTCCCTGGTAGGCACACCTTGTAAAATCCTACACCCTTGAGTGTGGGAGGAACCTGGGAGTATGATGGGCTAGTCACTTCTTTGATTAAATTACATTATATGACAAGTGATGGTAAGTCCCTCCTGTAATTTAATTATATTATATACTATACAGTGGTCCTTCGTCTATTACAGGGGTTAGGTTCCAGAAACTCCTGTAATAGGCAAAAATCTGTGAAGTAGCGATTTTATATTTATTTTATTATTTATATATTTTTAAGGCTTTATAAGCCTTCCCCACACTCTTATAAACCTTTTCCACACTAGAAAATGCTTATTTTACTGAAAAAAATAATTAAATAATAAATATATAAAAATAACTATGTACCGCAAAAATCCCATGATATAGCAAAAAATTCGCGAAACAAACTTAGATATATACAATTTTAAAATCCGCGATACAGTGAGACCGCGAAGAGTGAACCATGATATGGCAAAGGAAAACTGTATAAGATTTTGTCGTGGCATACTGGGATGGGAGAAGGATAGAAGTCAGTGAGATCTTTCTACTGACCTGGAAGAAAGCAACTTGCATGTTTATGGAGTGAGCCTTATAGAAGAAACAGCAGGTGGCTGTGAGTAGCCCAAGTTAACAGTCAGCAAGAAAGCAGAAACCTACAAGGTTATATTCTGCCAACAGCCCCATTAGCTTGGTAAGGCTCTGAGCTCTGGAAAGTAACATAATTAGCCAACCTCTTGATTTTAGCCTTGTGAGACCCTGAGTAAAAGATCTAACCAACCTGTACTTAGACTTCTGACTTACAGAAACCGTAAGGTAATAAGCTGAAATGTCTGTGGTAACTTGTTATATAGCAATAGAAAACTATGTAATAGAGAAGGTAAAACTAAAACAGAGATTAGTTGGATTATTGGAATTGTCTAAATCATAATGAGAAGGTTCTATAATAACACTGAGTCTATTGGAATGGAGATAATGAAAACATTAAATAAATAACTATTAAGAAGGTATATATAATAAAAGTCCCACTAATTGCTGGCACGGAATGTCTCAGAATGACCTTAAGGTCTGAGAGTAGATCTTGCTGGTTCTAACCAAATTGAGGAAAAGAAGGATTAGAAAAATTTCATTAGAAACAATGAGTTCAGCTTGAGACACTTAGAGATTATTAGAAAAAAAATGAACATAATTATTTCCCCCCATGTATCCACACTTCTGTGCAGTGAGACTTTGTAGGTTTTACCACTAAGTGAAATCTATCCACCCCTTGAATCTGGTCTGGTTTTGCAACCTGCTCTGGCCAATATAATGCAAAAGAAGCAATGATGCACTAGTTCTAAGTCTAAACCTCAAGAAGCTATAGACATTTCTGTCATGTAGACTAATGTAAGGAAGCCTAGGCTAGTCTACTGAATGATGGAAAACCACATGTAGTAAAGACAGATCATCTTGACTGAGGCCATCCTGGACCAGCCAGCCACTGCTACTTTAACAGCCAGAACTTATGAATGAGTTTAGCCAACACCAGAAGAACCACTCAGCTGAATCCAGCTCAAATTTTCAAGGCACAGAATCACAAGTTAAATTAATAGTTATGTTTTGAACCATTAAGTTTTGTAATAGTTTATTATATAACATTATTGTTAATGTTTTATATATAGTTTTATATATAGCATTATATATTAGTTTTAATAATTATAAAATTATTAAGTTTGCAATACCTGTGAAATATCCATTTAGATATGAAGAAAGTTTGAGTTCTAGATCTGGATCTTGGTAGAGCAGATGAAGTTCTAGGTTGAGATTTAAGAATGACCAACATAAGGATGGTCATTGAGGTAAAGCACGTACATAAGAATATTTCTTATATTCTCAACAAGACATTAATTTTCTGATAATAATGACTACTGTAAAATATTATTCTTCATTCAACTCTACTAGTACTATTTCCAAGGAGAAACTATCATGAAATGAACAATTAGGAAAAATGCCTCCTCCAGAGTAATTTTCTCTTGAGCTATTTGAAATGTTATGAAGCTTAAATCATTTCTCTCAAAATTCAATGTTTTCAAAACAAAGTTGAAATCTGGTGTTTTATTCAAGCATTTTACCTTTACTTTTCCTAGCAGACTAGCCTACCTGATATAGATGCCATGTATATCCATAATGTATGTAGCTCAAAAGTGAGACAGTAAACAGCTGTGTGAGTCCATAGAACTTCCAAGTTCCTTTCCCATGTGATCTTTGAAGTAACCCTGTGAAATTGAGATTATGACTATAATCATTCCACAAGTAAAGAAACAGGAATTCCAGAGTTTAAAAAAATTCTCAAAGTCACTCAACAAATAAATGTAAGAGCTTAGGGTCAAACCTGGTTTTCTGACTCAAAGTCTGTCACGCTTCTCACCCTATGACCATATCTCAAAGGAGTTTTGCATATATGTAATTGAATTCCATTCTCACCACTATTTGTAATTTTTAAAAATATATTACTAATCATTTATAAACTTTCTATGTCTTATAAAGCTTTCTTTTTATCTTCCCGACACAATTTTATACAGATTATTTAGCCTGTCTAGAATCCCATGGATGCCACTCTGCATGTTCCAAGAAATAGGACAGAACCAGACTGGGTTGTGCACCCGAGTGAGTCACGCTAACCTATCTTGTCATTAGAAATGGCTCTGAGTCTTTATCTGCCCACAAACTCTAATTAATGATCATTTAACTGTACCGTCAACTCTGTTTAAATTTGAGTGATACCAGTTGTTTCTTCCTTGGGCCAACCAATAGTAACAGGGAAGTCATTCATGCATGCCATTGTCCGGGTGGCTCTGAGCCTATAGCAGCCCAGTTTAATGGGCATTCAGAGCTCATTAGTGAGGAAACACATCAGGAGTGACCGCTCTGGTGCCACACGTTGCAACTAATAGCCCTGCCGAACAGAATTGTTTCTGTTTCTGCTCACTTGTTGTGAAATCCTTTCAATGTCAACAAGTGGTCGAGTCGGCAGGAGCCCGCCATCCTGCCCAGCAGTTTTATCCGTTGCTCCCTTGGGCCAGACTTGTGTCCTCCTCCATTGTCCAATCCCACAAAGGAGCCTGAGCAATCACAAAGCCTTCACAGCCATTCATCATCAGCTCACCAATTCTGCGGGCAAGATTGCCCGGTAAAGTTTGGACCAGTCTTGTGGGCATTGCATGTGTGCAACCAGAGACAGGACACCAGGCCTGTGCCCCCCTGCCTTGGGGATCTGAACAGCATAGACATACTAGGTTCAACTACCTTATCCAACAGGAAATCAACATTTCATGTGATGGGCTAGAGTATACTACAAGTATAGTAGAAAAATTACAGGTGTGACAAAGTTGGGTAAATTAATTTATCAGACAAAATTATTCTGTAGTTTGGGAAAGAGGGAACCCTGGTCAAAAGGGAAGTTGCACCCATTGGGTAGGTGTATCTACTCAAAGAGGTATGCTTTTTCATTCCTGAATGACTTGGTACATTTTGCCTAGTCCATAGAAAGGAAAATTGTCTATAAAAATGTCATGTAAACTTAATAAGCTATATTAAGTTTTTTAGAAAGAAAGATGATATTTCTGTTTGTGCAAATGTTTCAATAACCATTTGGTTGAAAATTGGTCATATTTGCTAGAAATATAGAAGCACTAAAAATAATTCTCCAAAAAGAGCATCTCATACCACCGGAAACATGCATTAGATTGTAACTACAAGAATAAAATCTCCTCTTCTTGAAGACAATACTTTCTTTACTCTTTCAGTGCTCTCCCAAAAAGTGTTTATTATAACTTATTTTGTACTGATAAAGTAGGCAATGGTCATAATGATAAAGGTCCTGAACCTCTGGCTCACCCTCCAAGCCCTAGAGTTGGCCTTGAACACTCTCTGTGTCCAGCTTCTGGCCCCTCTTATATGTAATCTTTTTCTAGTCCAGATGCTCCTGGATTTTTTAGTTGTTGGTTTGTGTGTGTGCATCCCTTGCTAGCCTGAGAGCTGCTGGAAAGTTATTTCTACTTGCTCATTTTGGTCAACTCAGCCCATGTAAATGAGTAGATGAGCTATACTTATTTATTGAATTAAGTAACCAATGTCACAAAACTATCAACAAGTAAAACTATGCCACTGCATTTTCCTGGGGGTACCACAAAAAGTGATTAGCCTGTTAAACAGTTTGGAGCATTCCATCCTGGTCCATATTCTTTGCCAATTTGGGGCTTTAGAATATAATAGATAAAAATCACTTCCTCATCAAAACACGTGCAGTAGGATGAACAAAAATTTAAATATATATGTTCTAACCGACAAACAATATGTCACCAGATTTACTTATCTATTTATTTATGCAATTAAATTTAACAGGGTGACATTGGTCAATTGGAATACATAGATTTAGAGAAAACATCTCCATATCATTTAGACAGTCGATTATGCTATGTACCCATCACTCAAAATCAAATCATCTTCTGTCACCCTATATTTTGTTCTCTTTAAGCTCCTTCCCTCCCCCCCTCTCTTCTTAAGATGTGGTTTTTCTGCCTGCCCAGGCAGTGGTGCAGTGGATAAAGCGTCAGACTAGGATGCAGAGGATCCAGATTTGATACCCCGAGGTCATTGGCTTGAGCACGGGTTCATCTGGTTTGAGCAAGGCTCTTCAGCTTGAGCCCAATGTCCCTGGTTTGAGCAAGGGGTCACTTAGTATGTTGTAGCCCCCCCCCTGCACCCCATCAAGGCATATGAGAAAGTAATCAATGAGCAACTAAGGTGCCACAACAAAGAATTGATGCTTCTCATCTCTTTCCCTTCTTGTCTGTCTGTCCCTATCTGTCCCTCTCTCTGTCTCTGTCAAAAAAAAAAAAAAGATGTGGTTTTTCTTCTGATGTTCCTATTATCATTGTATTCATGGCCATAACTTTCAATAATTGAGCACCTACTGTGTAATGGACACAAACTGATAGTGAGTATAGTCTTTTCAAGTTCAAATCTGCCTAACTGCTTTTATTAATTCCATGAATATGCAGGGCAGCGTGATGGTTGTGTAATTCCATGAATTATTGTAGCTGCAGCGCCATGCAAAGGTTGCATGCTTATAAAATATTCTGAAATACCTCCATGGCTGTTTTGTTTCAAATCCTGGAGACGTATTAAGAGGGAAGTAATTCTGTTTCTTGATGGATGCTCTGGCTTTCTTTACGTTGTTCCTGTTACACAGCACTGTCTCACACACAGGCTTCACCTCTGCGGATGAAGATTCACAATGCCAAGGCTGAGCACACAGCCCTCTCCTCATCAGTGAGTGATGACATGCATGACTTTTAAAAGGAAGTGCCCAAATGATGGTTAAAATCTCACACTTTAGGGCCAACAACACACAATGGAGAAAAGAAAGCCTCTTCAACAAATGGTGCTGGGAAAACTGGAAAGCCACATGCAAAAGAATGAAGCTGTACTACAGTTTGTCTCCCTGTACTAAAATTAACTCAAAATGGATCAAAGATCTAAACATAAGACCTGAAACAATAAAGTACATAGAAGAAGACATAGGTACCAAACTCATGGACCTGGGATTTAAAGAGCATTTTATGAATTTGACTCCACAGGCAAGAGAAGTGAAAGCAAAAATTAATGAATGGGACTACATCAGACTAAGAAGTTTTTGTTTAGCAAGAGAAATTGATAACAAGATAAATAGACAGCCAACTAATTGGGAAATGATATTTTTAAGCACCTGCTCAGATAAGGGCCTAATATCCAAAATATACAAAGAATTCATAAAACTCAATGACAAACAAACAAACAATCCAATAAAAAAATGGGAAGAGGATATGAACAGACACTTCTCCCAGGAAGAAATACAGATGGCCAACAGATATATGAAAAGATGCTCATCTTCTTTAGTTATTAGAGAAATGCAAATCAAAACTGCAATGAGATACCACCTCACACCTGTTAGATTAGCTATTATTAACAAGACAGGTAATAGCAAATGTTGGAGAGGTTGTGGAGAAAAAGGAACCCTCATCCACTGTTGTTGGGAATGTAAAGTAGTACAACCATTATGGAAGAAAGTATGGTGGTTCCTCAAAAATCTGAAAATAGAACTACCTTATGACCCAGCAATCCCTCTACTGGGTATATACCCCAAAAACTCAGAAACATTGACTTGTAAAGACACATGCAGCCCCATGTTCATTGCAGCATTGTTCACAGTGGCCAGGACATGGAAACAACCAAAAAGCCTATCAATAGATGACTGGATAAAGAAGATGTGGCACATATACACCATGGAATACTACTCAGCCATAAGAAATGATGACATCGGATCATTTATAGCAAAATGGTGGGACCTTGACAACATTATACGGAGTGAAATAAGTAAATCAGAAAAAACCAGGAACTGCATTTTTCCATACATAGATGGGACATAAAAGTGAGACCAAGAGACATTGATAAGAGTGTGGTGGTTACGGGGGGAGGGAGGAGAGGGAGAGGGAAGGGGGAGGGGGAGGGGCACAAAGAGAACTAGATAGAGGGTGACAGGACAATCTGACTTTGGGTGATGGGTATGCAACATAATTGAACTTTAAGATAACCTGGACATGTTATCTTTGAATATATGTATCTTGATTTACTGATGTCACCCCATTAAAAATAAATACAATAAAAAAAAATCTCACACTTTAAAATATTTTCACCATTATTAAAATAAGAAAAACAAAAAATAGTGAATCCCTTTAGTTTGCTTTTTAAAAAAGCTTTGGTATCCATTGTAGGTTAGCTCTGACTTGCACAAGAGCAATTTGGTTATAAATGCTTTATATCAGTTATCTCATTTAATCCTTCTAAGCATCCTAAGAGGTAAGTCTTACAATTGTGTCCATGTTACACATGAAAAAAATTGAGGCACAGAAGAGCTAACCAATCTGCTTAAGGTTAGGGAGCTAGTAGGTCATGGAGCCACGGTTGAGCTTCTTTCTAGGGCTTTCGTCCTTGACAAGTCTATATGCTTCCTCCGGTTCTCAATATAAGGCGGTGGCTGAAGGTTAAATTCACCTCGCATTTTTTGGCTGCTGCAGATGAAAATTTTCTTAAATAAGTCTCTTGTGATGCCGGAATTACTCTGGCAATACTGGCTCAGTATTCCTAGCAGGATGTCACTTAGAAAGCTGTTCTACATGCAACTTGCTACTTCCTGTTCATCATGCTATGCAAGGACAGCTCTGAGTGCCTGACCACATCTAACAATTTAGACCAGCGCACATTGGGGATTATTTTATTTTTGTCCTGCAATCCTCACAGCATGCCACAGAGGAAGTGATATAGGACCCGTTATTAAGAGCAGCTTTCGTGTCCCCATGTGCATGGATGGGGAATGGAGGGCTTTGCAACACATTTCTTTGGGGGACTTTAAAAAGGGTAATTGAATTGTTTAAATCAAATTTGGAGCCCCCTGTCACAAATCATTACCTTGTCTTTCCTCCATCTATCTCCTTGTTATTCAAATTAATGGCACATACCGTACACTGACCTCCATTAGCTTAATTTGGTTGAGACATTTTCCAGCCCATATCTTCAAAATGAGAGAAAATTATGTTGGCCAAGGGACCATCTGGGGAGTACAAAACGTTAAAAGGGGGGCATTTTTCTGCATTTTCTCATTTTTCATTTCTGAAATTACTCTGTATACAACTCGAAGTACTTGCATTTACTAACTCAACACATTTCTCAGTTCACTAATGTGGATTTGGTAAATGGGATTGTATTTCTATTATCTAGGATAAAATTTAAAATAGTCTTATCTTCAGATTCTAACATATGAGCTATATAAAAGATAATTAAGGCTTTGACTTCTTAATCAAACATTTCTCATAACTGAGAATGCCATGTGTAGCTCCCAAGTGCTATATTCTCTGCAGCATTTTATGAGAAGTGCTGGGAAATACGGTCATCTCCACGGACACCTACTCAACACATTCAGTTTTTAATGCCTTGATACAGTAACCAGCACTGATTCCTTCCATCTCTAACCTAAGTTTTGCTAACTTAGCTTTGCTCAACAGGGAAGAAGTTTTTGTTTAAGGTTGAGATTGGGGTTCCTGTTATAAAAGAGACAACTAAGAATCATGGTAGCAGATAAGTTGCTAAGAAGAAATGTGTGGAAAGAAAAGAGAAGGGATGCAACAAAACAGGTCTCTAATTTCCCACACAGTGATGCTCAAGGTGATGTAACAAAGACTTCTACCTTACATGGTACAAGAAATGCCAGATGTTCAAGCTAGAATCAAGAAAAGAAGAGGCACTCAAGATCTAATTGTATACAATGTTTGGAAACTGGTGTGCTCCAAAGCATTTCAGAAGAAGGTTAGTCTATGTTTTACAGACTACAGTAAAGCATGAATCATGAAAAGTTATAGGTTGTTCTTGGTCTGACAGAAATGGGCATGGCTCATTACTTGACTGTCCTGATGAGTATCCTGTATTGTGGACAGGAAGCCATAGTCAGGACAGAATATGGAGAAATGAAATGGTTTCTTATCGGCAAAGGTGTCAGAAACAGTTGCATTCTATCTTCTTATTTGTTTAATTTGTAGCAGAACCAATCATATGAAAAACTCAGCTAGACTTAGTTGAGAATTAGTAAAGAAATATCAATAATTTAACATATACATTTATATATTATAATTTAATATATACATTGTGGACATCATTTATTCATAAAGTCACCAGGAATTGGAGTTGTCTCAATGGCACACAGTAGTCACAGGGAAGCTTCAAAATGGGAAAAGATGGCAAAGCCTAGGAAAGGTCTTCATGAGGAGACAAGAAGTAGTGAGAGGATCCAGAGAAGCAATGGACAGAGAATAAGAAGAGACCAAAGATGGTGACCCATCACAAAGATGTCAGGCTGAGTGGTTCTGGACAGAGGGGCAGAGTTATTCGTGTTATAACAAGGTCAAGGGGCTTGAGACTATGAAAAAGATTTGGCCACTCAGATGCCCCGGGGACAGTCTTGGCTGCATAGTAATCAACTATTTCAAAACATAATTGTCCCATGATATAACCTTTTTTAAAAATTGTGACAACAAAAGGCTTGAGAATTTATTCAGTTGGTACTTCATGATATTCAATCAATACTGGCTAGATGGGGATGGGGTAGATTGGATCATTGGGGTGGAGAGGCAAGAAAATACATTGTACTGAAGTCATTCAATAAAAGGTAACATTCTGAGAATGTCTCAGATGAGTTGTGAATCACTGCAGAAGATATATTCTTCTGTTGTTTAAGTAACAGATGCAGCAGCTCAGTGATTAAGACCTTAATTAACTTAGACCTCGTTGTGAATATTTTCATGTTGTAATATCAAAGAGACTGGAAATCCAAGGTACTTCCATGAGCATGGTCACAAAATCCTCAGTTCAAATCCTGGTAGCATGTGGTTTTTTTTTCTTGCAAATGAACAAAAGAGTATAAATAAGGAATTTGATGTATTTTTCTGTCTATTGTTAGTTTTCTGCATTTTCAGAGCACAGCTATGGGGACATTTTACCAAAGGGCAGCTGATAGCAGCAATTTGTGTGTTGCTTGCTCTGTTCTCCAATGACTGCGACTTGCGGCTGACAGGTGATAGAAATCTCTTTAGTCCAGTAGCTTTTGTAGGACACTAACACACTTAGGGGTTCTTAGCAAGAAATGATGAGAATCAGAGAAAGTCATTCTCTAAAACACAGAAACAAAAAAATACCTGCTTTTCCTTGTTCTTCGACTCTTTTTTCCAAGCCCTCTCATGGGTTACTATCACAGCATCTGTCACGAGAGTACTGCTGATGATGACATCCAACCTCCCCATGCCCTTTCTTGCCAGTGTTCTCTTGTACTGCAGAACTTGACAAACCGCTAGATAAAATACTTTAAAAGACACTTATCCTCACAGTGAGAGTAGAATCTAGTGTTTTAGGAAAAATGACACTGTGCATTCAGTGGTATGATTCACCTAAAGAAAAACTGCGATTTCAACTGAAACACGTTATTGTTTTATATGTTTTTAAATGCAAAAGGTGAATGAGAGCCCAAAATATCTTTTAAATGAAAGACAACAGATCTCCAGTCTTAGCAAAGGATGCATAAACAGCAAGCATCTATGTCTTGATCACAGTATTTATAACCAATGATTGAATAATCCCAGTCTCCAGATTAATTATAGAATTGCATTATCTTTTACTAACATTAGAATTTTTATTTGGACAAGACTTTACATTTCTTTTGTTTCTTTCTCTCATCTCAATGCCAAACCCAAGAGAGGACAGCTTCTATATCACATTATACAAACACAGAAAATGAGAACATATAATGAACTACTAGAGTGTTGTGTGACCCCAGTGAAATGTTTGTCCTTGTATCCTTTTTTTTTTTAATTTAAGAAGGGGTGCACGGGGGAACTTCATGGAGGAGTAAACCTGAGACATTGATTCAAGAGCCAGACAGTTCAATGAACAGGATAATCAGGGTAGTTTTTTGACAGGTGCGGCTGCCTGCCTATAGCTGGCATATAATCATTACCATTTTAATAAGGCTCTAATAGGGGGGCTGATCATTCAATGGGGTGTGAGGATCCCAATTCAGCTCCCAATCCCACATGAATGTGCTAGAATTTGCAAGCTTTGTTTTCCTCTTTTGTACCTCTGAATGCCAATAATTACTGGCTATAGATTCAAAAATTCTTAGAACTGGAAGCTAAATTAGCTCTCCTAATACTGCACAAAAATGTCAATACTCATAAAAAAGGAAGCAAGTGGGTTTTTTGTATTCTTTTTTATTATTATTATTATTACACTCGTAAGCATTGTGAAGACCCTGCGCTTGAAGTGAGCTGGCTTACAGCATAATAATGACTTTACTGTCTTTCGCTTGAAGAGCCCTCCCCCTTTCAGGAACAAAAAGTTACCCATTGGTCCACATGAAACAAGTCTTCTAAAAATATCATACATTGCTTTCTTGTTGTGAAAGATGTCTCTCTGGTCTGGTTTAGAGATAATGTTTGCAAATTCCCAGTTGAAATGTAGATATCTCCTTGGAGGAAAAAATAGTTGGATCATAGGCGGAATGCAATAGTAATTATTATGATATTGGATATTATTACTTAGATAGCACAATGTTCTAGACACCATGCTGGATGCTTTATGTAGGTTATTGTACTTAATCGTTTAACTCCTCTATAAAGTAGATTATTTTTCCTTTAGACCCATTTACAAAAGGTGACACTTGGAATGATTATATAATTTATCTAAAATCATACATCAGTAACTGGTGGAGAAAAGATTCTAACTGCCTCTATAACATACTTTCAGTTTGTGTTTCTTTTAGGTATCACCAGTCTGAAGCTCCTCAAGGCTTGTGCATTTAATACCATGATGACTGTGCCTCACCCCACATCCCATCCATGTCACAAGGTTCGACAGCCATTCACTTCCCCTGCAACGGCAGAAATGTTCTTCCACGGAGATAACAAACCTGACTGAGGTCATGCTCTTGCTAATGACAAAAATGGATTTTCAGGAACACTCAAATTCATCCTCCTTCATAGGTCAGACCATACTCTCTCCAAAAGGGAGTGGGAAGTAATATCTTCAGTTTTTGATAGGTGATCTCTAAAACAGGCGTCAGGAACTTTTGGCTCATGAGCCAGATATGGCTCTTTGATGGCTGCATCTGGCTTGCAGACAAATCTTTAATAAAAAAAATAACGTTAGAAATACCAAACATTCTCATGTATTACAATCCATTCATTTCCTACCACTCATGTTCATGGTTGCGGGTGGCTGGAACCAATCACAACTGTCCTCTGGGACAACATCAAATTTTTATTGGATAATGCATAATGTACACGGGTCGTGAGGTCAGGAAGTAAACTTCCCTCCTTTTAATCAAGTAGTCAGCTAGCTAATTGCAGAAACCCTTTTGACGAAGAAGATAGCTAAAAGAAAAAAAAGATGAGGAGTATCATACTTTTCAGCAGGAATGGACAGAAAAAATTGCCTTTGTGGAGAGAGCAGGTTCTGCAGTGTGTCTAATATGCAATGATAAAATTGTATTGATGAAACGGTCAAATATAAAGCAGCACTTCGACACATACCATACTACATTTGCATAGAAATATCCAGCGGGGGACAGTAGGAAGAAAGCATGTCAAGAGCTACTGTGCAGAGGGCAAGCAACTCCATGTTTGGACCCAACAAGGTGACTGGAATTCAGCTAGCTTTGCTGGTGCTTTAGCAATTGTGAGAAACAGAAAACCATTCACAGATGGGGAGTATGCCAAAACATTCATGCTTGATGTTGCCAATGAACTTTTTTACGACTTTTCAGATAAAGACAAAATAATCAAATGAATAAAAGACATGCCTCTGTCGGCAAGAACTGTTCACAATTGTACCATCATGATGGCAAATCAAACTGAGGAAACACAAGTGAAGGACATAAATGCAGCACCATTCTTTTCTCTCGCTTTGGATGAGTCAACAGATGTAAGCCATTTTTCCCAGTACAGCGTGATTGCAAAATATGCTGTCGGTGACACAGTAAGTGAGGGAAGTCTTGCTGTTTTGCCTTTGAAAGAGGCAACAAGAGGGAAGGATTTATTCAAGTCTTTCACTGAGTTTGCTAAAGAAAAAAATCTACTGATAAATAAACTTATTTCGGTGTGTACTGATGGTGCATGCATGGTGGGGAAAAACAGAGGATTCATAGCGCTTCTTTGTGAACATGAAAAGAGACCCATCCTAAGTTTTCACTGCATCCTACATCAGGAGGCACTTTGTGCTCAGATGTGTGGCAAGCAGCTTGGTGAGGTGATGTTGCTGGTCATTCGGGTGGTCAACTTTATTGTTGCACAAGCTTTAAATGATCGCCAGTTTAAAACACTGCTGGATGAAGTTGGGAGTAATTATCCTGGTCTGTTTCTGCACAGCAATGTGCATTGGTTGTCAAAAGGGAAGGTGCTCAGCTGTTTTGCAGATTGTCTGAGTGAAATCTGGACTTTTCTTGAAATGAAAAACATTGAGCATCCTGAGTTAGCTAACACTGAGTAGCTCCTGAAGTTCTATTATCTCGTGGACATGACTGAACATCTGAACCAGCTCAATGTGAAAATCCAAGGCATTGAAAATACAGTCTTATCCCTTCAACAAGCAGTATTTTCATTTGCAAACAAGCTGGAACTCTTCATCACGGACATTAAAATGGGTCATTTACTACACTTTGAAAAACTGGGAGAGTTTAAAGATGCATGCACAGCAAATGACCCTGCTCAACATCTTGATCTCCAGCAGTTAGCAGGCTTCACATCTAATCTCTTGCAGTCAGTCAAAGCACGCTTTGGAGAATTTCATGAGCACACTCATCTTTTTAAATTCATCACCCATCCACACGAGTGTGCAGTGGACAGCGCTGACCTGAGTTACATCCCTGATGTCTTCGTCAGAGATTTTGAGCTACAAGCTGCTGACCTGAAGGCCTCAGACATGTGGGTGAGTAAGTTCAAGTCACTGAATGAAGATTTAGAAAGACTTGCACAATAGCAAGCAGAGTTGGAGAGCAAACACAAGTGGGGAGAAATGAAAATACTTCAACTCGCGTACTAGCTGATTGTCAGAACTTGGAACATGCTTCCCGTCACATACCACACACTGCAGCGTGTGAGTATTGCTGTACTGACCATGTTTGGCTCTACATATGAATGTGAGCAGTCTTTCTCACATCTAAATAATGTTAAGACCAAGCTACGATCACGTTTAATGATGGAAGTCTCAACGCCTGCATGAAGCTTAACCTCACCACGTATCAACCAGACTACAAAGCCATCAGCAAAACCATGCAGCACCAGAAGTCGCATTAATTCATCATTGGTTAGTAACAGCATAACAATTTTATTAAAAAGAATTCAGAGACTTATTGTACTTTAAAAGTGTTGGTCTTACATAAAATGCACACATTTACTTGTATATAGTGTTTAACATATTGTATAGCTCTCACGGAATTACATTTTAAAATATGTGGCATTCATGGCTCTCTCAGACAAAAAGGTTCCCAACCCCTACTCTAAAATGTAGTTTTTACACTGACAAATTGCTACATTACTGTTTGTCAGACACTCTGCTAGCCTCTAACAGAGTGTTTATAGGCAGCTCTGTATCAAAATCCTCTTGGATAACAGAACACATATGCTTGCCTTCAAACAAACCTCTCCTGTGTCAACCAGTGACATATTGAAGTTCACATACTTGCTTTTAAAGTCCAAGAATACCAGTTATAATGGTCAGGTTTTGATTTGTCTGATCAGTATACTTTATTCATAACATTTTTAACTAAGATTTTACAATTCACAGAGCTAATGCATCCTAACCATTGCCACACTGTAGACCTGACACCAGAATCCAATTTTCTTGATGTTTCAGAATTGTTTTCACTATGAATCATGATCACTGGGACCTTTCTCTCTCTCTCTCTCTCTCTCTCACACACACACACACACACACACACACACATAAATGAAATCTCTGCAAATTGTATCCTGATTTATATGAAATAGCACTAAGAAAAGATAACATGAGGTGTAATTCTCATATGAAAGATTGGAGTCACATAGCTGCTTTCAGATGGACCGATACGAATAAGAAGATAAAACATTGGAAAGAGATGCTAACAGGTATTTTATACTTATTTTCTTAAGTATCTGAGTCTAATTCTATGTCACACAATACAACTTTGTACTAGCTATTGCTGCAAAAAGTCATTACCTTGAAATCTGGCAGACAGAGGCAACAACAAACATTTTTTGTCCCACTGTTTTTGTAGGCCAGGAGCTCAGGAGTGACTGAGGTGAGTGGCCCAGGTTCAGGGTGTCTCGTGAGGGTGTTGTCAAGTTGTCAGCTGAATGGTAGTCATCTGAAGGCTCACCTGGGGCTGGAAGACCTACCTGTTCTGAAGAACACTCACTGGATGTCCAAGTGTCTTCCCATGGTGTCTGCTGACCACAGAACAAGTGACTGAGAGAGAACAAGGTGGAAGCCATACTGTCTTTTCTGACCCACTCTCAAAAGTCACGTTCTATCAGTTCTTCAGTGTCTTATGGTTGCATAGGTCAGTCCTTTTCAAAGTGGGAGGGAACTGCATGGGGGCAAGAATACCAGAGAAGAGAGCTGCTGGGGCTATCTGGGAGCCAGTTACCAACACCTGCAAGGTAAAACTCTTGAGTTTAGTAGTGTTTCGGGTGAGAAAAAGAAAGAAGTTACTTCCATTTGCTAAAAGAATAAAGCCAAGTGGTTAATTTTTCACACATAGGTCTACACATAAGCAGAGACCTTAGGGGGAAAAAACCACAGGGTATCTAGTAAATGTTCTCTATCAATATAAAGATTTTTATTTTTTATTTGTCATGTACTCATCTTTTCATTCAACAGAAATTTACTAAAAACCTGCTACCTGTCAGGCATTATGCTAAGTGTTGGACAACAACAATGAAAAATATATCTAGAACATACCCTCTATAATTTAACTGCCACCTTCACAGAAGTGTATCCCTGAAGTACTGTTTCCACCTGGAAAATTCCCTTCACAATCTTGGTTTGGAGATTTTTATTTTATCATTAGATGAACCCTGACTTGATTGTGAGTCTCATCCAAAATGCCATGTTCCCTAAGGATCAGAGAGCTATCAGACTCAGGAAAATGTTAGACAAATAAGATACATTTCCTAACCAGTGCAGGGAAGGACATTTTGGCAAAGGTCAACTGCACAAGCATTTATCTGCAAAAGGAATCATAGATATTTAATTGTAATAGAGCCCATGGTCCTTAGCATAATATCCAACTCACAATATCACTTTGAATATTCATGTGTAAATTTTAGGTATTTATAAAATTGAACAGGTTAATGACATCTTTTTTTAAGATTTTATTTATTCATTTTAGAGAAGGGAGGAGAGAGAGAAGGGGGAGGAGCAGGAAGCATCAACTCCCATATGTGCCTTGACTGGGCAAGCTCAGGGTTTCAAACCAGCAACCTCAGCATTGCAGGTTGACGCTTTATCCATTGCACCACTACAAGTCAGGCAATGATATCTTATTGTATAAAAATGTTGCACTCATATAAGAAATGACTGAAATAGCCATACCTGACCTGATAAATAATATTTCTTCCTTTAAACTGTTAAACTTCATTTTACTCATTTACTACATATTAATAATACCTACCTCATAGATTATGTTAGAATTGAATAAAATAATTTATATGTAGCATAATGGCCTGAATTATAATGAGTGCTCAGTAAATGTTATTATATACCAGTATATTATTACAAACCACTCACAGATAAAACTGGCTTTACTTTGATCTCGGTTATTTATTGACACTGTTTTAGAGAATCTCAGTGATCAATCCAAAACTTAAATTTCACACTTTGAACTTTTTCTCTAAATATAACACCCCACCCCACAGTTAATGACCTATGATCTAAAGTAGATGTCTCTTCTACTTTTTTCTCACTGGATTTATATGACTCATAGAACTGGTTCTATGACTTAGTATAGCTGGTGTTTTCAACAAACCAGTGTCATTTTGGACGAAGACAAGTATCACTTTAGCCTATGACATGTTTTTCCAACTGTGAAATGGGATGAACGTGTTTAGTAGTCTTCTGTCATTTAACATGTGACAATTTGTATATTTTATATAAGCAGAAATGTACATTTTGATGAAACTGCTAAATGGACTAGTCAGTGAAATCAACCTGTGGTGCCCTACTTTTGATAATGTCCTTGAGTTTTTCACTTGTCAGATTTTTTTGCTTGTCTGGTGCTGTGACAAAGGAGAATGACATATTTTGCCAATGTCCCAACTCAGGTTGATTTTGTGAGTATGACCACAATGGGGCCTTTCCTGCTTCCAATTCTGCTGAGCCCAAAGAACACGTGATTTCCTGGAGCAAAATAAAAGGCTTAGAATAAGGACTGAGAAGGCGTCTTAGGTATCAAATAGCTCTTACGAAACATCATTTTGATGAAGCAGTGTAAGCAAATCAGAAACATATGTATTAGATTTCCCTTGCGTTATTTGGGATTTCAAAATCAAAGGAATAAGAATGTAGCAGGGGCTGCCCTTCACTTGCGCCCTGCAGTTGCACAGTGCCCTTTGAAACCCCTAAAACATGTTTGGGGGGAAAGGTTTAGTCAAACCCTAAAAAATTCAAGATATTCTCCACCCAACCAGGAAGTACCCAGAATTCATGAGATTGTCTTCTATTGCCAGATCCCCAATCCCATTTCTAGATCAAAGAAGTAGAGTTAAGTACCCAGATGCTGGAAGGCTTATCTGTACTGAAGTAATGATCCTCTCCTTAGGTTTACCATGAATTAGAAATAAGCCTCTCCTTTTTTCATCTTAAACCAGAACAGAAATATTAGACACATTTTTCCTTACTGAAATCCCATTCTGCAGATATTACCCTATGAAAAAAATTTGTTAAATTAAGAGGTGTGGCTAGCTCATCTTTCATTTAGCTTAAGTGAATAAAGTAATTCCTTCTTGCTGAAAGCCCCAATTCTTTGATTGTTTTGTTATTGAAGGGTGTCAACAGTTGTCTCCAAAGATGTTGGGGAATGCTTAAAAATGCTCCAATTATATGATTAAACTATATTTTTAGTAACAAACAGATTTCTAACATCAGTATTTGAAAAAGAGTGAAAGTGAGAAAAAGAATGAGGTGTCCAAAAATCTGACAACAAAAGGTAGGCTGTGAGGTAGTGAAGTTCCATGTGTTGAACAAATTTAGATTATACTTAAATCCAGCAAGGTTTGGAGGCCATTCTTTTTGGAACTTGGCAAAATTGGCAAATCAGCTATTAAAAAATAGGACTGAAGTGTTTTATCTGTGTTGTCCTTTGTAATTAGGCTGCTGAATAACAGAAGTATTATCACACCAGGGTTAGTGCCAGAGGATTATCCAAAGTTTTACAAATGGGATGCTAAAGTGGCCTGAACAGGTGCACACACAAAGACTAAGGGAGGGGAAAAGTAAGAAAATGAAAGCTGAAGCGTACTACTTTCAGCCACATAGTAAAATTAATGGTTTCTGTAAATGAATGGCACAGTTAGATTACCATTGAACTTGTAAAATTAGAGGAAGGAGTCAGATTCTTCATTACACTCTTTTTTCCCTTTTTTAATTTGAACAGAGGAGGTCGACCTTAATTGTCGTTTTACCTAAAAAAAAATCTTTTCATTCAAATAATTTTGCAGCAGGCAGAGTGACTTTTCAAAAGAATTGTGCTTTCGGATATCTTTTCTTTTTTTCATAGTCTACTCATGTGACCTATGTGCTGGAAAGAAAAGTGAGTTAGCTTTGAATGAGCTCATATTTGAGACATTGGTGAATTTACAAAGAAGAAAAAGAAAAGCTACTACTTTAAAAATAACATTAATGATTGAAAGTCAATTGGGCTTTATGTAGACAAATTAAGGATATATATATATACATTATATATATATATATTATGATGAGTCTTGCTTAGAATCAGAAGCAAATGTATATATAGGCACTCATGGATTCTAAACATCTCCAGTTGGACTTAATATTAATATCCTAAAAATGTATCTATTTTCTCCTACAATGGCAATTCCATTCATTTAACACTGTGTTATTTTTTTTTGTTGTTGTTGTTATAATTTACTTGCAGAAAAAGCTCTAGATTATTTAACTTTGGAAATTTAAATGTTCTGAGGATGCTATACAAAGATAATTCCTTTTCATTTTCACCAACTCTCAACAGTCTCTTACCCAGTTCTGCTATGATTTGGCAATCTGGGTAAGTCTACAGCCTGGACGTGGCTTCAGTGGTTTTAGATTCTAAGATGCTGACAGTACTACCAAGTTTTTAGGCCTTCCCAGGGAACCACAGATATGCTTGTATGTTAGCTAATTTAATGTATATAAAACTTAGCTCCTGAAAATTACAATGTCCTGATACATATTTTGCTGCTCTTGCTGTTGTTATGGCTATCCTTATTATCATTAGGCCGACACATCCTCAAACACATCCCACCAATATAAATGCTGCCAATAGAAACAGGCTAGTGATTCCCATACAACCACAGAATCCAATGTGTAAGCATAACCTGTGTCCATGAAACCACATCATTGACACACCCTTCTAAGAATGAAAATACAGTCTGAATTCTGTCATGCATTAATCCAATGATCTTGTCAGCTATGGCAAGATTATTATTAATGTAGCTATTTGAGAAAAGTATCAAACATTTACCTACATCTGCAACTGAGTCTTAAAATAGTTTACTTATTTGTGTAAAAATTTGGGAATTCGAAACTGCAGTTATCCTTAACTAAGAACTTACTACATCCAGCTCTGTGCTAAGTGCATTATGTCCAACATCACATTGAATTTTCCTTTGATAAACGTACCTTTTCTGTAGTTGAGGAGCCTGGAGGTTAGAAATGTTAACCACTTTGTCAAAAGACACAGCAAGTGGCAAAGCTATGACACTTGGTTTCCCCAACTCCTAACTCCGAGTTCTTTCAGGGGTAGACCAGTGAAGAAAACAGACCAAAATTCTAGCCCTTGGAAGGTGACATCCTACAGGAAAGACAATGGTAGAGAAGCATATGGTAAATACTGTATAGAAATAAAGTTAGCAAGTTAAGGACAATAGGATATTCTATGGGTAGGTGGGAAAGCATAGTTTTAATTTTAAGCAGGGCTGATGGGGTAAACCTCCTTGAGAAGTTGGTGTTTGAGGGCATGCTTGAAGGAGTAAGGAAGTAAGCCATGTAACTATGCCGATGAAAAATGCCACAAGCAGAAAAAATACGCAGTGTAAACTCCCTGAAACAAAAGTATACCTAGAATTTTCAAAGAACACCGCAGAGGTCTTTATGGAACCTCCTAACTACTCATATACATGGTGATCATTTTCTTTTACATAATTTATTTTTTCCCTTGATTTATGATTACATAATTTTGGCTTCTGTTTATGCGTTTGGTAATATCACCCATAAATGGTTTGTGTCTTTTTTAAATATTTTATTTATTCATTTTTAGAGACAGAGTAGAGAAAAAGAGAGAAAGAGAAGAGGGGGGGAGGAGCAAGAAGCATCAACTCCCTTATGTGCCTTGACCAGGCAAGCCCAGGGTGACCTTGGTGTTCCAGCTTGATGCTTTATCCACTGCACCACCACAGGTCAGGTTGATTTGTATCTTTTTAGAGAGAAAATTATTAGTTTTCTTCAGTTTACTCTTACACTGGTAAATTATTTCATTACAATTATCTCAGAGATCTATGTTAGACAACTTTCCCTTCACTGATTACAAATTATTTTGATGCTCCATTCTGCTCGCTTTCTGTTTTGGAAGTCATCAAAAATCCAAATTTGGCTTTGTTACTAATATCCAAAACAACCACCACTGAGATGATAATTGCTGAATATAATATAAGAGGTTTAATGGCTTGAATGTCTGATGGCTATTTTATAAAAATAAAAGAAGAGAAAGGCAATGAGAAGATGTGTTCACAGATGTCTTCACCTCCTAGGAGCAACATGAGGAAGCACACTAGAGCTGACCTCAGTCTTCAAACCAGGTATGCATTCCTATAGCTGAATCGTTTGAAGTTTCCCCGTGTGGTTTAGTGTGCAGTATAAGATGTCAAATAAAGCATAGTATAGGATGTCAGTGTCCTTTTGGACAAAGCAACTTCTGAATTTTCAGCAGGGACAAAATTACATTCATAAGAATGAAAAACACCCACTGCTGAAAACGGGTTTCTTCTTGTCTTTAAGTCTTTTCAAATACTTCGAGATTAAATAGACCATGCAAATAATACCTATAATCAAATTTTCTTCCCCAATACCTGTCACTCCCTGGACATAAGTTAACCTCCTAAGGGACTGCATTCAAGGTTTTCACTTTAATAGATTACCATAGACCCACTGTAGGAAGCACAGGACATGCAGCCATCATACAGTTGACTAAATCTAAATTTTGGTAGTGTGAATAAAATATACTTTTCCATTGTACTTGACTATGAAGTCAGAATCCCAGGAGAACTCCCAAGATACAGCAGTAAAGGTGAATTAACATAGTAGTCACCTAGGCAGTAGCAGTAGAGTTTATAGAATAGCAACAATGCCATATCTCTTCATGACTTCTAAAATTTTGGAATAATAGGTTTGCAATGATAAAAGGGAGGTGAACTGCAAAAAAAAAAAAGAGTTGTCAAAACTATTAAAACTTTGATGCTTTGGATATCACTAGTTGATTCACTTGAGGCAAATTCTTAATTTCTCTAAGCCTTTGTTTCCTCAACTTTAAAAATGGACATAATCTATCAATTAATAATATAAATATTATTAGAATTAAATAAATCAACATATATAAAGCACCCAGAATAACCCCTTGTACATAAAAGGCAACTAACAGCTGTTAATTTATTTTCCCCTTATTTTATAGGTGATTTTAAAAAGCCTTCTGTAGTATCAGAGAATTGCCCCAAATCAGTCATCTAGTGAGTGGTTGAACTAAGGCAGATTTTTAAACTTTAATCCAATGCTCCTTTAATAGTATACAAATTACCCTCATACACTGTTGGTGGGAATGTAAAGTAGTACAACCATTATGGAAGAAAGTATGGTGGTTCCTCAAAAATCTGAAAATAGAACTACCTTATGACCCAGCAATCCCTCTACTGGGTATATACCCCCAAAACTCAGAAACACTGATACGCAAAGACACATGCAGCCCCATGTTCATTGCAGCATTGTTTACAGTGGCCAGGACATGGAAACAACCAAAAAGCCCATCAATAGATGACTGGATAAAGAAGATGTGGCACATATACATTATGGAATACTACTCAGCCATAAGAAATGATGACATCGGATCATTTACAGCAAAATGGTGGGATCTTGATAACATTATACGAAGTGAAATAAGTAAATCAGAAAAAAACAGGAACTGCATTATTCCATACGTAGGTGGGACATAAAAGTGAGACTAAGAGACATTGATAAGAGTGTGGTGGTTACGGGGGGAGGGGGGAGAGGGAAAGGGAAAGGGGGAGGGGGAGGGGCACAAAGAAAAGTAGATAGAAGGTGACAGAGGACAATCTGACTTTGGATGATGGGTATGCAACATAATTGAACGACAAGATAACCTGGACATGTTATCTTTGAATATATGTATCCTGACTTATTGATGTCACCCCATTAAAAAAATAAAATTATAATAAAAAAATAGTATACAAATTATTACCATCAACTTTTCACTGACCTTTTATTTTCATCCAATTAAATTTTAACTCGCTCCACTGTGGGGTTAAAAATGGGACTGATTCAAGTTGTGGCAGCATGAGAATAAATGTCACTAATGGACAGAACTATTGTCGGCTCAAATTTTAGAATTTTGACTCCTCACACTGATTTGGGAGATTAAGGTGCTAGTGGCCCAGTTAGATCCCTTTCCTGGTGCCAGTGACACACAAGGGAGACTTGTTCTCACCCTCGCCAGATTTTAGTGGGTCACAATATGGAAAGCTTTCTTTTATGGTGTACCAGGATCATCTGGCATAGGAATCTCTCCAGGAATTCTCTTGGCTCTCGGTGAGACTTATTGCAGAGAGTTTCCAGGCAACAATGCCAGTCTCCCCTTTAGCACCAGCTGCCATGTGGCTAACCTGGATCAGTGGAGCATGGTGGGTAAGAGCACAGAATCTGAGGTTAGCTGCCTGGGATCCAATCCAGTTCCTCCTTTTATATGTGAAGTGACCTTGGGCAAGTAACTTCTTTGCACTTTGCTTTCTCCACCTATAAACTTAGTTCCCATGTCCAAAATTTTTAGAATAGTGCCCAGGACATAGTAAGTGTAAAATATTTGCTGTTACTAATATTATCAGACTTCCTCTAACGTGTGGGTCTATCTTGACTTTATATAACCTCCAATCGCAAATTATTTGTACCTTTCTTCTCTATTGAATAGTATTTTACAACACTCAATAGATGTTCTCTACATGAGATACTTCAATTAGCAATTTCAACTCAATATCTTTGTAGAACACAATAATTACATCTTCAATTATTTTTGAAAGAAAGAGCACACAAGCAAACAGACAAGTGCATTCTATTACATCAATCTTACTAATTTGACATGAAATTGTACATAGTTTGGGCAAATGTGTCTAATAAAGTGCCAAGATCTCTTGCACGCAATTATATGCAGGTATAATTTTATTTATTTATTTTGTACCTAGAAATTCAACGTAGGTTAACTGGTTGACATGAAGAGCAGTATGGTGTAGACTGTCAGGGCATGCTGCCTGGCTTTCAATCCCAATTCCGTCACTCACTATCGGGGTGACTTTGGAAAATTCTATTTAGCTCTCACCTCATGTTCCTAATGATTGGGTTGATATTAGAATTAAATCGGTTACTTATAAGGCACTGAGTACAGACTTTGGAACATTAGAGTGCTATATCACATTTGTTTCATTATGTAAATAAGTGTTAGATATCACCAGAATGGCACAGAGAGTGACTAGCATAGAATAAAATTATTTCAGTGAGAAATTTATTGTCTAATTCTCACTGGACTTTTCCTACATCATCCATCAAGAGCAAAAGGGACTTTAGCTATTCATTGGAGTCACTAAATACGTCCTTCTTATGACCTTGAAGAAAAAGCCCTGGACCCAGTTCTCCTAGAAATCTGCAAATGATTCTCTGGCCCTAGAATAAGCACATTACCAGGCCTCAGGAGCTTAAAGGTACACAATTAGCTTGAGTGATCAATGTAACAGTGATAGCACATATTTCTCTGCTTCTTGCTCTCATCTGATCACATAGAACACTAACTCCCTATAATTATCCAACAGGTACCCTACAGAGTTCCAACACAAGACCTTACTAGTGTTTGAGACGTTTACCTGATACCAATGCATGTTTCAAATGTATTGATTTCTTGAGGGCAACCCAACCTTTGAAAATCACACAGATGTCTCAAAGCATTTTACAAACCAAACAAAATCTGTTCCAAACCAAACTCAGTCACTTCCCTTCCCTTCACACTCCACAAGCTCCTCCTGAGTTCTCCATGCTTCCTCAACCAAACTAGAAAATGTGGAGTCTTGTTCAGTATCTCACACTTTCTTGTTACTCCTTCTACCTCTGATCATGCATGACATCTTATTTACTATGCTTCTAAAATGGCTTTGTAATGTTTCTCCTTTTCCATAGACATTACTCTGATCAAACTTTCGACTGTTCATAAATGAGGAGGTAACACTGAGACTGCATTCCTACTTGCCTGGTTGGGTGGTCAGAATGGATTGGTGAGGTTATTAGAAATAGCTGTTTAAAAGAATTAGTCAAATAAGCTTGATAGAATGATAGAGGACCTATAAAATGAGTAAAAGGTTTATATTAGTACTGAACATGAAACAGGTCAGATTTTAATGAAATATAAATATAACCTATAGTTATATTCTGCAGTTTGCATGCATACACTATCTACTGTCCTCTATGGTAAGCTTTACCAGGGAAAGACTTGTGTCTGATTTAAGCTCTGTACTAGCTTAGGTATTTTTTCATGGTCCCTAAACAAAAAAAGTATTTGTGATATAAATGAATGCTATGACACTTAGAGCTGCTGTCTTCAAGAATTGGTCAAGTTTCTTCTTGACCAGGAGTTCTGTGATTCTCAACTCTCCAGATACCTTCCCTAGGACTATAACTTTTAGCTTTTTGAGCCTTCTCATTCAATTTTATTTAGGTTATCTCTCCTTAAATGCATACCTTACTTTTTATTTGCCTGTGAAGAAGCTCTTTTATCTGAAATCCACTTACTTATGAGGTTTTAGGAAGGCTTTAGACTGGAAGGTGATGTGTTGTAGAAGAAGGGCATAAATTATGGTGTTGGCTCTCACTGGGTTCAAATCCCGTTTGGGCCGAATTAGCTATGTAACCTTAAGCAAATACTGTATCCTTACCTTTGTAAGTCCCACTTTTCTCATCTCTAAATGTGGCCTGGATTAAGGACCCTCTGTGTTGGAAGTGCATAGTAAAATTAGAGTTCTGCTGTGTTTGATGTTCTTGGCCCACACTTGAGGCTCAATTAATGTTTAAGTTTTCTTCCTTTAGACAGATTGGTCAAAACTTATTATTTCCCTTAAAAATAGTTAAATAGCGAGAGAGAGAGAGAGAGAGAGAGAGAGAGAGAGAAGTCTATGTCTTCTTTTTTGGAGATCTTTGTAAGGTTATGCAAAACTAGGTCCCTCCCACTACCCTGAATAGCTATATACAGAATTAAAGGGGTCATAAACAATATCTAAAAGAAATCTTCCTAAAAATTCCCTGAAAGCTGTTACTCTTTTGACTAAAACATGTCCATCTTTTGCATTTTTAGAATTCTCTTCCATATTCTTACCGAGGATGAAAGTAGCTGAGCCTTCACACTTAGTTTTAAGTTTATCTACCAAATTATCACATAAAATGTATGGCTGGAGTAGAGGCAGAAAAAATAAACAACACCTCACCATTTATTGATCACTAACCATGGCAGGGGGGAGCAGTATCTTTTCTAATGGTTTCTGTTTGGCAGGACACTCTCATGTGCTCAGAGTGCACTGCTGTTGTGAAACCAACGGGCTGGTGACCAAAACTGCCTAGTTCAGGAGATTGTAAGCTTTGCACACTTCTCACAGAAGAGGATTCTAAATGACTAGTAACATACAGAAAGTTGCTAAAGACGATTAGTTATCAGAGAAATACAAAATAAAATCACTCTATATCTATCAGAATGCCTAAAATACAATGTGTACAAATAGCAAGAATTGGTGATGATTTGGATCACCTGAACTCTTTGGAACTGCTGGTGAGAATGTAAATTACTGAAGCCACTTAAAAAATTTTTTTGGCAGCACCTAAAAAACCAAGTATATACATACCCTGTGATTAGTTAATTCACCCCTGGATATATATACTCAATAAAAATATGTGTATATATATGCATAAAAATGTATACAACATTTATAGTAGCATTATTTTTAATAACCTAAAACTAGAAACAGTAAAGTAGAAAATTGTGAATATTCATGAATAAAATATTATAATGCAATAAAAAAGATAAACTGCCACATAAAACTACATCATAAATGTTATATATGAAATATTGAGGGCAAGCAGCCAGTAGAATTTATATTATAAAATTCCATTTAATGAAGTTTAGAGATAGGCAAAAGTAGAGCCAAGGTTGTAATTTGTGTAAATGATAAGAAATAAGCAGAGTGAGACTTCTAAGGTACTAGTAATATTCTACCTCTTGCTCTGGGTTGTGGCTACATACATGTATATAGTTTTTTAAATTTATTGTTCTGTTTACTTCAGAAATGCTGTATACACTTTAGATTTCAATAAAATGTCTTCAAATAGAACTGGGATTTGGTCACTTGTTAGGTGTAGGCACTAAAAGGTGACACTAGGTCTCTAGTGTGAATGACTGTGGGGATGGTAAGGCTCTTCAATGTGATAAGCTTACTGAGAGGCAATTCCGGAACTAGAACATCATGATTTGAATGCCACCTCTGTTACTAATTGTAGGAGTTTGGACAAGTTATGTAATCTCTTGTTTCTCTGTTTCAGCAACTGTAAAAAGGATGGTGATAATTGTAGCACTTCATTCATAGGGTCAATGTGGCGATTAAATCTTTATTATATGCTGCTTAAGTGTCTGTTTGTCGCCAATAGCTTATTGGTTGCTTGCGTAACTGTACTAGCCAATGGGGTGAAGTTGCCACGGCATTCAAATAGTGCCGCCTTCTGGCATGCCACCTCACAAACTGAGGTTAAAGATTGGTGCAATTATTATGCTGTTAAGAAATCTTAACACCAGAAGGGGTCTTTGCAATGGTACAAGACTAGAGGTTCTCCAATTGAAAAATAATGTCAAAATAGCTAAGTCTTTGACTGGCTCCTCTAAAGATGAAATACATGTCATTCCAAGAATTGTTTTGGCTCCATCTCAAACAGGGTTGCCATTTCAATTGAGACGTAGACAATTTCCTATAAAACCTGCCTTTGCTATGACCATAAGTCTCAGGGCCAAATGCTTAAGCGTGTTGGCATTTTTTTTACCTGAGCCTGCATTTGGACACGATCAACTTTATGTTGCCTGTTCAAGAGTTCGTGAAAGAATGGATGTAAAATTAAAAATAATTGATGGTCCTCTGCAAGGCGAGCTTAAAAATGATGGAAAGATCTACACAAGAAATGTTGTGTACAAAGAGATCTTTGACATGTGAATTAACATTTTATTATTTAAATCACCTTTATTTATTGAGCTAGCAGTGGCTCTTAAGAAATGTACCGCCAGTGGTTTCCTTCATTGCACTCTACTTTAAGCAATTAAGCAAGTAGAAGGGGGAAACCCCGTGGGGCAGTAAGCAAAGGGGCGTCCTCGCCGCCTTCCCTGGGTAATTCAGTTTGAATTAGCAGACACCTTTGCACAAATCATTTTAATTACAATTTATAATATATAGAACAGCTGTCATTTCGTATGACCACTGGGCTTTCTAGTTATTTAATAATTGTTTACAGTTTAGTACTTTATAGAAGGTGAATGTTATCTATGTATTTGTTTAATAAGCACTGAAGGATCTAGTTTAGGAAAAAACTGGAGGAGTTCGGTTTTGAGTAAGTTGAGTCTGAAACATTATATATCTATATCTATTTATCTATATATAATAGAGATCATGGACATATAGGTGGAATCTGAAACCCTGACATCACATGGGAGTTCTCTAGGGAAAGTGTGCATTGGGAAGATTCATAGAAAGGGGCTAAAGCCCTGGGCAACAAGAATCACTCAGGATATGGAGGATGAATGGAAAGAGGATTGCAAGGAGAATCAGGGCTATATATTTTCAAAGAAGCCAAAGAAATAGAGAGTTTTTTGTTAGGAGAGAAAAAATATAATTAGATAATCCATTAGAAGGTCAATGGTGACCTTAACAAGATAGATTTCACTCCATCAGGGGATGGAAGGCAGCCTGGAGGGGCTCACGTGGAAATGAAAAGTGAGGGCGTGGGAAAGCAAGCATGACTCCACTGAGGAAAGCTTGAAAGAGAGAAAGAAACTGGAGAGAAGCTGGTTTTTGCAGGATCCTTGAGGACACCTGTAGGCTGAGGGCAGAAGCAAAGCCCACTGGCAGAGGCTGAAGAGACCAGAGATGGAGCAAGGTCTTTGAAGGGGCAGGAAGAAATGGGTTCAAGGCCTGATATTTCCTGAAGCCCTTGTCACTGATTAGTGTGTGTACTGGTCTGGCATCCATAATCGGGACACTAGCCCACTCACAGTAAACGCTGAGGGCTGTTATGATTGGTTTTGGCTGTTCTCCTTTGGTGCTTGAATATAAATATCTCTAAAAGTAGAATGTTTATCTTTCATGTGGCAAAAGTCAGGTCCTAAAAGGGAGCAAAAGCAGTTAAGAGAAGTAAACCAGGTGATGCATTTCTGGATCTCTGGGGACAGCTTGCTGTGATGGATATCATTACCTCTCCTGAGGTAATCTCTCCAGAGCCTCAGCCTATCCTGGCCCAAACAAGTGAAAAGAGGAATGTTGGGCCTCATTCCAATAAGGTTCATGTACTCCCTAAGCCTTGAACTCCAAGGGAAAGGAAGGGAGAGATGCTGGTGTCTTTGGGGAACGTATCATCTCATCACCACCTCTTCAGAACCTTTGCAAGCAAGAAATGGGATTGACGTGTAACTTCCACCCTTTTCATTCATTAGAATTATGTATGGTTTACTGGTGTTCTGGTCCCTTGTAGCATAAACTTGCTGGGTTTTAGGTTTTTTGTTTTTTGGTTTTTCTTCCTCAGATTTGCTTGCCTTATCTCATCACTTCGTTTTATATTCTTTTGTGAAAATTATCATTTTAAAACCTCTGAAGGAACCCCATTTAAAGTACTATAACATAACAAGTAGCCCATTCCTTAATCCAATGGCTCAATATTTACAAAAAATATTTGTTAGTACAGGAAACAGCTGGGAAAGGGGAAGACGGATCACAAGAACAACTTTTTAAACTTTTCATTTTCTTGCATTTCTAAAACTATTTGTAAGATGTAGATAATAATCTTATTTCTAGTATTTTTGGAAGCTGGAGGAATTCATATAAATTGATTTTTTTAGAGGCTTAAAGCTTATTCATATAAGATTCAAACACACATTTCTATAAAATTGTGAACATTTGGTCTGAAAACCTTCCTAAAACATATTACATTTTCCCTCTTCGATACCTAGGGTAAGTGGACCTCTCGCTGTTCCTGACGGCTGAGGGTTGTTGGCCCAGGTGTTCACAGTGACCGCCCGGAGCCAGTGAGGTTCTAGGCCTGCCTGCTCTGCACTAAATGGCCTCTTGTGGCTGTGCTTTCTATACCCTGGTGGCTGTTCTGTCCAGAATTTATCTCTCACATACAGCCACAAGAACACAATAAAAACATTTACTCTCATTTGAAACATAATTAAAATTGTTCGGTCATCTGGACGTCTAGTGCACAGCAGATAAGGAGCTATGGCAGTCCCCATGACTGCTTCTGGCAGCGATCTTATCTAAACCTCTGCTCACAGTCCACGTGCGCCAAATGCCCAGCTGTGACAAACATGGCAATGAAGGTAGTGCCTGAGAATTGTGCAACTAGCTTATTCTAGAGAGACATCCTTTTCTTCGTCCATGGCACCATTTGACCCTCACAAAAACTTGTGAGAAATAAAAATAATATTTATTGGATATCTGCAATGAGTTGGGCATAGTATTAAGCTTGTTATGTGCATACATTTCTTTATTCACTCAACAAATATTCACCGATGGGCTACTCTGTGCCAAACACTGTTTGTTCTCAGCCCAGGAGAGACTGCAGGGAATAAAATGAGTCCCTCCCCTCATGTTGCTCGTATTTTAATGTAGTGATAGAGAACAACCAACTTACCAAGTGAATAAATACATGGTACATTAGTTGGAAGGAGCACACTGGAGAAAAATAAAGAAAGGGAGAAGGTAGGGAGTGCAAGGGTGGGAGTCATTTTAAGTAGGATGGTTTAAGAAGAACTCACTGAGAAAGTGATATCTGAGCAAAGAACTAAAGGAGATCAGGGAAATATCCAAGTAGATTATCTAGGGAGAAAGCATTCTGGTCATTGGAACAGCAAGTGCCAAGGGTCTGAGGTGGAAGTGAGGTTTGTATGTCCCAGGAACAGTAGGGAGCCAGCGTGACAAAAAGAAAAAAGAAAAAAGAGAGTATTAATAGATGAGGAGAAGTCCTAAATTACAAACAATTATGAGAAAATAGGGCTTTTTTTCTGAAAAGTATGGAAAATGAAGGAAAGTATTTTAACAGAAGAATGGTAAGACCTGACTAATATTTAAACAGGATCACCATAATTGCTGTGATGAGAACAGACATAGGAAACAAGGATGGAAACAGAGATACTAGTTCACAAGCCATTACCTTAATCCAGGTGAGAGAAGGTGGTAGCTTGAACTCTGGTTGTGTTGGAGATGAGAAGAGTTGGGATTCAGATGCACTTTGAAAATACAGAGTTAAGAGGATTTGTTGATTGATGGATTAGGTGTGGGGTTTGAGGAAAAATAAAGAGTCAAGGACCACTCCAAGGTTTGTGGCCTGCTCAGTTAAAAGAGTAATATTGTTGTTCACAGATGTGGTGAAGATAATGAAGAGGAACAACTTTTGGGGAAAGCATAAGATTATCGTTTTGGACATGTTCACTTTGAGATGGCATTATATACTCAGATGAAATTATCCAAGGACACAATGGGTATACGCATGTGCAGTTTTTATTTCTTTCAGATCGAGGGCAGATGGGAAGGAATTGGATTAAGGATGGGAGGGGAAAGTTAGCTTTACAGAAAAAACATTTTATTCCCTTAAAATAGTTTTTCAATAAAAGAAGGAAGGTGGAAACACAAGTAAATAATGAGGTAGAGAAGAGGGAACATGGAGGAACCCATTTCGGGTGACCTCAAACTTCTAGATAAAATATTTGACCAGTGGTATTAGGAACATATTATAACCTCTCAGGCAGGGTTTTCATAAAAGTGCAACCACTCTCCTTTCTAACACCCATGCAGACATCATTAATCAACCACAGCACTCTTTCCTGTTGACCCTAAGTACAGTCTCGGTCTAGCAGTCCTTCTCAGTTCACTCCTTCTCAGTCATCACTGAGATCTTGAAATAAAACCAATTGCCAAATCTACTCAAGAGTGAGCTCAAGGTTTCCCCTCCACTCACTTCATCTTTTAAAAAAGCATCCATGATAAGAATCAAGTACAAAATGAAATTATGGGCACAAAGCTAGACTTCCTAAATAAGGGGTTAGCAGTTGCTGGAGGATGGTAGAAGACATTATAAACAGAACTTGATGTTGACTCTTTTCCTTGTATCTTTCCATTCTGCTCTACCCAATGGAAAAAGGCAGAGCGACTGTCTCCCAGTGAAAGGCCACCAGGAAACTAATTTTCACTATTTTCTTAAAATGTGTCTTTGCGTTAAGTAGATACACTTCAATAGGCTTTGTGCCTGTGTTACTTATCCTTGGGCATATAACCTGTAGTTAAGGAGGCAGGGAATTTTTTAAAGAGCTCTAGGAGGCTTTCCCAGAGGAAGGACATTTTGAACATTGGTTCCCTATGTGGACAAATAAGAGAGGAGAAGCCTATACAGGACAGACACATACAACGGTGTATTCAAGGACAACACAAAAGCAAGGAGGCATCAAGGAATAGTGAACCTATCATTGTAAGTGAACTGCAAGGTGTGTTGAGAACAAGGCAGTGTGGTGTGGAGGTGCAATAGCAAGACTAGGAAGACAGGTTGTAGTCAAATTGTTAAACAAATCAGTAAAACCAAGGCTGTGATCTGGCTTGCAATAGGACACTGTAACTTTTTCAAAGCTAAAGAATGGCAAAAATATGTTTTATTTCTTATAGCAATACAAATACAAATATTCACTCATGTAAAGGCTTGCTATAAATACTGTGCTTTACTTACAGTACTCATTTCATCTTGCAACAACCCTTTCTCATGACTAGTTATCCTCGTTTTACAGATGAGAAAATTAAGGCACTAAAAAGTTAACTGATCCATTTTAACCCCGTTGGTTAATTAATTGAGCCAGAATTTATAGCTGGGTTATCTAGCTCAGTAAATTTCTTGGGACAAGATTCATGTGGGATTTATTATTTTTAATGACTCCTTTCCTCAAAAAAAAAAAAGTCTATCATGGTACCTGGTATATGTCAGGCACTCCATAGTCTTTGCTGATATCAGCTGGGGACCACTCTGTCTTAACATTCACAAGCACAGTCATTCTCCAGATAGCCCCAAACTGCCTTACAGCACCCTTTTACTATGGGGATTGGTGGTAACAATTCTAGCAAATTTTGACTGTGTGCTGCGTTCATGCCAGGCACAGCATTCATTTCTTAAGGTCCACTAACACATGGAATCACCACAACCCTAAGTAGTAGTTATCTGTCTGCAGCTGAGCCTCAGAAAGGTTAAATAAGTCACTCAGAGTCACACAGTAAGTTACAAGGCTGGGCTCCTCTCCAGGATCCGGCTATCTCCTGCACTCACTTCCCCCCACAGCCTCCCTGACAGCTTGCTTCCTGAGGGTCCCCCACAGTGGAGGATGGATTTGCTAGTCTCTGGCTGGGCTGTTTTGTGCAGTGACCAAGGACACACATTTTGTTAGACATTTCGGCCTGAATAAAGGGGCTCAGGCCTTTAGTTTGCGGCTGTGGAACAGAGAAAAGCCAACTGACCCAGAAGGGGATTGAACTTGTGACCTAGATTTCAGAGCACCAGGCTCATACCGCTGGGCTGCAGACACAGCACCTCCAGCGCGCTGTTTTCTGAGAGACCTGCCATGCATTTTAAAATTTTGTGCAGCGTCTCCCCAACGCCCTCCCCCCCCCCCCCTCCTTGCTGAAGATTAAGAAACAGAGATTCATGTGAGACCAGGGCGAAAAGAAAATAAACCGTGATTGAAATTCATGCTTCTGGACGCGCAGCTTAGCCCGCTGAACTCCACTCGCGTCATCTCTGCCACCTCCATTCTGTGATTCATTTCAGGCGGTGGCCCTCTATGTATGTGTAAAAATCCCCCTGAATGCTTTCCCCTGAGGGCAGTCAAGGCTTCCCTCTGAAGTTCAGCGCCAGCGCTGGTGTGTGCGAAGGGATGAACAACGTACATTTTCAAGTCTCCCCAAAGCTTCGAGCCAAAAGGGGGGGGGGAGAGAAAGAAAGAAAGAAAGAAAAGAAAGAGGAAAAAAAAGTTGTCCATTCCCCTTTTTCAGCCCTTGCACTTCAAATGCTAATGAAAAGCGTGTTGTCTTGGGCCGTGAATAGGTCTAAAATCTCTGGTTTGAAAGTATTTGCATACCCTCCTGAATAGGGAGGCAGCGAGCAGACAGGATTAGCGCTACACATCACCTCCTCCAAAAAGGAGCTGACAGGGCTGGGGAAAATTGAGTGTGGGCAAAAGGCTGACTGCAAGGTGGGGGGGGGGGGGGGGGGGGGGGGGAGGCGGAGCAGGGTCTTCTCCAGAGACTCAGCCTTTCCTTCATTCTCCCTTGGAAAACAAAAACAAAAACAAAACATTAAGGGAGATCATACATAGCAAACAAATAATCCAAGTTAAGGAATTTGCAAAAAATGTAAAAAAAAAAAAGAAGAAGAAAAAGAATGAGGGTGGGGGAGATTTTAACAGATCACTCAAAAACAACTTGCATATTTTAAATTTTGCAATTCACTAAAGACATACACTTTTTTAAAGAGGTGGAACCAACCGTTCTTGCATTTTTGATGCTCATTTTATATATGATCCCCATTGTAGATCTCTCTCTGGCGTGATCAAGTATTTTTATTGCCTAAACTTCCTTCCTTTGTTTTATGACAAGTTTCTTTCTTTAGTTACAGTAACTATCTCCATGCTTTAGCTATTTGATTCTGTTGAGTTGTGTCTTTAGAATAAAAACCTCTATGGTTTTCTTAGACCCAAGTGGTATGGGTAGCTTTATAGTTTTTCCCATGTTTTATTGATTTGTAAATTGCCCATTTAGAATGGTATCAGAAGTGTGAGAATTGTCCTATTTCCCTTCGAACAGGCAATTTATTTGAATGTTAATTTGTAATAAATTTCTAAATTGATATCTTTTACTGTCAATTTCTTTCATTTCTATTTCTTTGACCATTAACAAGGATTACTTTTTTTTTTTCATTCGTTTCCTATTTGTATTCTCTCTCGGATGAGCTACTTGGTTTTTTTGCCTATTGACTGGGATGCAGACTTCTTTCATAAACTTGAATGAATATTTGCAAATTATGATATGAGCATTTCAGATGCAAATATATTGTTCTAGCTTACTCTTTATCATTGCATAGGCATATTTGAATCTTTGCTTTCCAACCAATCTGTTTTCTTGTTTGTGATCCCAACAAATATTTTGTACAGGACACTAAGCTGCAGTCCAAATGCAAGACAGTGGATCAGCTTATCCTGAAGTGAAAATGGAGCAAGTAGAGAGGACACAAGACACTATGAAAAAAGAGTTCAATGGAGCACATGTCTAAACTGGGTATCCTGGAATTTAAGACACACTTACCTTTCCCTGCCTTGAGGTAGAGCTAGACTGAGCTCTGAGCAGTCTGACTGACAGTTCTCAGGGAATCCTGCTGTCAAGGACATGATGTCAAGGGCTCATGTCGACAGACATCTTTTTGCTAACATAACTTTGTACCAAATAAATTAACCATATTGCAGTAAAAAAAAATATTTCTTGCTACTAGCAAATCACAGAGTAACTTATTAAAGATCCTTCCGCTCTTTAATGCCTAAAATAAAGGCAATCATTTTGCATAAAAAATGCATCAGACTTATGACAATCTTTCGCTGTTAGAACTTAATAAGTAAATTAAAAAATCCAACTCTTAAAAGCAAATGAATTAGGGAGCTCTCTTTTTCTTTTTTGAGTTTTATTTCCTATCAGGGTAGCTCAGATTTAAAAAAAAAATTTTTTTTAAGAAAATGATATATATTGTTGTTTTAAAGTAACATAATTCACAGTGAGACACTTATGGGGAATTTTGAAATCTCTGTCCCACGAGATCTTTAAAAGCAAGACAAGCTACATTCAAGTTTGTTAATGTGTAGGTAAATCTTTTCTTTAGAAAAGAAATTTATTTAAAAGCTTTCTAGAACTATTCTTTTGTATACATGATAAACAGTATGCTTTATAATAGTTTTTTAAAAATTCTCTAAAGAGGTTTTTTTTTCCTTGTTAAAACTTCCAAAATTTGTGAGCCAAGAAGGAGTATAAAAGAAAAAAAAGTTAAGCTTTTTATAAAGCTCTATCTATCATCTATCTATCTATCTATCTATCTATCTATCTATCTATCTATCATCTAGCTATCGAGTACATGAACATCATGCACATTCATTGAGCACCTGATATGCACAATGTTTTCTCCTTGGTACTGCAAGGACACAGTATCTCTTGCTATCAAGGAAATTAAAAAGATAAATTACAATAAATGGTAGTATGTGTTCCATACTCAATTAGTGGCAAAGGCAAAAGCTATAGAGAAGTGTTATTCAGCATGGAGCCTATGAACTGGTGCCAGTTTCCAAAATGCTTGTTCTGGTTTGAGCTGATTAAATACAGAAACTGAGAATAGGCAGTTAGATTAAACCATGTGATTTCATGTTTGCTAAGTTTCATAATGCCATATCTGGCCTTATATTTTGTATGACTTTATTTACTAAAATTTCTTTATTCTAGCACTTTATTTTTATTATGTTTTGCAAAAGTAGAAATATATGAATGACAATTTGAAAACAAGTCTGGTCCTTCATCCTGAGCAACTCTGAGACATAGCATATACTTTATACAATCACACATGGCTAAGCACCCATCTACAGAGATTAGAGATATATGGAAGAGCATGTGTGGGTCCCCTTGTCCCCAGCTACTGTCAGCAAAGGAAGATCTTTTTTTGAAACCCTCCCTCTTCTGTCTGTTCCAGAAGAAAAATTTCTTTTACTTTTCCATCTTTAGAGGCTATTATCTCTTGAGCTATATTGAGTATCATCTAGTATTGAGTTACTGTCACCTAGTTCTCAGTCTAGAGGATTTAGCACCAAAAAGCGAAAGTCATTTTTTCTGCAAAAACACAAGTATTGTACAAAAACCTTAAGGAAAAAAAAAGAAGAATGCCAAAAGAAAAATTTTAAAGGAATCCTGTCAAGTCTGTTATATCATTTTTCAAACTTATTTGAGCAGAGAAATCCTTCAAAGGGAAAATTCCCATGTTCATATTTGCCTGACAGACTTCCTATGAAGCTAAAGGAAAATGATTAAATGTTCATACCTGCCTGACCAGGTAGTGGCACAGTGAATAGAGCATTGGACTGGGATGTTAATGACTCAGGTTCAAAACCCCGAGGTTGCCTGCTTGAGCATGAGATCATAGTCATGACCCCATGGTCACTGGCTTGAAACCCAAGGTTGCTGGCTTGAGTCCAAGGTTGCTGGCTGAGCAAGGGGTCACTGGCTTGGTTGGAGTCTCCTGGTCAAGACATGTATGAGAAGGCAATCAATGAACAACAAAGGCACAGCAACAAAAATTGATACTTCTCATCTCTCTCCCTTCCTTCTTGTCCTGTCTAAAAAAGAAAAAAAAAGGTTGATACCTTTATAAGATATGATATAAATACATAGTATAACTTATATACATTGTATATAATATATTAATATATGATTATTTTATTATTTAATATTATTTTATAATATATAGCTAGATGATAAAATATAATTAATTATATAATTTTATAGATTATTAATATTGATACAAGCATAGACTTACGGAATTTTGAAGTTAAAAAAGATCTTCAAGTTTCTGCCAGGCATTTTGCAAAATATGTCACATGGAAATATTATGAATGGTTATATAGAATGAAAAAAGTTTCTGTCCTTACTTGACTTTGGATACTTTTGAGTTAAAGTTACAACAGCTGGATTTCCCAGAGGCCTTATTAATATTTTCGGATCAAAGGGTCCATGCATTTCCCTTGTACTCTCTGTCTCTCTCTCTTGCTAAAAAATATATGTATATTTGTTCCTGAAAAGCTGAAAGAATACTTCCCAAGAGGTTTGCATACATGTTTATTTGCAAATGTTAGTCTCAAACAGTCCAGCTAGCCTGCCACTTTTAAAGGTATTGACTGAGTAGCCCTTATATGAATAATCCTCTTAAAATAACAATACAAACTCTGGAAAGAATACACAGCTAGTGCTCAACTTATGACCATGATTGGTTCTGACAGACTGGTCGTAACACGATTTGGTCATAAGTTAAATAGGCTATATGTACAGTACTGTGAAATGATGTTATAAAAATCTTTAAGTCATATTTTATCATAATTTTCTTTCATTATTGTTATATATCATAATTTTCTTTATTTTATGCCAATTGTATCATCTCTACACCATTTTGTTTCTTATTTGTCAGGTTTAAGTAAAACATTGCATTACCAGTACAACTGGTTTAATATTTGCAAAGACAACTTCCTCTTGGTAGACATCTTGGGAGGGGTTTGATGAAAAATATCCAAGACACAAAACACAAATTGCTATATCCAGTCTGGGATAACAGTTGAAATGGTGCACGCGGATATATATGGTAGTGCTGCCGGAAGCTGGTCCGCACTGTCCTACGCCCAGCTGGGCAATGCTTGCACTGCCAGATGCGGAGCAGTCGTGGCTAGCAATTGTGGTCGTAAAGTTGAATGGTCATAAGTTGCATAGGTCGTAAGTTGATCAATATTTGTAAAGAATAATTACCTAACGGTACTGGAAAGTCACCCAAAATAGGCAGATTCTGGAGGGCAGCTGACACTTGGAAAAAAGAAGTGGCACTGTGTGAGTTTTCTGTTTTTAGGGTAAGCCAAAAGGTCACTGGTTTGAAGAAGTAGAAAACAAGTTTCTCTGGGTGACTAGAACAGAGACAGAGCACTACATTCTGCATATAAACTTTGCAGAAATCTCTGGCTGATTTCTAAACTATATATTCATAGTTTAGAGGCAAACTTCTAATAGCCCATCCAAAGCTAAAAGAACTAAGCTAAAATTTCAAAATTCACCAATCCATATGTTGATTTCACCCACAAACAACCTCCAAGTTGACACATAAAATCAACTATTACATATGGCAACCTGTATCTTGACTGTTTTCAAGAGCTTTGGTGTTACTTGGAAACAATATTTGCATTATTCCAGGATCTGGTGGCAGTACAAGGGAAGTGACTCTGGGGTCCGGCCTTCCTGAGCTTAAATCCTGAGTCTGTGGGATGTTAGGCAAGTTTATGAAGTCCTCTGACTCATTTAATTCATCTTTATGATTAACATGAAAATGTCCTTGAGACACAAAGTTGCTTAAAATATTACACACCTACGGCAATGTCTGGTACATAAAACACATTTAGTTTTTTTAAAAGTTTTTCACTGATTTGAGAGAGAGGGAGAGGTAGAAAGAGAGAGACATCAACTCATTTTATTTAGTTTTATAATCATTACATGCCCTGACCTGGTGTCATGACTGCTGGCATGCCAGATTGATGCTTTATCCACTGCGTCACATGGCCAGGGCAGAACATATTTAATAAATATTATAACCTTTCTTTTCTTATTCTCAATTTTCTATAGTTTTCAAGTGCTTCAAATGCCAAGGATGCTATCTTTACATGCTGTTCTTTGTCTGATTGAAGAATTAATTATAAACCCATTGAGCATAGCTCAACTAAAAATATAGCAAAGGAAATGAAAAGTATTATAATGTTATATGAGTCCTTTTATATAGTTCTTTAAAAAGAAAATTGGGTACAGCTGAGCCTCATTGGAGGGGAACTGGGAACTGAACCCTGCCTCTGTGGGTACCTGCCCTATTAATTTCTTTATGAAGAAGCTACCTCTCACTTCTTCACGCATCACTCTGTCTCTTCTTCAATTTGGTTTGCATCTAGTTGTGGTCTGTACTGACTATCCTGGCTTAGCGTGACCTTAGTTCCTCAAAAGTAAGAATTTGAATGGTTGTTGATCAGCCAATAGATTTCCTAACATAGATTCAATATCCATCCTAGTCCAATCAGGGTTATGACATGGTATATGCACAATCACTTAGTTCTGCTTGCTAGGGAAGAGAATAGTAGAAAATAAGACTTATAGGGAAAAGAACCCACAGCATGTTAATCACTGCCTCATCTTCCTCACTTTCCACACTACAAAATACTAGCTCTTTTATTTCAATTTCAGGAGGATGAGAATTGTTTACTCTCCTAAAGAGGTTTTCCTTTCCCTAGGCTTCCTCCAGAGAAGAGAAACAATTTTCCCAAGAGAAATATGTTTTATTTCCCCAAGCTGAGATAACTTGTTTATTGACCCTCTTTTTAAATAAGACATCTTTTAAAATGTTCGAGCTCACATTCTCCCAAGAGATCAAGCCTTGTGGGCTTACTTTCTTACTTATTGCCATGCCACTTAATTGAATTATGTCATCTTGTCATTGCCTTGTGGGATCTCAGGGGCCCTGGGAAAAGGGCGGTGCTGAATGCTTTGCATTCCAAGATCTCATTCTCTTCTCCTCAAACTGCTCATTCTCTTCATCCTGATGCTGGTTGTGCAAAATAAATATTCCAAGGTGGTGATGGCCACATGAAAAAGATCAAATAGAGATTTCAGGTATTATTTGATCAATTACATCTATTTTAACAGCCAGTTCTACCCATTAAAACAGGAGAACATATCGCTTTTTCTCAAAGTTTTGTCTTTTGGTCTAAATTGTTCATGTCACAGCTTTACATCTTCCTTTTGGTTGCAGATACATTGTTTTTGTTTTTTTTTAAGCCACAGAGCTTATTAGCTAGGCAGCTGTTGTAATAGTATGTTATAGTAATTGTAAGGTATTTTCCCGCAGAGGAAGAAAGAAGGGCATAGCCACAAAGTGTGGAATAGCAAAAGCTTTATTTAGTAGAGCGCATCCCAGACAAGGTTCTCTGGTCCACAAGATGGGCCAGAGAAGTCACACCACCTCTCCTGTTTGGGGATAATTTATAGCATCAGTAGGGTGGTTGGGTTGATATGACGTGGTGAAATTTCATTGGCTGACAGTTGTTCTTTTTCAAAGGGCTCCTGGAAATTTTTTTTTTTTTTTTGGCGTGCATGGGTGTGGGCAGTTCCAGCCAAAGTTCCCGGGTCTGGTTCCTCACATGACCTTTCCCTATTGCCAACCGACCTCACGTTCTGACCTTTTATGTTAGATACGGGCGCCACTATTCATCTGGCTACTTCCTGCTTTTTAGGGGCATCGTGGGGAAGGGAGGTCGGAAGGTGGTGGCTCTGAGGGAGTCGCGTATATGGGTGTAGGAACATCTGTTTGATCGTGACTCAAGAAACCTCATGGATGCAGCCCTGTAAGTATTTAAAAAAGAGGAGCAAATATGAGTAATATGTTGATAATTAGAAGAGGACCTAGGATAAGGGCAGTCCAGGTGAGGATGGGTGCCTGCCATCAGGAGTTAAGCGGGTTGTAGAAGGAGAGATTCTTGCACAGTTTCTCTTGTAGACGGTTGAGGACATTGATGTTTTCTTCCATCAGGCCAGTCACATGGAACAACATTGCTTTCTGCTTTAACTACTCTGGTGGCAGGTTCCCAGTGGGAGGGCTAGAAGCAACAGGAGGATCTGCAGGTCCCAACCTTTTAGTGCACTGGAGACAGGTAGGGCCCAGTGGTTCTGACTGCCAGCAGTCCTGCATGGGGGCAAGTTTGAGGCGAGAGACATGGTACCAAGGTGTTTGCCCTAGGAGCTTGGCTGCAGTAGGAGTAGTCAATATTACCATATGGGGTCCCATCCACCCCCATAACTGAGACCCTTGAGGAAACTAGAGGTCCAGAGTGTGATGGAAAAACAGAGAAGGTAGCCCCATGTCCACAAGAAATGAGATGGACTTACTTGTTACTTGTAGCATTACGCTGGGCTTGGTGAGGGTGATGGGGGTCTTCAAGTCTGGGCTGCATCAGTCATCCATGAGATTAGGACGGGAGCTCAAATACTAGAAGCCCTGAATGTAAGGGATCTCTAACCATTTCCCAGTTCTTTGGCAATAGTTAAATTGGTGAGGATGTTAAAATCAAAAGTCCCTTCAGGAGGCCACCTGGTTTGATTATCCAGTGGGTTCTGTGGCCCGGCCACGATGGAGAAGAAGATCAGTTTCTTCTTCTTTAGGGAGGGAGAGATTCCAGATAAAGTACTCCAGGAGTGTTTTTGAGTCAGGTTTAGATTCCTGTGCCTCTATGGCCACCCTCAGCCCTTGGAATGATCAGAGATGAGAATTGGCATCCCACAACTCAAGCTCTGGTCACCAGATGGTTAGGTAGAGTGGGAGTGTCTGGGACGTCTCCATGGGCACACATGCACTTGGAACAAATAAGAGATCCCTGACATAGCTGTGATTATGAACAAGGAATCTCGAAGGAAAGTACTGAGGGGAGGCTGGAGGCAGGGGACGTACCGCACCATGCACCTAAGTGGGTGGGAGGTCGGAGATCCTGGTTCTTCCTCGGAAGGAAAGGGGAGAGGAGCGGCCCCAGCGGGATGGGCTTCAAGCTCCTCCTGGATTTCGGCACCAAATGTAAGGTATTTCCATGCCAAGAAAGAAAGGTGTATTTACCAAGTGTGGAATAGCAAAAGTTTTATTTAGTAGAGTGCATCCCAGATGAGGCTCTCTGGTCCATGAGATGGGGGCCAGAGAAGTCATACCACCTCCCCTGTTTGGGGATAATTTATGGCATCAATAGGGTGGTCGGGTTGATATGATCTGGCGAAATTTCATTGACTGACAGATAGTCATTCTTTTCAAAGGCCTCTTAGGAAGTTTTTTTTTTTGGCGTGCATGGGTGTGGGCAGTTCCAGCCAAAGTTCCCGGGCCTGGTTCCTCACGTGACCTTCCCCCATTGCCAACTGACCTCACAGGAATTAAACAAATAGAAATATAGAAAAATATGGAAGATATTTAAAAATAATTAGGATATAATATTGAAAGCAATTAAGGAAATTTAAGTTATGTCGTCTGGGTAGGGATTAATCTAGCATGTACAGATATGACAGGCAGACTCTGCCTTTCGCACAGGGCTCAGTTAGTGTGTGTGTGAAGTTATATATAGATAAGACATGGCTTGATGTGATAACTCTGTAGGTTAACATAAACAAGAAGCTTCCCTAGGAATACCTTAAAAGTGGCTTGATTTAACATTTCAGTAGATTAACATAAAAAGACTCCCTACAAAAAACTCCCAAAAAGGTAGTTTGAGGTGATAATCCTGTAGATCAGTGGTAGTCAACCTGATCCCTACCGCCCACTAGTGGCCGTTCCAGCTTTCATGGTGGACGGTAGCAGAGCAACCAAAGTATAAATAAAAAGATAGATTTAACTATAGTAAGTTGTTTTATAAAGATTTATTCTGCCAAACTAAGCAAAAATCTGATATAAAGTACTTGGTAAGTAATTATTATTATGTGCTTTAACTTGCTGTAACTCTGCTTTATAAATTTTATAAAGTAAAATTACTTCCCTACTTTATAAATCACCATTACTGTGAAACCAGTGGGCAGTTAGAAAATTTTACTACTAACAGAGATACAAAAGTGGTATAAAAAGGTTGACTACCCCTGCTGTAGATTGACACCTGTTAGAAGGTGTAGGCCAGAAAAGGCACTAAAGCTAAGGGGACCTCCTGCTGAGGTAGTCACCCAGACTCAAACATTGAACATGGATTGTCTCCATGCTGCTCTGATTAAGGACAACTGAGAGGAGCATGCAGACGTACCCAGGCACGCCAAAAAGGATTTGTGAGTAATAAACTGCCTGTGTGATTCTTGCAACTAACTTATGTGTCGGTCGTGTCTTTCCTCTGATGGCAGTTGGTCTTGCCACTGATAAGTAGAATCCTCATAGCCACCTCAAGAGTAGTCTTGAAGAGGCTGCCAGTCCTGCTGTTAAGCAGGAGTGACCCACTGTGCAGGGATATCGAATTGGGGACGCCTGATCGATATAGAGCTTGAGCTCTACTGGGACAGCAGCTGAGTAATTTTTCAGCTTTAGTCATCATTTTTACCAGGGGAAAAATGTTCATGGGTGAAATGATTCATTCTATAGCCTACAAGGCTGAAATTAAATCTGGCATATTACTGTGTGATATCAAAGGTTACATGGAAAAGGTTTATATACTATGCAAATGTATTTTTAGTTTTTCTATTTAGCTTTCATAAAGCTTGACCCACCTTAACTAATGTGCTTGAGTTTGAGATAGGGTAATTAATGAGAGCTCTATTTCCTCTTCTGAAGGCATCTGAAGCAGGCTTTCAGGGTGGTCAAATGTTGATGTGTTATTGACACTGTCTTGGAGCAGAGTAGTCAGTAGTCGGACTCATTTATCAGTTTTTGTTCCAGAGGGCCTGGAGCTGAGCTCATTTAGAGGCTGAATTATCTCTGGCCCTTAGAGCCAGACGGCAAGTTCCTGTGAAGGTGGGGAAAATTGCTTCTAGGCATTATTGGAAATAATCTCCACACCTGCCACAGCCTCCAGGAGTAGGTTGATAAAACAGAATGTGCTACATTCCTCCCACCAGCTCACTGCCCCAAACAAACACTCCACAGCCAGAATCAAATTCAGCATGAAACATAGAAGTTTTCAGCCCCCTTTGCTTACAAGTCCCATTTGACCTGAACTCTCTCAAATACTCTATATTTTCAAGAAGGAAAATTGGGTTAGCTATCGCTTTCCATCCAGGTGCTTAAGTAAGTCTTTTCTTCTTCTTGTAGTTATGAAACAGCATGGTCAAAGACAAAGAATGGGGAAACACTCATGTGTAGGTTTACAGGAGTATTATTAAAAAGAAGGAATTACTTTGCTTCAAAGGTAGAGATTTACAATGCCTGTATAGTGTTTCTAAAGGGGATAATGAAAGGTTTGGCCAGAGTTCTATTTATTGTACTTATGGGTTTTTTTTAACTTGCATATGTATGTTAACACACACGCATAAACACACACACACGAGATCTGTCTATAATATATAGGTTCTATGTATCCTATCCGCCTTTTGGGATTATTAAGAGAGTTAGTGATTCATTTTCTTACTTAAAAACAATATTTTGTTTAAAAGATACAAAACTATAGAAGACATCATCATTTAAGAAGTTGTTATCGTGCTAATATGTTTTGTAATCGTGGGCCTTTTATATTTATCCAGAAATGCTGAATATAGGATGGTTTATATTATAGCAAAGACATTTGCTGAGTTGGCATTTTCTTACTTTTATCAATAACATTTTATCATTTTTAACATACATGCTTCTTATTATTGCCCTTTGCCTGTATTAAGTTAATAATAAAAAAGTGCTAGAAGCATGAGAGAACATGGGCTTTAGAGCCAACTGGACCCACAATTAACTCTTGGTTTTACAAGTGAGTCACTGAGTGACCTTGGGAGAATCCCATAAACTCTTTGACTTTTTACCTTTATTTTGCTAGTCTATTGAACAGGCATGCAATCCTTAATTCTCATCAAAGTTTTTTTTTAAATAAGAGTTCTATATAATTTTGTATTTAAAAAGCACCTAAGAGAGTGAGTGATTCTATAAATGAAAAAAATCAGTGGTGGCCAGATTCTGCCTTGTAGGAAACCTAGTCATTGTAATATGACAAATTAACTGAATACCTCAAACAAATCAATGCTTTTTGAAGTCCAATTCTAGAGAATCATCTCAAGGAGGCCTTCCATATATAAATTCCCTAGGAGATTTTTATCATACTAAATAAATAAGTCTAAAAAGTCATTAATATAATATTATTCTCATTCTGTTAGAAGAAAACAAAATGTTCTATCCAAGAAGGAGATAAGGAGTTCAGGTTGCTGTTTTTGTTTTTTTCTAAGAGGGATAGCTCTTAATCAGAGTGCATTCTCCATTCAAAATAATCTGTGAAGACTGGCATGAAAATGCAGATTCCTAATTGAACAAAGACAATAATTCCCAGATTGAAGTACAGTGATGAATAGCTCTGTGGTCCAATTATCATCAGACTTTTATTTCAAATGGGAGGCTGAAATCACAGATGAGTTTGCCTTAATTGAAAGAAATAGCTGAAATTGTATTTTTAATACCCTTTTGTAACATTATGTATGTAGGTCATCTTTTTTTTCATGTATACATGACAGTGCCCTGGTTATGTCCACTTAAGACAGCAAGCTGTCATGGTGAGAGGCAGGCCTAGCCTTCTCTCAGAGGTAATAGCATCTAGGAGTTAATCAGAGCCATAAAACTGTATCACTTAAATTAAGGAACTGAAGAGTAAATTCTTTATCATATCTATGTGTTAAGTCATAGACTAACGTGGAGATCTAACTCGAGGTAATGTTAGTTCAAGCAAGATTTTCCTTTATTCTAATTTTCCTTCATTATATATCCATTTAAAAACCATAATAGGGTAGCTTAACCATGAATACATGGCACCCACCCCCAAATTAGGGCAGATCTAATAGATTAAGGAGAGATGGTTGAAAAAATACAAAGGAAATACAAAGTCTATGCTTCTCAAACAGCCAGTGAGCACTGAAGAAACATGTGCTGTATGGTTGAGTTGGAGGTGATATTAGGTTGGAAGAAGCAAGGATATAGACACGATGTTAGTCATGATTCTTCTTCTCAGGGTCTTCATCCATGCCAATGGGGATTCCAGTCTCAGACACAGGAAGCCATGTCACCAACCATCACCAATCATCTGCATTTGTGTAGAATTTCCCAGTTTTCAAAAGGATTTCACAAACTGTATTTCATTTGATCATCAACCTGCCAAGCTAGGTGTGGTTAATATCATCGTATCTTTTCACAAATAAAGAAACTAAGGCCTGGACCCTTGCTTAAGGTGACAGAGCAAATGAGTGCAAAGCTGAGGTGAGTCCACAAGCTTTGAGCAATGATAACTAGCCCAATGTGTACCATGTCACTGGAGTAATTGTAAATGACTCCAACACCTTGGTGTGAAGACTGCAACATGCCACTGTGTATCAAGCTGTAGAAACAACAACAAAGACATCTGTGCGGAGGTCTGTCACATCCATTAGGTTTCACAATGAGTGACATATTTGTTAGCCCTATTTTACAGATGTGGAAAGTGAGGCACTCACAGGATAGGTGATTTTTCTAAAGTCACAGAACTGGTTAAGTGCTGCAGCTAGACCCAACCCAGACTGCCTGACTCCAGATTCTGTGCTTTCTTTTTTATGTCAGCAGGACAGCCTCAGGTTCTTCTCCATCCCTTCCGCTGCTGTTTACAGAATTTAATCATTCAGTCAACAAGAAGTTATAGCAGTGTACAAAACAGAACCAAATCCTTGCCCCAAAGAGCTTACCTTCTAGTAGGCTAGATAGGCAATTCACAAAATAGGTAAAAAAAAAAAAATACTGTGTGTTTGATGGTGGTCATTGTTATAGAGAAAAATAAAGCTGGAAAGGATTTTCTGGGGACAGAAAAACTGCCATTTCAGATCGGGTAGTTCGTGGAGGTATCCACTGAAAGGTAGCATTTGAACAAAGACCTGAAGGAGGTGAGATGTGAACCTGCTTTCAGGCAGAGAGAGGAGCAAGTGGTCCTGAGCTCAGCACTTGTCCGGTCTTGTTCCAGGAATAACATGAACTGCTAGTGTGACTGGAGCTCAGTGGGCAAGGATAGAAGTAATAAGGGGGAGGCCCAAAGATGATGAGACGTCAAACAAGGCCAGGCGTCCGGCTGGCATGAGGACTTTTCTGAATGAAATGGAAGCTTTTGATGGGTTTTGAGGAAAGGATGTTACCATCTGACTTATATCAAAAGGATACATTCTGCATCTGTGCTGAGAATAGACTGAACAAGGGTCAGGACAGAAGCAGGAAAATCAATTAAGAGACTAACAATAATAATAATAACAACAGAGATAATAATAATAATAAGCAAACAATGACATTGGCTCCAACTAGGTAGATTGTGAGAAATTGTCAGAAAGATGAGAAATAGGTCTGTTTCTAACCCTGTTGCTATTTACTTGCCTTGGTTGCTAAGTACTTGGAGATAACTGAGAGGGAAAGAACATTCACAGAAAATGTGCCTAGGAGTGGCAGGCAGCCATGGGAGTGCACTGCTCAGATCTCTCTTCAAGAGCGAACCTGCTGTGAGGAGTGGAGGCTGCTGACAGCCCGCAGCTGCTGCGCCTCGGTGACCCTGGGCAGCAGCACTCTCGCTGAGACCACCCTGGCCAGTCTGCTCCCAGCCAATGACAGCGCCCAGCAGAGGCACTGCAGCCAGGCTCCTGCCAACACTGGGCTCCGCTAACAAACAGACACGTTGCTCTGGGAAGAGACTCCCTCAGGCTGCATTGCACTCTGAGGCTCTCCTTGCCCAATCCTCATCCCTTGGTGAGAAGCCTAATTATAGGTAGGCACTAGAATACTAGAAAACTCTTTGGCTAAGCCCCCAAAATAAGTTTGATTAAGTCAAATAACCAAGAAGCATGAACCCAGTGAAGCAGAGCAGTGGGAGGAACCTATCCTGAGATGCACCCATTTTACACCTGTGACATCTGTTTCCTCTCCCTTATCCTTTCCTAGGCACTCCCCTGTCCCAAATGAATCCTTGCACTTCAAGTTCCATTTTGGCATGTTTCCCAAAGGACCTAAACAAACACACTTGGTATCTCTCATTACCCTTAGGCTTCCAGGGTTCTGTCTTTCTGTAGGCTGAGGTTCTTGGAAGTCCGACTGGCATATCTAAATGTTTGCTCTAGCCCAGGGGTCCCCAAACTTTTTACACAGGGGGCCAGTTCACTGTCCCTCAGACCATGGGAGGGCCGGACTATAAAAAAAAACTATGAACAAATCCCTATGCACACTGCACATATCTTATTTTAAAGTAAAAAAACAAAACGGGAACAAATACAATATTTTAAAAAAGAACAAGTAAATTTAAATCAACAAACTGACCAGTATTTCAATGGGAACTATGCTCCTCTCACTGACCACCAATGAAAGAGGTGCCCCTTCCGAAAGTGCAGCGGGGGCTGGATAAATGGCCTCAGGGGGCCACATGTGGTTGCGGGGGACCATAGTTTGGGGACCCCTGCTCTAGCCAATAGAAAAAATGATACTACTTCTAATAAATATAAATTGAGCTCTTGCCCTGGGTAAATAACTTGGTTGGTTAAAGCATCATCCCAAAGTGCAGAGGTTGCTGGTTTGATCTCCTGTCAGGGAGGGCACATAGGAACAGATTAATAGTCCTCTCTCTCTCTCTCTCTCTCTCTCTCTCTCTCTGCCTTCTTCTCTCTTGCTAAAATCAATAAATAAATTTTTTTAAAAAAAATTGAGCTCTTGCTATGTGCCTAAAACTGGGCTAAATGCTTTGCATGGAATATATCTTTTTAATCTTTACTACAACTTAGTGAGGAATGTACTGTTTTATGTATAAGGAAGCAGAGTCTTAGAAAGTTAGAGAATTTGTCCAAATTCAAATAGCTGGTATATAAAGGAGTTGCCATTGAACTTAGGCAGTCTGATATAAATCTAAGCTCTTGTTACTCTCCCTCTCAGGATGGGATCCTCCCACTGCCCTGCCCCACTGGCTTCACGTCTCTTGGTTATTTGGTGCCTGTTTGCAAACATCATCATGCGATTTTGACCAAACTTATGTTGGGAACTCAGCAAGAAACTAATACCTTAGTATTCTAGTACCTCCCTGCAATTAGACTTTCTATCAACTTCATAGGGTCATACAGTTTCACTTCTTTCAAAGAAAACTGTTCTCATTTCTCTGCAAATATTGGTCTGATGCCTGCTTAGTGTCTTTATTACCACATTTCATAATTAGGATTTTCTTAGAATTATTTTTAAGGGACAACTATTTTATAAACTATCACAGGGTGAAGAAAAGAGCCTTCAGTTGGGATCAGACAACCTAATTTATATTCCTAACTCCAATACTGAGGCAGTTTTCCCATGCAAGTCACAAAACTTCATCTGAACTAATCAAGGAAAAGAGGGAATTTATTTGCTATTCAAACTGGAAAGTGCAGAGGGTGGCTTTATTTTCAGGCCGAGTTGAAAGGTTCAACTAACAAGAACTGTGTCTCTCTCACTGTGTCTATCAGCTATATCTGCCACTGTCTGGGCTTCATTCTTGATAAGCTCATTTTATTTGACAGTGAAGATGGCGCCCCGTCTGTGCTACATTTTCCTCAACACTAAAGATCACAAAAGAAAAAGAACTCTCTCTTTCTATATCCTTAGTACCTTATTACCCTAAGTATATCCAGCATATAAATCCTTAAACAATGACTTGATTGGCCCTATTTGAGACAGGTGTTTCACCATGAACTAGTCATTGAGTTTAGAATGATGACGTATCTAATGAGTCACCCTGACTGATGGGTTCACCTCTGGACTAGGAAATGAGGGACTGAGTGACTAGTCATCACATCATAGGAGACATTGATTCTGCAATAAAAATTAATGTGTAAATGTAATAACTCCTACACAACCACCTTCAGAGATATTCCAAATATAAATCACATGCTTCTTCCCAGGGCAAGAAACCCAAAGCCTCATTTATCTGCCACAACCAGCTCAAAGCCTCAAAGTCCTGAGCTATATAAAACCATCTCCACCAGGCCAAGATGTGTCTTCTTTTGATCCAGCAAATTAAAACTGAAAATAAGTTACCTGACTCCATATTACCCCTCCATACACATATACACACATAAAACACTCAGTATAAAATACTGAAATAAGAACAAGTTACTTGCAATAAAAAAATGCAATTCAAGACAGAAAAAGAATGGTAAACCAGCAGCCTCTAGTCTTTAATAAAGATGAGGCCATGATCTGGTAGTAGAGAAAGTTCCTTGATTTGATCCTGGATATATGATTTAAGGTCCGTTTGCTTTCAGCCAGTTCTAAGAGCCAGTAACCAAACCCAAAGTTCTTCCCTTGACATGTTCTTAAATACTGATTTATGTATTCATTTCTTACCCTCTACCTCTTTCTCTCAACTTGCTGTTGACTAACTAGAGGCCATCTCGAACAATAGCCATGGCTAGGAAGGCAACACAATCTGAATTATGCTATAAACCCTAGTCCTTCTGATTAACAGAGAAATTTCTGGGTTCTACTGTTATTTAACATCTTTCTGTTATTTTCTGCTACTTAAGGTCCAGAAATAAATAGCTTATCTCTGTGAGGCTCCTGTTTCTGGATCCTCTCTCTCTTTCCTCTCTCCCTCTCCCCCCCCCCTTTTTTTTTTTTTTTCAATTCTTGCTTGAGTTTATCTCTTTCTTAGAATCCTTGAAATATACCAGAATTGGTCAACAGACATTAACACCTGGCTTTTAAAAAAAATTTTTGCCCAATGATGCAGGTTACAAAATTATTTCTTCTGCATTCCCATTGCTGCAGGTAACAGTTTTATCAGACATTTTCTTATAACACCAGGAATCTCTGGTTTCTGGCAGCTGTCTATTCAATTTCTGACAATCATATGCTAAACCATTGCCATGTATTTTAGATTTTTATTATAACATTACTCCACTTTAATTATTAGTAGGGTAAGTTACACTGCTGTAACAAATACATCTAAAAATAAATAATGTTTCAGACACTAAAGGGGTTTGTTTTTCATTTGTAAATCAATCTGGATCAACGTTCCTAGTTCTTGAGTGGCTCTCCTCCATGTATTCACTCAGGAACCTAAGTTCCAAGATATTAATTCTATGTCAGGGATCCACTATGCTTTAAAGCTTTGCTAACATTTTCATTTAGTCAATAGAATTGGGAAGTGAAAAAAAGATCATGAAAAGACCTACTTAGTTCTTAAAAACTTTGACTCAAGAATGGCGTGCATCACTTCCACTTACATTCTAGAATTCAGCCATCAGCATTGACAGACTATAAGAGAGACTGGGAAATGTAGCCCAGATTTATGTCCAGGGAAAAAAAGGAAACATTACTGATGAACAACTAGGAGTCTCTGTCATTCTCAGTAAAGAAAAAGTGTACCTGTGGGGAGGGTGTTTAACTCTTCCAGTGGAAGCTTAGGGTCCAAATAAATTGAGAGCTGATATATAACTAAGTGACTTGGGCAGTTGATGATTTTAATGAGAGTTTCTATAGAATTACAAGATATGAGCTGTGTTTTCAGAGGTTGAGAAATGAGTGGGAGGTGAAGCAAGGGAGGCAACAAATATAGTCAAACTTTCCAAGACCCTTGGTTGTGAAGAAAAAAGCTGGAACAGGTGGAAGAAAGGGTAGATGAAGGTTTTAAACTTTTTTTTTAATTGAAGAGACCCAAGTCTATGTAAATATGGATGAAGGAGACACCAATAGACAGGGAAATTTTTGTAATTTAGCAAAAAAAGTGAATAACAGATGGTGACAAGGCCTTGAACGAATGTAGTAATAGCTTTACTGAGTCGGAGTCATCTCATGATTCACTCTCAGTCTGCTTCTCATTCTTACCTTTGCATTCTTTTATATGCATAGTCCTTGCAGATCTGGGTACAAAGTACATAATATTTTCCTTGTCAGCCCAGAAAAAGATGATAATAATGGTCATAATGGTCATTTTTACCTGTATTTGTTTGCTAAGGTTGCTATACAAGTGTATGCAACAAATTTTATACTCCTGCTAAAATATGGAACAAATAGAAAAATTAAATTAGTACTTCTTAAAGGTATCATGTCATATTAGAAGAATCCCTTGTATTGAGCATCTGCCGTGTGAAAGGTACAGATCTAAGCTTTATCTCATGGGCCTTCCAAGTAAATCCACAAGGAGAATATTATTAACTAATAACTCTACCACAATATGCTAACATGTATTATAATTCTTCAAGAGTGACATAACAAATAAAATATTCCCCAAATTTATTTGAATAGAGAATAGTCTTTTATGGAGACTCTCCTGGAAATACCGATTTGGGGGGAAAATATCATAAAGTTAACTTGTACACATTTACTAATATCCCCAAGTACACATCTGCATTTTAAGAGAAATAAGAAAAACTGTTTCCTTTAAATGATTTACATTGTATTCTTTGGATTTGCAGAGTATAATGTTGAGAAACCACTCTATCTGCTACCAACCGGTAGCAGATTTTCTAAGTGAAAGACATTTCCAAAGAGATAAATCAAAAGAGTAGAGCCTACTTAGAAAAGGAATAAAACATATCTAGTGCAGGGGCATATTATGAGTTAAATTGTGCCCACCCTTACGGAAAACATTCAGTGAAGTTCTAACTCCCACAACCTCATAATGTTACTATACTTGTAGTTAAGATCTTCAAAGAGGTAGTCAAGTTAAAATGAAGTCGTTTGAGTATGCTTTAACCTCATATGGTGCTCTTAAAAAAGAGGAAATTTGGATAGAGACAGAGTCACAGGGAGAATGCCAGGTGAACATGAAGATGACCATCTACAAGCCAAGGAAAGTGGCCTCAAACAGGGCCTGCTCTCACTTCCCTTAGAAGAAACCACACCTGCTGACACCTTGATTTTAGAATTCTGCTCTCCAGAATGAAAACAACAAATTTCTGTTTAAGCCACCTGGTCTGCAGTAATTTGTTATGGTGGCCCTAGCAAACAAATACAGAGTATCTGTTGTTTTGCCTGCCTGTCATCTATTTCTTCCATAGATTTTTTGAGAACCTTTCCTCCCTTTCGCTCAGTCCATGTGGTTTTTCTAGATCTGACCCAATTTTTAGCTCCAAGACAAAGGACATGACCCAAGCCTAACCATTCAGTGTATCCTATCCCATGACCATAGTTATTGGTCAATGACAATAGGCCAGGGTTGGTAATAAAATCTTTCTTAGGAGTTTCAATGCTAATTGGATATAGACCTAGAGCTAATCGTGGCCACTTTGCTTACATGAAGGTATAAATTTCTTGAGAGTGAACCTAATTCAGGAAAAAAGTCAATTTAAGAGATGGTGAAAAAAAGAATTCTGATAACATACAATTTGAGCACTTAGATGAAACTATTCTCAAAGTTGCATACTCTTCTATTTTTTGGTACATGACCAACAACTTCTCTCTTATTTGAATTTGATTTGGATTTCTTTCACTAGAGTTTTGATCAAATGATACAGCTAGTTATTCCTACCTGTATCCAACTGCCTCTTGATTTTCAACAGTCACAGTTTTTTGCTTCCTAACCCCATCCTGAATTCTGCACCCAAGAGGTCCCCTCTTTGCTCCTGAAGAGAAACTTCAGTACAGGGGTTAAAGTTAAGTAGCAATTATACACTTCTTATCTTCATTAGTCTACATGAAACTTGAAAGAAAAAGTAACCTTAATCTGATCTTTTTTAGGCTCTCCTCTTCCCTAGGTTTCCTCTTTAGGCACACATTCAGTTAGAGAAAGTCTTGCTTTTAAGTATCAAAGAACATTTTGAAAGAAGGTTTGAGAAAAATCTAGATCTTGGTGAATTTTAAAACCCATTGCTGAGTAAATTCGAGTAATAAAAATTGAGAATGGAATCCAAAAGTGAATGAAAGTGGGCACAAGTAACTAAACATCTCGTGTTCCCAAACATGTTTTTGTCCTTTAGAGTAAAAATATAAATTTTAAAATAAATATTTTATAAGTAGAATGCATATCTAATTTTACTTTTGGACCATGAAATGAAATATAGTGGTCAGGAGGCAAAACTAAAATATGATGAACTGTCTATGGTCCTGAAAATTCAATTATTAAAAACATGTATACTTTTTATTGTTCTAATTTTATTATAAAGAATGATGAAATATTTCCTCTCAAAGACAGAACAATCCTTAAAGAATTCTGAATATTAGCAGAGAATTTAATCTGATCTTCTTTGACTTTACTCCTAAGCAGATAAATTAATGGAGTAGATTGCTTTTCTTGTTCTGGCAGATAACTTTAAATTATAATAATGTACTGCTGCAAAGTGATAATAAATACAAACAAGGGGGAAAATCACTAAACAAGAACTAGAATGTCTAATCTCCTTCTTACAAAGAAAACATTCAACTCTCTTATCAAAGCTCAAATATTGTCATGTAATCTTCTTGGTTAGATTTTTTCTTTCTGTATTTATAAACAAGAGCTTTTCCATAATTACATTACTTCTTTTTATAAATACTTCAACAAATAAATGCAGTTTTATATTGTTGAGGCTCTTTTCTATTTGCAACACATTTTAGAGTTTGGTGCTTGTAAACTATGTGAATGCAAATCGTTTACATGTCACTACTGTTAAAGTTCAAGGGGAAAAAAAAATTCATTCAACATGGGTGTTCACTTTACTCACTGAGCTTTCTACAATATGGCTTCCCACAGGAGCGAAGGCAGAGTGCACTAATGAAGAGGCATTACTCACTCATATTATCAATGAAAAAACTGAGATTCACAGCACTTGACATTATACAATAAATAGATTTCAGGATCCAAACTTAAGACTGTATAACTGTATGTCTATTTAGCCTTCCTCAAGCAGTCTTCCTGGTAACTACCAACATAGGACACACTTGCTTACTTTGTACTTTGTGGTTCTTCTCCATCATTGTAAGGGGATGTTTAGATTCATAGTCAAGTACTGTAGTAAGTTTCTAAACACTTCATTCATGTTGTCTCCTCTTTGATAAAGATAAGTCATATGACTCTTGGTTCAGAGCATGAGCTTTGCATTGGGACAGGACTGATTTTAAAGCATGGTCTGCTAGACTTCTCCAAGCCTCAATTTCCTTATTTATAAAATGGAGCTAACAATATCTGACTTTCATAATTGTGTATAATAAGTTTATCAAAGTATTTGATGCATCATAAAGTTTGTGTTAGTTTGTATATATGTTATATATGTGTAAGATATACAGATGGATGGATGCAATGATGAATTCCTAATACATCATTTACATTCTTAGTAAAAAAAAGTAATTTGGGGAACATTGTGGAAGGTACATTTTGTACTAACTAAAATTCTCAAGTAATAGCAAATGCCAATAAAATAAAGTATAAAGAATAGTCTCCTTAGTTCTCAGTAGGGACTCACTATGTTTGTTTGTTTGAGTTTGAACTTGACTTAAATATTGGTTTGCATTTATACACTTCTTTTCCCCTCATTTTAATCCTGTCTCTTGGCAATTTCTCTTATACTTGTGCATCAATGATTTTTTTCTAGGTGTGTGTATAAGTCCAGCTAGGTTATTGTCCTTAGAGCTCTGAATCTGTACATCTAACTGCCTAACAGACTTCTGTATAACCTTGAGATGAATATATCACAAAATGAGCTCATTATTATCCTCCCTTAACCTTGTGCTTCATTCTTGTTCCTTATCCCAGTAAATGAGACTCAAGGTGACTTGAGAGAAACCCAGATTCTTTCTTACCCTTACATGCAACAGCCTTCAACTGCTCTTAATTCTGTCTGCAGAATATCTCTCCCTCTACATCCATTTTCTTTCTCCATTCAAATCCCCCATTGCTATTTCTTTCCTAGTTAAGATCCTCGTCATCTCCTTCCTTCTAATTCTCCTTACTCTCTCCAATCCATCTTCCATCCAACTGCCAAAGTGACCACTTACTTTTATTAATTTTAATGGGGTGACATTGATCAATCAGGATACATGGGTTCAGAGAAAACATTTCTAGGATATTTTGACATTTGATTATGTTGTATACCCATCACTCAAAGTCAGATTGTCTTCTGTCACCTTCTATCTGGTTTTCTTTATGCCCCAACCCTCCCACCCACACTTTCCCTCTCCCTCCTTCCCCTCCCCCCTATAACCACTACACTCTTGTCCATGTCCCTGAGTCTCATTTTTATGTCCCACTTATATATGGAATCATACAGTTCTTAGTTTTTTCTGATTTACTTATTTCACTCAGTATAATGTTATCAAGGTCCATCCATGTTGTAAATCAGGGGTCGAGAACCAATGACCCATGAGCCAGATGTAGCTCTTTTGATGGCTGCATCTGGCTCACAGACAAATCTTTAATAAAAAAATAATAACAAGAGATGACGTCAGAGTAATGGATTGGTACGAAGCGATACCTATAAATCTCCCCAAAAACTCAACAAGATCTTCAACCAGAAACAGAAAAACCTATCCTTGGAGCCTTCAGATGTTTTGCAACACACCTAAAGGTATGGTCAAGAGAAAAATTGGCTAACTATATAATCAAACCCCAGGGGAAATAGGGAGTAAGAAATGCTCCGCCTTCCTCACTAACCTAAATAAGGCTGCTTTCACTAGGAACTTATAGTATAGAAACTAAGGCAGGCAAAGGGAGTGAATAGATCCAGGCCGCAGTACAAATGGCCGAACCAAGCTGTGGCACAAAGATCTAAGCCGAGGAAAAACTGTGACTGTGGCAACCCGGGCAATACAAGCTAACACGCGCGCCAAACCCAGACAAAGAAAGACAAGTGGGGCAGCCATTTTCCTCATCTCCTGGTCGGCGTGCGCTGATAGTGGGCGAGAGATTCCTCCAAACACCTCAGGGGTGGGCGCCCGTGTTATCCCACAGAGAGGCAGAGTCAGGGGCCTGTGTGTGGGCCAAAGCGGAATCTCCAAACCGCCCCAGCGCCCTGAAAAAACCTCGCACGGGAACGGAGCTAGAGCCAGTTCCAACGCTGGAACTTTTCCGTGCGGGCAGAGGGCTTTCTCGGAGTGAGAGACGGCTGGCCTGATATCCAGGTCGGCGCACACGGAGAGTAGGCAAGAGATTCCTCCAAACACCTCAGGGGTGGGCGCCCGTGTTTTCCCACAGAGGGGCAGAGTCAGAGGCCTGTGTGTGGGCCAGGAGTGGAATCTCCGAACTGCCCCAGCACCCTGAGGGGGCCGCGCACGGGGAGGGAGCGAGAGCCAATTCCAATGCTGGAACTTTTCCATGTGGGCAGAGGGCTTTCTCGAGTGAGACACTGCAGGCCTGATATCCTGGTCGGTGCGCACGGAGAGTGGGCAAGAGATTCCTCCAAGCACCTCAGGGGTGGATGCCCGTGTTATCCCACAGAGGGGCAGAGTCAGAGGCCTCTGTGTGGGCCAAAAGCAAAATCTTGGGCTGCCCCAGCGCCCTGAAAAAGTCGCACATGAGGAGGGAATGAGAGCCAATTCCAACACTGGAACTTTTCCATGCGGGCAGGGGTTTCACTCAAAGTGTGATGTGGCTGGTCTGATATCCTGGTTGGCGCACACGGAGAGTGGGCAAGAGATTCCACCAAACACCTCAGGAGTGGGCTCCCGTGTTATCCCACAGAGAGGCAGAGTTAGAGGTCTTTGAGTGGGCAGAAGCCCCGCCTGATTATGCTAGCAGCTCTGACTGACTGAGCCTTACACAGAGCCCTGTGCTGAGTGGGAAAAGAGTGGGGAGTTACCAACTCTTTGAGCCTCTTACTATCCAGGCAGAAGCAGTAGCAACCCCATAGCTGGATTATCAGGCTTCTAATTGTGGAAGGAAAGACTAGGAGAGAGGCTCCAGGAACACGGACACTCTCACTGTCGGAGCCTATAAACGCTAATGAGCCTCAACTGCCAATGAGACTGAAGCCCAATACATGACATCGCCATAGAGAATTATCAACTGAAAACCTCTACCAGAGCGTGCCACAGGGGCAGAACCTGGGGTACAAAGTCACCGACCAGGAAGAGGGACAGAAAAGAAAAAGCAAGAAGATAACCTCTCAAAATCAAGAATAATCCACAGACTTTATAATCTATCCCATTTTATTATATTTGTTCATCTGTGTCTCTTATCTTCATTCTTGATTTTTTTCTATTTTTTTCTTCTTCCAATTTGGTTGTTTAATTCTCTGCTGCTCTTACTCTCTCCTCTCTTTGAACTACACTACCCATAAGTGTTACATCTCCCATTATCTTTTCTTTCCTCTTCCTTTCTCTCTATGAGGGTTGCACACCAAAACCCTTAACTCTCTCTCTCTCTCCTCCTTTTTCTTTTTTCTTCTTTTAGTGGTTCTGTCTTTTCTCTCTCTCTCTCTCTTTTCTCCCTCTATATTAGTCTCTTCCTTTCTCCTTTACGACTCCTCTCATTCAAACCTCAACAATGAACAAATTATCTTATCTGGGACTCAAACTTATGTTTGTGGAATTTTGGGGGGTTTTTACTTCACCTTTTTAACTCACTAGCAGTGCTCCCATCCCTGACTCTCCATTTTATCTAGTTCTTGTTCCACTAAATACAATAGTAATTTTTTAATTTGTCGCCCCATTTTCCTGTTTCCCTCTTATTCCTCTCATCATAACTCTTAGTCAGCCAACACCTAAAAGCAAATCATTTCACTCTTCACAAAAATTTTTTTCTTATTTGCTTTTTGTGGGTCCATACCACACCCTCTTTTTTTCCTTTTTTTCTTTCATTTTTTATCCTTTTTCCTTTACCCCTTTATTACTTCTCCCCAATTCAGGCCATTCATTACAAGTATTGTTTGTTCTATTTAGTACAATATAATTCACAGTTCACCACTAAATTTTCTCAAGAAAGAGGGGAGAAGAGAGGAGAGGAAAAAAGGAGGGGAAGGAACAATTCCCCCTTTTTTCAAATTTTTATTTTATTTTATTTTTCTTTATTTAATGATTAATTTTTTAAAAAAAACTCTTTGAAATGCAAATCAAAACTACAATGAGATACCACCTCACCCCTGTTAGATTAGCTATTATCAACAAGACGGGTAATAGCAAATGTTGGAGAGGCTGCAGAGAAAAGGGAACTCTCATCGACTGTTGGTGGGACTGTAAAGTAGTACAACCATTATGGAGGAAAGTATGGTGGTTCCTGAAAAAACTGCAAATAGAACTACCTTATGACCCAGCAATCCCTCTACTGGGTATATACCCCAAAACCTCAGAAACATTGATACGTAAAGACATATGTAGCCCATGTTCATTACAGCACTGTTCACAGTGGCCAAGACATGGAAACAACTAAAAAGCCCTTCAATAGAAGACTGGATAAAGAAGATGTGGCACAAGTACACTATGGAATACTACTCAGCCATAAGAAATGATGACATCGGATCATTTACAGCAAAATGGTGGGATCTTGATAACATTATACGGAGTGAAATAAGTAAATCAGAAAAAAACAAGAACTACATGATTCCATACATTGGTGGAACATAAAAACGAGATTAAGAGACATGGACAAGAGTGTGGTGGTTACCAGGGGTGGGGGGAGGGAGGATGCAGGAGGGAGGGAGGGAGAGGGTTAGAGGGAGGGGGAGGGGCACAGAGAAAAATGGATGGAGGGTAACAGAGGACAGTCTGACTCTGGGTGAGGGGTATGCAACATAATTTAATGACAAGATAACCTGGACATGTTTTCTTTGAATATATGTACCCTAATTTATTAATGTCATCCCATTACCATTAATAAAAATTTATTTAAAAAAAAAAACTTCAATTTTTTAAATTTATTTTTTTAACTTTTTATTCTTTATTAAATCTCATTAATACTATCAACAAAACCACCCTCAGATGCCATTAAAAAAGAGAAAATCAAATATCATGGATACAAAAGAAAGAGAGGTAACACAGATAGATGAGGAAAAATCTATGGAGAAAAAATTTTAAGATATTGGAAACCTTGAAGTTAAACGACAGAAAATTTAAAATAGAAATCCTAAAAATACTCAGAGATATACAAGAAAACACAGAAAGGCAATTTAGGGAGCTCAGAAAACAACTCAATGAACACAAAGAGTATATTTCCAAGGAAATTGAAAGTATAAAAACAAATCAAACAGAGATGAAAAACTCAATTCACGAGCTGAAAAACAAGGTAACAAGCTTAGCTAATAGAACAGGCCAGATAGAAGAGAGGATTAGTGAAATAGAAGACAAGCAACTTGAGGCACAACAGAGAGAAGAAGAAAGAGACTCAAAAATTTTAAAAAATGAGATAGCTCTACAGGAATTATCTGACTCCATCAAAAAGAATAACATAAGAATAATAGGTATATCAGAGGGAGAAGAGAGAGAAAATGCAATAGAGAACATACTCAAACAAATAATAGATGAGAACTTCCCAAGCCTGTGGAAAGAACTAAAGCCTCAAATTCTAGAAGCAAACAGAACTCCAAGTTTTCTTAACCCCAACAAACCTACTTCAAGGCACATCATAATGAAATTGGCACAAACCAACTGCAAAGAAAAAATTCTCAAGGCAGCCAGAAAAAAGAAGAATACAACATATAAAGGAAGGCCCATTAGATTATCATCAGATTTCTCAACAGAAACTCTACAAGCTAGAACAGAATGGACCCCAATATTTAAAGTCTTGAAAGAGAGGAACTTTCAGCCATGAATATTATACCCATCAAAGCTATCCTTCAAATATGAAGGAAAAATAAAAAAATTCACAGATACAGAAAAGATGAGGGAATTTATTACCAGAAAACCCCTACTCCAGGAAATACTAAAGGGGGTTCTTCAATCAGATACAAAGAAAAAAAAAACAAAGCCACAAGTAAAAACTCCAAGAAGAACACAATAAAACCAAATTTAAATTGTGACAACAAAAAGAAAGGGGGGGAGAGGATGGAGATTAACAGTAGCAAAGGATGATGGAGTGCAAAAGTACTCACAAAATAGTGCACTACAATGAACAAGGTAGGAACCCTTTTCATTACTTAATGGTAACCACCATTGAAAAAACCACCACAGAAGCACATGATTTAAAAAAGATAGCAACAGAGGAAAGATGTACGGTACACAACCAAATAAAAACAAAAGATAGAAAAACGAAAGAGAAGGATCAAACAAGACACAAAACTAACAGAAAGCAAGATATAAAATGGCAATAGGGAACTCACAAGTGTCAATAATTACACTAAATGTAAACGGATTAAACTCACCAATAAAAAGGCACAGAGTAAAAGAATGGATCAAAAAAGAAAATTCAACTGTATGCTGCCTACAAGAAACTCATCTAAGTAACAAGGATAAAAACAAATTTAAAGTGAAAGGCTGGAAAACAATACTCCAAGCAAATAACATCCAAAAAAAAGCAGGTGTAGCAATACTCATATCTAATAATGCTGACTACAAGACAGGAAAAGTACTCAGAGACAAAAATGGCCATTTCATAATGGCTAAGGGGACACTGAATCAAGAAGACATAACAATTCTTAATATAGATGCACCAAACCAAGGAGCACCAAAATATATAAGACAGCTACTTACTGACCTTAAAACAAAAACTGACAAAAATACAATCATACTTGGAGACCTCAATACACCGCTGACGGCTCTAGATCAGTCATCCAAACAGAGAATCAATAAAGATATAGTGGCCTTAAACAAAACACTAGAGCACCTGGATATGATAGACATCTACAGGACATTTCATCCCAAAGTAACTGAGTATACATTTTTCTCCAGTGTATATGGATCATTCTCAAGAATTGACCATATGTTGGGCCACAAAAACAACATCAGCAAATTCAGAAAAATCGAAGTTGTACCAAGCATATTTTCTGATCATAAAGCCTTGAAACTAGAATTCAACTGCAAAAAAGAGGAAAAAAAATCCCACAAAAATATGGAAACTAAACAACATACTTTTAAAAAATGAATGGGTCAAAGAAGAAATAAATGCAGAGATCAAAAGATATATACAAATGAAAATGACAATACGACATGTCAGAATCTATGGGATGTAGCAAAAGCAGTGATAAGAGGGAAGTTCATATCACTTCAGGCATTTATGAACAAACAAGAGAGAGCCCAAGTGAACCACTTAACTTCACACCTTAAGGAACTAGAAAAAGAAGAACAAAGACAACCCAAAACCAGCCGAAGAAAGGAGATAATAAAAATCAGAGCAGAAATAAATGAAATAGAGAACAGAAAAACTCTAGAAAAAATTAATAGAACAAGGAGCTGGTTCTTTGAAAAGATCAACAAAATTGACAAACCCTTGGCAAGACTTACCAAGGAAAAAAGAGAAAGAACTCATATAAACAAAATCCAAAGTGAAAGAGGAGAAATCACTACAGACATCGTAGATATACAAAGAATTATTGTAGAATATTATGAAAAACTTTATGCCACTAAATTCAACAACCTAGAAGAAATGGATAAATTCCTAGAACAATACAACCTTTCTAGACTGAGTCATGAAGAAGCGGAAAGCCTAAACAGACCTATTAGCAGAGAAGATAGAAAAAACCATTACAAACCTCCCCAAAAATAAAAATCCAGGCCCAGACAGCTATACCAGTGACTTTTATCAAACCTTCAAAGAAGACTTGGTTCCTATTCTACTGAAACTCTTCCAAAAAATTGAAGAAGAAGCAATACTACCAAACACATTTTATGAGGCCAACATAACCCTCATACCAAAACCAAGCAAGGATGGCACAAAAAAAGAAAACTACAGATCAATATCTCTAATGAATACAGATGCTAAAATACTAAACAAAATATTACAAATCGAATACAACAACATATTAAAAAAATAATACATCATGATCAAGTGGGATTCATCCCAGAATTTCAAGGATGGTTCAACATACGTAAAACGGTTAACATAATACACCATATCAACAAAACAAAGAACAAAAACCACATGATCTTATCAATAGATGCAGAAAAGGCTTTCGATAAAATACAACACAATTTTATGTTTAAGACTCTCAGCAAAATGGGTATAGAAGGAAAATATCTCAACATGATAAAGGCCATATATGATAAACCATCAGCTAACATCATATTAAATGGCACAAAACTGAAGGCTTTCCCCCTTAAATCAGGAACAAGACAGGGTTGTCCATTCTCTCCACTCTTATTTAATGTGGTACTAGAGGTTCTAGCCAGAGCAATCAGACAAGACAAAGAAATAAAAGGCATCCATATCGGAAAAGAAGAAGTAAAGATATCACTTTTTGCAGATGATATGATCCTACACATCGAAAACCCCAAAGAATCCACAAAAAGACTACTAGAAACAATAAGCCAATACAGTAAGGTCGCAGGATACAAAATTAACATACAGAAGTCAATAGCCTTTTTATATGCCAACAATGAAACATTGAGAACGAACTCAAAAGAATAATCCCTTTCATGATTGCAACAAAAAAAAATAAAATACCTAGGAATAAACATAAAAAAAAATGTAAAGGACTTACTTATATAATGAAAACTATAAACCATTGTTACGGGAAATCGAACAAGATATTATGAGATGGAAGAATATTCCTTGTTCTTGGTTAGGTAGAATAAATATAATCAAGATGGCCATATTACCCAAAGCAATACACAAATTTAATGCAATTCCCATCAACATTCCAATGACATTTTTTAAAGAAATGGAGCAAAAAATCATCAGATTTATATGGAGCTATAAAAAACCCTGAATAGCCAAAGCAATCCCAAAGAAAAAGAATGAAGCTGGGGGCATTACAATACCTGACTTCAAACTATATTATACTGCCACAACAATCAAAACAGCATGGTATTGGCAGAAAAATAGACACTCAGACCAATGGAACAGAATAGAAAGCCCAGAAATAAAACCACATATATATGGTCAAATAATTTTTGATAAAGGGGCCAACAACACACAATGGAGAAAAGAAAGCCTCTTCAACAAATGGTGCTGGGAAAACTGGAAAGCCACATGCAAAAGAATGATACTGGACTACAGTTTGTCCCCTGTACTAAAATTAACTCAAAGTGGATCAAAGATCTAAACATAAGACCTGAAACAATAAAATACATAGAAGAAAACATAGGTACTCAACTCATGGACCTGGGCTTTAAAGAGCATTTTATGAATTTGACTCCAAAGGCAAGAGAAGTGAAGGCAAAAATTAATGAATGGGACTACATCAGACTAAGAAGTTTTTGCTCAGCAAGAGAAACTGATAACAAGATAAAAAGACAGCCAACTAATTGGGAAATGATATTTTTAAACACCTGCTCAGATAAGGGCCTAATATCCAAAATATACAAAGAACTCCTAAAATTCAACAACAAACAAACAATCCAATAAAAAAATGGGAAGAGGACATGAACAGACACTTCTCCCAGGAAGAAATACAAATGGCCAACAGATATATGAAAAGATGCTCATCTTCTTTAGTTATTAGAGGAATGCAAATCAAAATGGCAATGAGATACCACCTCACACCTGTTAGATTAGCTATTATTAACAAGACAGGTAATAGAAAATGTTGGAGAGGTTGTGGAGAAAAAGGAACCCTCATCCACTGTTGGTGGGAATGTAAAGTAGTACAACCATTATGGAAGAAAGTATGGTGGTTCCTCAAAAAACTAAAAATAGAACTACCTTATGACCCAGCAATCCCTCTACTGGGTATATACCTCCAAAACTCAGAAACATTGATATGCAAAGACACATGCAGCCCCATGTTCATTGCAGCATTGTTCACAGTGGCCAGGACATGGAAACAACCAAAAAGCCCATCAATACATGACTGGAAAAAGAAGATGCGGCACATATACACTATGGAATACTACTCAGCCATAAGAAATGATGACATCGGATCATTTACAACAAAATGGTGGGATCTTGATAACATTATACAGAGTGAAATAAGTAAATCAGAAAAAAACAGGAACTGCATTATTCCATACATATGCACTTTTATATCCCATATAAAAGTGAGACCAAGAGACATTGATAAGAGTGTGGTGGTTATGGGGGGAGGGGGGAGAGGGAAAGGGAAGGGGGGAGGGAGAGGGGCACAAAGAGAACTAGATAGAAAGTGACAGAGGACAATCTGACTTTGGGTGATGGGTATGCAACATAATTGAATGACAAGATAACCTGGACATGTTATCTTTGAATATATGTATCCTGATTTACTGATGTCACCCCATTAAAAAAATAAATAAATAAAATTTAATCAAAAAAATTAATAACATTAAAAATATAAAACATTCTCATGTATTACAATGCATTCATTTTCTACTGCTTATGTCATGGTTGTGTGTGGCTGGAGCCAATCACAGCTGTTCTACGGGACAACACCATATTTTTATTGGATAATGCATAATGTACATGGATTGTTATAAGGTCAGGAAGTAAAATTTCCTTCTTTTAATTAAATAGTAAGCTAGCTAATTGCAGAAACCTTTTTGACGAAGAATATAGCTAAAAGAAAAAAAGAGGAGTATCATACTTTTCAGCAGGAATGGATAGAGGAATTCGCCTTTGTGGAGAGAGCAGGTTCTGCAGTGTGTCTAATATGCAATGATAAAATTGCATTGATGAAATGGTCAAATATCATATAAAGCGGCACTTCGACACATGCCATACTATATTTGCATTGAAATACCCAGTGGGGGACAGCAAGAAGAAAATATGTCAAGAGCAACTATGCAGAGTGCAAGCTAGTCAGCAGCAACTCCGTGTTTGGACCCAATAAGGTGACTGGAATTTGGTTAGCTTTGCTGGTGCTTTAGCAATTGTGAGAAATGGAAAGCCATTCACAGATGGGGAGTATGCCAAAACATTCATGCTTAATGTTGCCAATGAACTATTTGACGACTTTTTTGGTTAGCTTTGCTGGTCTTCAGCAATTATGAGAAATGGGAAGCCATTCACAGATGAGAAGTATGCCAAAACATTCACGCTTAATGTTGCCAATGAACTATTTGACGACTTTTTTAATGAAGACAAGATGATCAAACAAATAAAAGACATGCCTCTGTCAGCAAGAACTGTTCATAATCGTACCATCATGATGGCAAATCAAATTGAGGCAAACACAAGTGAAGGACATAAATGCAGCACCATTCTTTTCTCTTGCTTTGGATGAGTCAACAGACATAAGCCATTTATTCCAGTTCAGCGTGATTGCAAGGGATGCTGTCAGTGACACACTACGTGAGGGAAGTCTTGCTGTTTTGCCTATGAAAGAGACAACAAGAGGGGAGGATTTATTCAAGTCTTTCACTGAGTTCACTAAAAAAAAAAAATCTACCCATGGATAAACTTATTTCAGTGTGTACTGATAGTGCTCCATGCATGGTGGGGAAAAACAAAGGATTCACAGCACTTCTTCATGAACATGAAAAGAGACCCATCCTAAATTTTCACTGCATCCTACATCAGGAGGCACTTTGTGCTCAGATGTGTGGAGAGCAGCTTGGTGAGGTGATGTCGCTGGTCATTCGGGTGGTCAACTTTATTGTTGCCCGAGCTTTAAATGATTGCCAATTTAAAACACTGCTGGATGAAGTTGGGAATAATTATCCTGGTCTGTTTCTGCACAGCAATGTATGTTGGTTGTTAAAAGGGAAGGTGCTCAGCCATTTTGCAGCTGTCTGTGCATAATCTGGACTTTCCTTGAAATGAAAAACATTGAACATCCTGAGTTAGCTAACACTGAGTGGCTCCTGAAGCTCTACTATCTCATAGACATGACTGAATATCTGAACCAGCTCAATGTGAATATGCAAGGCATTGGAAATACAGTCTTATCTCTTCAACAAGCAGTGTTTACATTTGCAAACAAGCTGGAACTCTTCATCGCTGACATTGAAACAGGTCATTTACTACACTTTGAAAAACTGGGAGAGTTTAAAGATGCATGCACAGCAAGTGACCCTGCTCAACATCTTGATCTCTGGAAGCTAGCAGGCTTCACATCTAATCTCCTGCGGTCATTCAAAGTACATTTTGGAGAATTTTGTGAGTGCATTTGTCTTTTTAAGTTCATCACCCATCCACATGAGTGTGCAGTGGACAGCGCTGACCTGAGTTTCATCCCCGGTGTCTCCATCAGAGATTTTGAGCTACAAGCTGCTGACCTGAGGCCTCAGACATGTGGGTGAATAAGTTCAAGTCACTGAATGAAGATTTGGAAAGACTTGCACGACAGCAAGCAGAGTTAGCAAGCAAACACAAGTAGGGAGAAATGAAAAAACTTCAAGCCACAGACCAGCTGATTTTCAAAACTTGGAATGCACTTCCTGTCACATTCCACACACTGCAGCGTGTGAGTATTGCTGTACTGAAAATTTTTGACTCTACATATGCATGTGAGCTGTCTTTCTCACATCTAAAGAACATTAAGACCAACCTATGATCACTTTTAACGGATGGAAGTCTCAATGCCTGCATGAAGCTTAACCTCACCACGTATCAACCAGACTACAAAGCCATCAGCAAAACCATGCAGTACCAAAAGTTGCATTAATGGTAAGAAATACTTTATTCATCATTGGTTAGCAACAGCATAACAACGTTATTAAAAAGAATTCAGAGACTTATTATACTTTAAAAGTGTTGGTCTTACATAAAATGCACACATTTACTTGTATTTAGTGTTAAACATATTGTATGGCTCTCACAAAATTACATTTTAAAATATGTGGCATTCATGGCTCTCTCAGCCAAAAAGGTTCCCGACCCCTGCCATAGTAAATATGTACCACATTTTCTTTATCCAATCCTTTATTGAAGGGCTTTTTGGTTGTTTCCATGTCTTGGCCACTGTGAACTATGCTGCAATGAACATGGGGCTGCATATGTCTTTACATACCAGTGTGTTTGAGTTTGGGGGGTATATACCCAGTAGAGCAGTGGTTGCCAACCCCCGTGCCATGGACCGGTACTGGTCCATTAGCCATTTGGTACTGGTCCGCGGAGAAAGAATAAATAACTTACATTATTTCTGTTTTATTTATATTTAAGTCTGAATGATGTTTTATTTTTAAAAAATCACCAGATTCCCTCTGTTACATCCATCTAAGACTCACTCTTGACACTTATCTCAGTCACATGATACATTTATTCGTCCCACCCTACAGGCCGGGTCTGTGAAAATATGTTCTGACATTAAACTGGTCCATGGCCCAAAAAAGGTTGGGGACCACTTCAGTAGAGGGATTGCTGGGTCATATGGTAGTTGTATTTTTAATTTTTTGAGGAATCACCATACTTTCTTCCATAGTACTACTTTACATTCCCACCAACAGTGGATGAAGATTTCTTTTTCTTTACAGCCTCTCCAACACTTGTTATTATCTATCTTGTTGATAATAGCTAATCTAACAGGTGTGAGGTGGTATCTCATTGTAGTTTTAATTTGCATTTCTCTAATAGCTAATGAAAATGAGCATCTTTTTATATATCTGTTGGTCATTTGTATTTCTTCCTGGGAGAAGTGTCTATTCATGTCCTCTTCCCATTTTTTTTATTGTTTGCTTGTTTGTTGTTGAGTTTCATGAGTTCTTTGTATATTTTAGATATTAGGCCTTTATCTGAGCTGTTGTTTGAAAATATCATCTCTTGTTTAGTTGGCTGTCTGTTTGTTTTGTTGTCAGTTACTTTTGCTGTGCAAATATTCTTAGTCTGATGTATTCCCATTCATTTATCTTTGCCTTCACTTCCCTTGCCTTTGGAGTCAAATTCATAAAGTGCTCTTTATAACCAAGGTCCATGAGTTTAGTACCTATGTTTTCTTCTATGTAATTTATTGTTTTAGGTCTTACATTTAGGTCTTTGATCCATTTTGAATTAATTTTAGTACAAGGGGACAAACTATAGTTGAGTTTCATTCTTTTGCATGTGACTTTCCAGTTTTCCCAGCACCATTTGTTGAAGAGGCTTTCTTTTCTCCATTGTGTGTTCTTGGCCCCTTTATCAAATATTATTTGACCATATATATGTGGTTTTATTTCTGAGCTTTCTATTTTGTTCCATTGGTCTGAGTGTCTATTTTTCCACCAATAGCATGCTGTTTGATTATTGTGGCTCTATAATATAATTTGAAGACAAGTATTGTGATGCCTCCAGCTTTGTTCTTTTTCCTTAGGATTGCTTTGGCTATTTGGGGTTTTTTATATTTCCTTAAAAACCTGATGATTTTCTGTTCCATTTTCTTTAAAAAATGACATTGGAATTTTGATGGGAATTGCATTAAAATTGTATATCACTTTGGGTAATATAGTCATTTTCACTATATATATTCTTCCTATCCAAGACCAAGGAATATTTCTCCATTTCATTGTATCTTTTCTGATTTCCCTTAACAATGCTTTGTAGTTTTCATTATATAGGTCCTTTACATTCTTTGTTATGTTTATTCCTAAGTATTTTATTTTTTTTGTTGTAACCATGAAAGAGATTTTTTTTAGCTCATTTTCTAATGTCTTATTTATGGCATATAGAAAGGCAGTGGACTTTTGTATATTAATTTTGTATCCTGAGACCTTACTGTATTGGTTTATTGTTTCTAGTTGTCTTTTTGTGGAGTCTTTGGGGTTTTTGATGTATAGAATCATATCATCTGCAAAAAGTGAAACCTTTACTTCTTCTTTCCCAAGATGAACATCTTTTATTTCTTTCTCTTGCCTTGGCTAGAACTTCCAGCACTACGTTAAGAGTGGAGAGAGTGGACAACCTTGTCTTGTTACTGATTTTAGGGGAAAAGTCCTCAGTTTTATACTATTTAATATGATGTTAGCTGATGGTTTATCATAGCTGGCCTTTATTATGTTGAGATTTTTTTTTTCTATACCCATTTTGTTAAGTGTTTTAAACATAAAATGATGTATTTTATTGAATGCATTTTCTGCATCTATTGATAGGATCATATGGTTTTTGTTCTTTGTTTTGTTGATATGGTGTATTACATTAACCATTTTATGTATGTTGAATCATCCTTGTGATTCTGGGATGAATCCCACTGGATCATGATGAATTTTTTTTTTATGTGTTGTTGTATTTGCTTTGCTAGTATTTTGTTTAGTATTTTAGAATACGTATTCATTAGAGATATTGGTCTGTAGTTTTTTGTGTGTGTATGTTGTCTTTGCCAGGTTTTGGTATGAGGGTAATGTTGGCCTCATAAAGTGTGTTTGGAAATATTGCTTCTTCAATTTTTTTGGAATACTTTGAGTAGAATAGGAACGAAGTCTTCTTTGAATGTTTGATAGAATTCAATAGTATAGCTGTCTGGCCCTGGACTTTTATTTTTTGGGAAGTTTTTGATAGTTGTTTCTATTTCCTCCCTGCTTATGGGTCTGTTTAGGCTTTCTATGTGTTCATGACTCAGTCTAGGAAGATTGTATTGTTCTAAGAACTTATCCATTTCTTCTAGATTGTTGAATTTGGTGGCATATAGTTTTTCATAGTATTCTACAATAATTCTTTGTGTATCTATGATATCTGTGGTGATTTCTTCTCTTTAATTTTGGATTTTGTTTATATGAGTCCTTTCTCTTTTTTCCTTAGTGAGTCTTGCCTAGGGTTTGTCAGTTTTGTTGATCTTTTCAAAGAACCAGCTCCTTGTTTTATTAATTTTTTCTATAGTTTTTCTGTTCAAAATTTCATTTATTTCTGCTCTGATTTTTATTATTTCCTTTCTTTGGCTGGTTTTGGGTTGTCTTTGTTCTTTTTTTTCTAGTTCCTTAAGATGTGAAGTTAAGTGGTTTACTCAGGCTCTCTCTTGTTTGCTCATATAAACCTGTAGTGATATGAACTTCCCTCCTATTACTGCTTTTGCTGCATCTCAGTGATTCTGATATGTCATGTTGTTATTTTCATTTGTCTTTATCTATCTTTTGATCTCTGGTTTAATTTCTTCTTTGACTCACTTATTTTTTAAAAGTATGTTGTTTAGTTTCCACATTTTTGTGGGTTTTTTTTTTTTTACCTCTTTTTTGCAGTTGAATTCTAGTTTTAAGGCTTTATGATCAGAGTATATGCTTGGTATAATTTCAATCTTTCTGAATTTGTTGATGTTATTTTTGTGGCCCAACATATGATCAATTCTTGGGAATGTTCCATGTACACTAGAGAAAAATGTATACTCTGGCACTTTGGGATAAAATGTCCTGTAGATGTCTGTCATATCCAATTGTTCTAGTGTTTTGTTTAAGGCCAATATTTCTTTATTGATTTTCTGTTTAGATGAACGATCGATCTAGAGCCATCAGTGGTGTGTTGAGGTCTCCAAGTATGATTGTATCTTTGTCAGTTTTTGCTTTTAGGTCAGTAGCTGTCTTATATACAGTGTGTCTGTAAAGTCATGGTGCATTTTTGACCGGTCACAGGAAAGCAACAAAAGACAATAGAAATGTGAAGTCTGCAGCAAATAAAAGGAAAACTCTCCCAATTCTGTAGGATGATGTGGCAGCACATGCACGTGTGCAAATGATGACGTAATACCCTGTATACAGCGGAGCAGCCCACGGCCATGCAGTCGAGATGTAGACAGTACAGAGGAAAGTTCTGTGGCTTGCTCAATTCGAATCTGTGACCAAAGTGCAACGTGAATATCGGCGCATTTATAACGAAGCGCCACCACATAGGAATAACATTACTCGGTGAGATAAGCAGTTGAGGGAATCTGGCAGTTTGGTGGAGAAACCTCATTCTGGTAGGCCATCAGTCAGTGACGAGTCTGTAGAGGCTATATGAGATAGCTACCTAAGGAGCCCTAAAAAAATCTGTGCATGAGTCCACATCGAACTGCACTGAGTAGTTTTGAAACTGGGAGAGTTTTCTTTTTATTTGGTGCAAATTTCACATTTCTATTGTCTTTTGTTGCTTTCCTGTGACCAGTCAAAAGTGCACCATGACTTTATGGACACACTGTATTTTGGTGTACCTTGGTTTGGTGCATACATATTAAAAAGTGTTATGTCTTGTTGATTCAATGTCCCCTTTATTATTATGAAATGACCATTTTTGTCTCTGATTACCTTTGCTATCTTGCAGTCAGCATTGTTAGAGTATTGCTAAACCTGCTTTTTTTGGATATTATTTACTTGGAGTATTGTTTTCCAACCTTTCACTTTTAATATTTTTGTCCTTGTAGCTTAGATGTGTTTCTTGTAGGCAGCATAGAGTTGGATTTTCTTTTTTAATTCATTCTACTACTTTGTTTCTTTTTATTGGTGAGTTCAATCCATTTATGTTTAGTGTAATTATTGACACTTGAGGATTTCCTATTGCCATTTTATATATTGCTTTCTGATAGTTTTTCAAAGTGACCCTTTTTAACATAAAAATCATTCTGCATTCATGGGTCTCTGATAGCCCTCTTTCTTCAGGACAGATTCCAACCTCTTTAGTTTACCTCAATATTTTGGAAGGTTAAAGATAGTACCCATGCTGTTTCTTCTCTTGAGAAGAACCAAAGGCAGGCAGATATCAGAATGTTAGCTTTATTAATGAAAATAAAGTCCAAGAACAAGGCTTGGGTTGGAGGAAACAATAACTTCCTAATCCTACACCCCAGAATTAAACTGCCTTGCAGCTGGACACTCATAGGTAGATCTTAATCTGTAAGGATAGATTTATTTTACAGTATGGCCAAGAACCGATCAGAAAGGTTGCACTGTACAAGGCAGGAGTAAGGGAGCTGAGAAGCCAGGAGTGTCCTGTTAATAAAAGTGCCCATGTGGCCCTGGCCGGTTGGCTCAGTGGTAGAGCATCGGCCTGGCGTGCCAGAGTCCCAGGTTTGATTCCTGGCCAGGGCACACAGGAGAAGCGCCCATCTGCTTCTCCACCCCTCCCCCTCTCCTTCCTCTCTGTCTCTCTCTTCCCCTCCCTCAGCCGAGGCTCCATTGGAGCAAAGTTGGCCCGGGCACTGAGGATGGCTCTGTGGCCTCTGCCTCAGGTGCTAGGATGGCTCTGATTGCGGCAGAGCATCGCCCCCTAGTGGGCATGCTGGGTGGATCCCGGTTGGGTGCATGCAGGAGTCTGTCTGACTGCCTCCCCGTTTCCAACCTCAGAAAAATACAAAAAAAAGTGCCCATGCAGGGAAACAAGAAACCAGCAGATATAAGGTTCCTGCTCACCACCCCATCCTCTAGAGTAGGCACATCAACAAAGCCTTTTATGTTGTTGTCAGTAATTGCCATATTTCTCATGTATAAAATGCACCACTTTTCAAAAAATTTGGGGTCTAAAAACTGGGTGCACCTTATACAGTGGTTGCAGATTTTTTTTACTGCATTTCCCTCTTCTTAGAGTTTGTGTCTTTGAATTCATTGTTTCACATTTGTTACCAGTATATTAAAGTAGGTTATGTTTTAACACATTCTGCCCAGAAATGACTCAGAAAATTTTTTCATACAGTGTTGATTTCAAGTTAAAAGTGATTCAGTTTGCAAAAGTGAACGGAAGTCATGCTGCTGAATGTAAGTTTGGTCATCCTCCAACTGAGAAATCAATTAGAGACTGGCTATGGAAAGAAGAAACCCTACTGAAAATGCCATGGCAGAAGAAGGGCAGGAAAGACAAGTCAGCAAAATGGCCTGATATTAAAAGGGAATTGAAGATAATGGATTTTAGAGCAAAGGGCAATTGGAATTCCTGTGTCCACAAAGGTGGTTCATCATGAGGCAAGAAGAATTACTGATGAAAAAGAAGTTTTTTCAAGGAGAGAAAATGGCAACGGAGTACGTGGACTTTACAACTCCCACCTCCCAGAACCGAAGTGGATTACAACTTAATTTAGGAATAATCATCTTGAAAAACCAACTTCGGACTAAACTATGAGGAATCTATAACCAAGCATTACCAAAAAAACCACACTGAGACTAGAATGAAGAGCAGAGATGCGGAAAGATCTGCCCTGCTCCCAGGAGTGAGCAGTGGCCCAGAGGGTCTCTCATGAAGGGTTGGATTGCCTGGAGAGTTATGGGTCCACAGCTCCAGGACCTGAGCCTCAACCTGGAGCCCCAGAGACTAGAGGAGGCATAAGGACAGTATTTAGCTGAAAGAAGAGCTGGGTTACTCTTTGCAAGAGGGAGACAGAATTCTCAGACCTAAGCTCTGTCTTAAAGGGACCACACAGAAAACCTTGCTCACAGCCTCTTATCCGGGTCTCAGGGAGTGGGGAGCCCTGAGAGGACTGGAGTTGAGAGAGAAGAAAGTGTAATCTCAGAGGTACAAGGAGAGACTGTGGGGGATAGCCACCCTGACCCCTGTACTGGGTCACTCTCCAAACCTAAAGTGACCATATTTCCTGGGAGAACCTACCAGCAAAGGGAAGCAATTACCCCACCCACCAGAGGCTCTCCTGGTCCAATCAGTACAAAGAGACACTTAGAAGCAGGGAGCGCATCAGGTACACAGGTTTTGAGTGCTGAGATGTGGGCTACACTGCCCCCCCAAACTGCTGAGCACCCTCAGAAGGGCAACAAGGCCTGGCTGCAACAGCAGCCACTGTGCTGGGCCCATGTGGCAGCAGGGGGCAGAATCTGGTGAGGCTGCCTGTGTGGCAGCAGCATCGGGTAGAGCCCGGCGGCTCACACTGCAATGGCAGGGGTGGGAGCTGGGCAGCCTGCAAGGTGGCAGTGGGGGGGAGCAGAGACCAGCGAGGCAGTGCCCAAGTGTATGAGAAGGCAGCAGCAGTGGCAGTGAGCCAACAGACAGACCACACCTCAGGAATAGAGAGGCCACACACATTGGACAAGAGTATATAAAAGCCAGCCTAGGCCCTGGCCAGTTGGTTCAGTGGTAGAGTGTCCGCTTGGCGTGCAGGAGTCCCCAGTTTGATTCTCAGCCAGGGCACACAGGAGAAGCACCCATCTGCTTCTCTGTCCCTTCCCCTCTCCTTCCTCTCTATCTCTCTCTTCCCCTCCCGCAGCCAAGGCTCCACTGGAGCAAGGTTGGCCTGGGCACTGAGGATGGCTCCATGCCCTCTGCCTCAGACACTAGAATGGCTCTGGTTGCGACAGAACAACATGCCAGATGGGCAGAGCATTGCCCCCTGGTGGGCATGCCAGGTAGATCCTGGTTGGGCACATGTGGAGTCTGTCTGACTGCCTCCCCATTTCCAACTTCAGAAATATATAGAAAAATAAGGATAAAAAGCCAGCCTAGGAGTGCAGCTGATATTAACAAAGGCATCTGGGCCCAGCAGAAGAAGCCACAAATTCTGGATCACCTGTAGCTCCAAGAAGGTTGCAAAGGGCCAGTCATAAGGAGTGACTCCCACTGGTCTGTGCCAGGTTCCGGCCAGGGAGGTCCAGGGCTGGCACATCCAGGAACAAGATACAGAGACCATCAGCTCGACTTAACAACCTTAGTTAGAGTGGTATCTAAAGGAAGGGCTCCTCACACCTGACCCAGTTAAGGCATAAAAAATGCTGACACAAATAGCAAAAAGAGTGGTAGCAAGAGACAAGTAGCCCACAGCAGATTACAAACAACAGCTGTGGCCAACCCAAGAAGATCTAGAAACAACACAACTGAAAGCTGGAGGCAGATAACACCAACCCTATACTCAGCTAGCTACACAAACAGCAAATTCAAAGAAGCAGTCTATACAGAGACAAAATGGGCAGACAGAAAAATGTGACTCAAATGAATCAACAAGAGAAATCCCCAGAAAAAGAACTGAATGAGATGTAAATAACTAAAATATCAGATACAGAGTTTAGAATAATGATTGTTAGGATGCTCAAGAATCTTAGAGAAACAATGGATAGACAAAATGAGCACCTAAATAAAGAGATAGCACACATCAAAAAGGATATTAAAATCATAAAAAAGAATCAGACAGTGATGACAAATACAATATCAGAAATGAAGACTACACTAAAAGGAATTAAAAGCTGGCTGGATGAAGCAGAGTATAGAATCAGCAATTTAGAGGACAAGATAAATGAAAGCAAGGAAACAGAACAGCAAAAAGAAAAGAGGATCAAAAATTCTGAGGAAACTAAGAGAGCTCTGTGACAACATGAAGAGAAACAACATCCACATAATAGGGGTTTCTGAAGAAGAAGAAAAAGAACAAGGGATAGAGAACCTGATTGAAAAAATCATAGCTGAAAACTTTCCTAAATTGATGAAGGAAAAAGTTACACAAGTTCAAGAAGTACAGAGAATCCCATTAAAGAGGAACCCAAAGAGACCTAAACCAAGACATATCCTAATCAAAATACCAAAGCTAAGAGATAAAGAAAGAATACTAAAAGCTGCAAGAGAGAAGCAGTCAATAACCTACAAAGGAATCTCATAACAATGACAACCAACTTTTCAACAGAAACACTTGAGGCCAGAAGGGAATGGCAAGAAATATTCAAAGTAATGCAAAATAAGAGCCTACAACAAAGACTTCTTTATAAAGCAAGGCTATCATTTAAAATTGAAGGAGATATAAAAAGCTTCCTAGACAAAAGAAATACGCTAGGAATTCATTACAATTAAACCAATGCTGCAAAAAATGTTAAGGGGCATGTTGTAAACAGAACAAAGGGGAAAAAATCTAGTAAAAGAGAAATGTAGATTTAAAGAACAAAATGGCAATAAACAACTACATATCAATAATAACCTTAAATGTAAATGGATTAAATGTTCCAATCAAAAGGCATAGGGTATCTGCATGGATAAGAAAACAAGACCAATACATATGCTGTCTACAAGAGACCCATCTCAAAACAAAAGATACACATAGATTGAAAGTAAAGGGAAGGAAAAAAATATTTCACACAAATAGAAATGAAAATAAACCTGGGTAGCAATATTTATATCTGACAAATGGACTTTAAAACAAAGGCTATAGTAAAGGATAAAAAAAGTCACTACATAATGATAAAGGGAGAAATCCAACAGGAAGAGATAACCATTATAAATATTTCTGTGCCTAATATAGGAGCACCTAGATATATAAAGCATATTTTGATGGACATAAAGGGTGAGATCAACAGCAATACTATAATAGTAGGGGATTTCAATACTGTACTAACATTAATGAATAGATCCTCAAGAAATAAGATTAACAAAGAAACAGCAGCCTTAAAGGACACACTAGATCAACAGGATTTAATGGATATCTTCAGAACCTGTCACTCTAAAGCAGCAGAATATACATTCTTTTCAAGTGTTCATGGTACATTCTTTAGGATAGACCCCATGTTAGGACAAAAAATGAGTCTCAGTAAATTTAAGAAGATTGAAATCATATCAAGCATCTTCTCTGATCACAATGGCATAAAACTAGAAATAAATTACAATAGAAAAACTGAAAAACATTCAGACACTTGGAAACTAAATAGCATGTTATTAAATAACAAATGGGTTAATAATGAGAACAAGGAGCGTAATGGTGCGGTAGGAAGTTATACCAAAAAATCTCCCCCAAAACTCAACAAGATCTTCAACCAGAAACAGAAAAACCTATCCTTGGAGCCTCCAGATGTTTTGCAATATACCCGAAGGTATGGTCGAGTGAAAAGTTGGCTATATATATAATCAAACCCTGAAGGAAATAGGGAGTAAGAAATGCTCCGCTTTCCTCACTAACCTAAACAGGGCGGCTTTCACTGGGAACTGAGAATATAGAAACTGAGGCGGGCAAAGGGGGTGAATAGATCCAGGCCGCGGCACAAACGGCCAAACCAGGCTGTGGCACGGAGATCCAAGCCAAGGAAAAACTGTGCCTGTGGCAACCCAGTCAATACAAGCTAAGACTTGCGCCAAACCCAGACAAAGAAAGACAAGTGGGGCAGCCATTTTCCCCGATCCCCTGGTCGGCGTGCGCAGATAGTGGGCGAGAGATTCCTCCGACTGCCTCAGCAGTGGGCGCTTGTGTTACCCCACAGAGAGGCAGAGTCAGGGGCCTTTGTGTGGGCCGAAAGTGGAATCTCCAAGCTGCCCCAGCACCCTGAGGGAGCCGCGCATGGGGAGGGAGTGAGAGCCAATTCCAACGCTGCAACTTTTCCATGCAGGAGGGGTTTCACTCAGAGGGTGAGGCAGCCGGCCTGATATCCTGGTCAGAGAGCATGAAGAGAGGGCAAGAGATTCCTCCCAGCACCTCAGGAGTGGGAGCCCATGTTATCCCACAGAGGAGCAGAGCCAGGGGCCTTTGTGTGGGCCAGAAACGGAATCTCGGGCCGCCCCAGTGCCCTGAGGGAGCTGTGCACGGGGAGGAAGTGAGAGCCAATTCCAACGCTGCAACTTTTCCATGCGGGTGAGGATTTCACACAGAGGGTGAGACTTCCGGCCTGATATCCCGGTCTGCATGCGTAGATAGTAAGCGAGAGTTTCCTCCGAGTGCCTCGGCAGTGCGAGCCCATGTTATCCCTCAGAGGTGCAGAGTCAGGGGCCTTAGTGTGGGACAAAAGCAGAATCTCCAGGCTGCCCCAGTGCCCTAAAAAAGCCGCGCACAGGGAGGGAGCGAGAGCCAATTCCAAAGCTGGAACTTTTCCGTGTGGGCAGGGGTTTCACTCAGAGTGTGGGACTTCTGGCCTGATATCCTGGTCTGTGCACAGAGAGTGAGCGAGAGTTTCCTCCAAGCACCGCAGGAGTGGGTGCCCATCCGTGTTACCGGACAGAGTGGCAGAGCCAGAGGTCTTTGAGTATGCAGAAACCCCGCCTGATTATGCTAGCAGCTCTGACTGACTGAGCCTTACACAGAGCCCTGTGCTGAGTGGAAATAGAGTGGGGAGTGGCCAGCTCTTTGAGCCTCTTACTATTCAGGCAGAGGCAGCAGCAACCCCATAGCTGGATTATCAGGCTACTAATTGAGGAAGGAAAGACTAGGAGAGAGGCTCCAGAAACACGGACACTCTCACTGTTGGAGCCTATAAACGCTAATGAGCCTCGACTGCCAATGAGACTGAAGCCCAATACATGACATTGCCATAGAGACTTATCAACTGCAAACCTCTACCTGAGCATGCCACAGGGGCAGAACCCGGGGTACAGAGTCACCGACCAGGAAGAGGGAGAGAAAAGAAAAAGCAAGAAGATAACCTCTCAAAATCAAGAATCGCAGACTTTATAATCTATCCCATTTTATTATATTTGTTCGTTTGTTTCTCTTATCTTCATTCTTGATTTTTTTTTTCCTCCTCCAATTTGGTCGTTTAACTCTCTGCCGGTCTTACTCTCTCCTCTCCTTGAACTACACTACCCATAAGTGTTACATCTCCCATTATCTTTTCTTTCCTCTTCCTTTCTCTCTATGAGGGTTGCACTCCAAAACCCTTAACTCTCTCTCTCTCTCTCTCCTCTTTTTTCTCTTTTCTTCTTTTAGTGGTTCCCTCTTTCTCTCTCTCTCTCTCTCTCTCTCTCTCTCTCTTTCTTTTCTCCCTCTATATTAGTTTCTTCCTTTCTCCTTTACGTCTCCTCTCATTCAAACCTCAATAACGAACAAATTATCTTATCTGGGACTCAAATTTATGTTTGTGGCATTTTGGGAGAGGGGGTTACTTTACCTTTTTAACTCACTAGCAGTGCTCCCATCCCTTGCTCTCCATTTCATCTAGTTCTTGTTCCACTAAATACAATAGTAATTTTTTAATTTGTCGCCCCATTTTCCTGTTTCCCTCTTACTCCTCTCATCATAACTCTTAGTCAACCAACACCTAAAAGCAAATCATTTTATTCTTGACCCAAATTTTTTCCTTATTTGCTTTTTGTGGGTCCATACTCCTTTTTTTCTGTTTTTTATTTATTTTTTTGCCCCTTTATTACTTCTCCCCAATTCAGGCCCTCCAGTACAGGCATTGTTTTTTCTATTTAGTACAATATGATTCACAGTTCACCACAAGATTTTCTCAAGGAAGAGGGGAGAGGAGAGGAGAGGAAAAAAGGAGGGGGGGAATGATTTCCTTTTTTATTTTTTTATTTTTTATTTTATTTTTCTTTAATTATTTTTTTAAAAAAACTTCAATTTTTTATTTTTATTTTTTTAACTTTTTATTCTTTATTAAATCTCATTAATACTATCAACAAAACTACACTCAGATGCCATTAAGTGAGAGAAAATCAAATATCATGGATACAAAAGAAAGAGAGGTAACACAGATAGATGAGGAAAAATCTATGGAGAAAAAATTTAATATATTGGAAACCTTGGAGTTAAACGACAGAAAATTTAAAATAGAAATCCTAAAAATACTCAGAGATATACAAGAAAACACAGAAAGGCAATTTAGGGAGCTCAGAAAACAACTCAATGAACACAAAGAGTATATTTCCAAGGAAATTGAAAGTATAAAAACAAATCAAACAGAGATGAAAAATTCAATTCACGAGCTGAAAAATGAGGAAACAAGCTTAGCTAATAGAAAAGGCCAGATAGAAGAGAGGATTAGTGAAATAGAAGACAAGCAACATGAGGCCAAACAGAGAGAAGAAGAAAGAGACTCAAAAATTTTAAAAAATGAGATAGCTCTACAGGAATTATCTGACTCCATCAAAAAGAATAACATAAGAATAATAAGTATATCAAAGGGAGAAGAGAGAGAAAATGCAATGGAGAACATACTCAAACAAATAATAGATGAGAACTTCCCAAGCCTGTGGAAAGAACTAAAGCCTCAAATTCTACAAGCAAACAGAACTCCTAGTTTTCTTAACCCCAACAAACCTGCTCTAAGGCATAGCATAATGAAATTGGCACAAACCAACTGCAAAGAAAAAATTCTCAAGGCAGCCAGAAAAAAGAAGAATACAACATATAAAGGAAGGCCCATTAGATTATCATCAGATTTCTCAACAGAAACTCTACAAGCTAGAAGAGAGTGGACCCCAATATTTAAAGTCCTAAAGGAGAGGACCTTTCAGCCATGAATACTATACCCATCAAAGCTATCCTTCAAATATGAAAAACAAATAAAAACATTCGCAGATACAGAAAAGATGAGGGAATTTATCATTAGAAAACCCCCACTCCAGGAATTACTAAAGGGGTTCTCCAATCAGATACAAAGAACAAAAAAAAAACAAAAAAAAAAGCCACAAGTAAAAGCTCCAAGAAGAACACAATAAAAGCAAATTTAATCTGTGACAACAACAAAAAGAAAGGGGGAGGAGAGGATGGAGATTAACAGTAGCAAAGGACAATGGAGTGCAAAAGTACTCACAAAATAATGCACTACAATGAACAGGGTAGGAACTCTTTTCATTACTTAAAGGTAACCACCATTGAAAAAACCACCACAGAAGCATATGATTTAAAAAGATAGCAACAGAGGAAAGATGTATGGAATACAACCAAATAAAAACAAAAGATAGAAAGATGAAAGAGAAGGATCAAACAAGACACAAAACTAACAGAAAGCAATCTATAAAATGGCAATAGGGAACTCACAAGTGTCAATAATTACACTAAATGTAAATGGATTAAACTCATCAATAAAAAGGCACAGAGTAGCAGAATGGATTAAAAAAGAAAATCCAACTATATGCTGCCTACAAGAAACAAATCTAAGTAACAAGGATAAAAACAAATTCAAAGTGAAAGGCTGGAAAACAATACTCCAAGCAAAAAATGACATAAAAAAAAAACAAACAGGTGTAGCAATACTCGTATCTGATAATGCTGATTACAAGACAGCAAAAGTACTCAGAGACAAAAATGGCCATTTCATAATGGCTAAGGGGACATTGAATCAAGAAGACATAACAATTCTTAATATATATGCACAAAACCAAGGAGCACCAAAATATATAAGACAGCTACTTATTGACCTTAAAACAAAAATTGACAAAAATACAATCATACTTGGAGACCTCAATACACCGCTGACGGCTCTAGATCAGTCATCCAAACAGAGAATCAACAAAGATATAGTGGCCTTAAACAAAACACTAGAGCACCTGGATATGATAGACATCTACAGGACATTTCATAACAAAGTGACTGAGTATACATTTTTCTCCAGTGTACATGGATCATTCTCAAGAATTGACCATATGTTGGGCTACAAAAACAACATCATCAAATTCAGAAAAATCGAAGTTGTACCAAGCATATTTTCTGATCATAAAGCCTTGAAACTAGAATTCAACTGCAAAAAAGAGGGAAAAAATCCCATAAAAATGTGGAAACTAAACAACATACTTTTAAAAAATGAATGGGTCAAAGAAGAAATAAGTGCAGAGATCAAGAGATATATACAGACAAATGAAAATGACAATATGACATATCAGAATCTATGGGATGCGGCAAAAGCAGTGACAAGAGGGAAGTTCATATCACTTCAGGCATATATGAACAAACAAGAGATAGCCCAAGTGAACCACTTAACTTCACACCTTAAGGAACTAGAAAAAGAAGAACAAAGACAACCCAAAACCAGCCGAAGAAAGGAGATAATAAAAATCAGAGCAGAAATAAATGAAATAGAGAACAGAAAAACTCTAGAAAAAATTAATAGAACAAGGAGCTGGTTCTTTGAAAAGATCAACAAAATTGACAAACCCTTGGCAAGACTTACCAAGGAAAAAAGAGAAAGAACTCATATAAACAAAATCCAAAGTGAAAGAGGAGAAATCACTACAGACATCGTAGATATACAAAGAATTATTGTAGAATATTATGAAAAACTTTATGCCACTAAATTCAACAACCTAGAAGAAATGGATAAATTCCTAGAACAATACAACCTTTCTAGACTGAGTCATGAAGAAGCGGAAAGCCTAAACAGACCTATTTGCAGAGAAGATAGAAAAAACCATTACAAACCTCCCCAAAAATAAAAATCCAGGCCCAGACAGCTATACCAGTGACTTTTATCAAACCTTCAAAGAAGACTTGGTTCCTATTCTACTGAAACTCTTCCAAAAAATTGAAGAAGAAGCAATACTACCAAACACATTTTATGAGGCCAACATAACCCTCATACCAAAACCAGGCAAGGATGGCACAAAAAAAGAAAACTACAGACCAATATCTCTAATGAATACAGATGCTAAAATACTAAACAAAATATTACAAATCGAATACAACAACATATTAAAAAAATAATACATCATGATCAAGTGGGATTCATCCCAGAATCTCAAGGATGGTTCAACATACGTAAAACGGTTAACATAATACACCATATCAACAAAACAAAGAACAAAAACCACATGATCTTATCAATAGATGCAGAAAAGGCTTTCGATAAAATACAACACAATTTTATGTTTAAGACTCTCAACAAAATGGGTATAGAAGGAAAATATCTCAACATGATAAAGGCCATATATGATAAACCATCAGCTAACATCATATTAAATGGCACAAAACTGAAGGCTTTCCCCCTTAAATCAGGACCAAGACAGGGTTGTCCATTCTCTCCACTCTTATTTAATGTGGTACTAGAGGTTCTAGCCAGAGCAATCAGACAAGACAAAGAAATAAAAGGCATCCATATCGGAAAAGAAGAAGTAAAGATATCACTTTTTGCAGATGATATGATCCTACACATCGAAAACCCCAAAGAATCCACAAAAAGACTACTAGAAACAATAAGCCAATACAGTAAAGTCGCAGGATACAAAATTAACATACAGAAGTCAATAGCCTTTTTATATGCCAACAATGAAACGTTTGAGAAAGAACTCAAAAGAATAATCCCCCTCACGATTGCAACAAAAAAAATAAAATACCTAGGAATTAACATAACAAAGAATGTAAAGGACTTATATAATGAAAACTATAAACCATTGTTAAGGGAAATCGAAAAAGATATAATGAGATGGAAGAATATTCTTTGTTCTTGGTTAGGAAGAATAAATATAATCAAGATGGCCATATTACCCAGAGCAATATACAAATTTAATGCAATTCCCATCAAAAATCCAATGACATTTTTTAAAGAAATGGAGCAAAAAATCATCAGATTTATATGGAGCTATAAAAAACCCCGAATAGCCAAAGCAATCCTAAAGAAAAAGAATGAAGCTGGGGGCATTACAATACCTGACTTCAAACTATATTATAGGGCCACAACAATCAAAACAGCATGGTATTGGCAGAAAAACAGACACTCAGACCAATAGAACAGAATCGAAAGTCCAGAAATAAAACCACATATATATAGTCAAATAATTTTTGATAAAGGGGCCAACAACACACAATGGAGAAAAGAAAGCCTCTTTAATAAATGGTGCTGGGAAAACTGGAAAGCTACATGCAAAAGAATGAAACTGGACTATAATTTGTCCCCCTGTACTAAAATTAACTCAAAATGGATCAAAGATCTAAACATAAGACCTGAAACAATAAAGTACATAGAAGAAGACATAGGTACTAAACTCATGGACCTGGGCTTTAAAGAGCATTTTATGAATTTGACTCCAAAGGCAAGAGAAGTGAAGGCAAAAATTAATGAATGGGACTACATCAGACTAGGAAGTTTTTGCTCAGCAAGAGAAACTGATAACAAGATAAACAGACAGCCAACTAAATGGGAAATGATATTTTCTTTTTTTTTTTTAATAAATTTTTATTAATGGTAATGGGATGACATTAATAAATCAGGGTACATATATTCAAAGAAAACATGTCTAGGTTATTTTGTCATTAAATTATGTTGCATACCCCTCGCCCAAAGTCAGATTGTCCTCTGCCACCCTCTATCTAGTTCTCTGTGCCCCTCCCCCTCCCCCAACTCTCTCCCTCCCTCCCTTCCATATCCTCCCTCCCCCCACCCCTGGTAACCACCACACTCTTGTCCATGTCTCTTAGTCTCGTTTTTATGTCCCACCAATGTATGGAATCATGTAGTTCTTGTTTTTTTCTGATTTACTTATTTCACTCCGTATAATGTTATCAAGATCCCACCATTTTGCTGTAAATGATCTGATGTCATCATTTCTTATGGCTGAGTAGTATTCCATAGTGTATATGTGCCACATCTCTTTATCCAGTCTTCTATTGAAGGGCTTTTTGGTTGTTTCCATGTCTTGGCCACTGTGAACAGTGTGGGCTACATGTGTCTTTACGTATCAATGTTTCTGAGGTTTTGGGGTATATACCCAGTAGAGGGATTGCTGGGTCATAAGGTAGTTCTATTTGCAGCTTTTTGAGGAACCACCATACTTTCCTCCATAATGGTTGTACTACTTTACAGTCCCACCAACAGTGAATGAGGGTTCCTTTTTCTCCACAGCCTCTCCAACATTTGCTATTACCCGTCTTGTTGATAATAGCTAATCTAACAGGGGTGAGGTGGTATCTCATTGTGGTTTTGATTTGCATTTCTCTAATAACTAATGAAGCTGAGCATCTTTTCATATATCTGTTGGCCATTTGTATCTCTTCCTGGGAGAAGTGTCTGTTCATGTCCTCTTCCCATTTTTTTATTGGATTGTTTGTTTGTTTGTTGTTGAGTTTTATGAGTTCTTTGTAAATTTTGGATATTAGGCCCTTATCTGAGCTGTTGTTTGAAAATATCATTTCCCATTTAGTTGGCTGTCTGTTTATTTTGATATCAGTTTCTCTTGCTGAGCAAAAACTTTTTATTCTGATGTAGTCCCATTCATTTATCTTTGCCTTCACTTCTCTTGCCATTGGAGTCAAGTTCATAAAATGTTCTTTAAAACCCAGGTCCATGATTTTAGTACCTATGTCTTCTTCTATGTACTTTATTGTTTCAGGTCTTATATTTAGGTCTTTGATCCATTTTGAATTAATTTTAGTACACGGGGACAGGCTGTAGTCGAGTTTCAATCTTTTGCATGTGGCTTTCCAGTTTTCCCAACACCATTTGTTGAAGAGGCTTTCTTTTCTCCATTGTGTGTTGTTGGCCCCTTTATCAAAGATTATTTGACCATATATATGTGGTTTTATTTCTAGGCTTTCTATTCTGTTCCATTGGTCTGAGTGTCTATTTTTCTGCCAATACCATGCTGTTTTGATTATCATGGCCCTATAATATAGTTTAAAGTCAGGTATTGTAATGCCCCCAGCTTCATTCTTTTTCCTTAGGATTGTTTTGGCTATTCGGGGTTTTTTATAGTTCCATATAAATCTGATGATTTTTTGTTCCATTTCTTTAAAAAATCTCATAGGGATTTTGATGGGAATTGCATTAAATTTGTATATTGCTTTGGGTAATATGGCCATTTTAATTATATTTATTCTTCCTATCCAAGAACAAGGAATATTTTTCCATCTCATTGTATCTTTTTCGATTTCGCTTAACAATGCTTTGTAATTTTCATTATATAGGTCCTTTACATTCTTTGTTATGTTTATTCCTAGGTATTTTATTTTTTTTGTTGCAATCGTGAAGGGGATTATTTTTTTGAGTTCGTTTTCTAATATTTCATTGTTGGCATATAGAAAGGCTATGGACTTTTGTATGTTAATTTTGTATCCTGCAACCTTACTGTATTGGTTTATTGTTTCTAATAATCTTTTTGTGGAGTCCTTTGGGTTTTCGATGTATAGGATCATATCATCAGCAAAAAGTGATACCTTTACTTCTTCTTTTCTGATATGGATGCCTTTTATTACTTTGTCTTGTCTGATTGCTCTGGCCAGAACTTCTAGCACCACGTTAAATAAGAGTGGAGAGAGTGGACAACCCTGTCTTGTTCCTGATTTAAGGTAGAAAGTCCTCAGTTTTATGCCGTTTAATATGATGTTGGCTGATGGTTTATCATATATGGCCTTTATCATGTTGAGATATTTTCCTTCTATACCCATTTTGTTGAGAGTCTTAAACATAAAATTGTGTTGTATTTTATCGAAAGCCTTTTCTGCATCTATTGATAAGATCATGTGGTTTTTGTTCTTTGTTTTGTTGATATGGTGTATTACGTTAACTGTTTTGCGTATGTTGAACCATCCTTGAGATTCTGGGATGAATCCCACTTGATCATGATGTATTATTTTTTTAATATGTTGTTGTATTCGGTTTGCCAGTATTTTGTTTAGTATTTTAGCATCTGTATTCATTAGAGATATTGGTCTGTAGTTTTCTTTCTTTGTGCCATCCTTGCCAGGTTTTGGTATGAGGGTTATGTTGGCCTCATAAAATGTGTTTGGAAGTATTGCTTCTTCTTCAATTTTTTGGAAGACTTTGAGTAGAATAGGAACCAAGTCCTCTTTGAATGTTTGATAAAATTCACGAGTATAACCGTCTGGGCCTGGACTTTTATTTTTGGGGAGGTTTTTAATAGTTTTTTCTATTTCCTCCCTGCTGATTGGTCTGTTTAGGCTTTCTGCTTCTTCATGACTCAGTCTAGGAAGGTTGTATTGTTCTAGGAATTTATCCATTTCTTCTAGATTGTTGTATTTGGTGGCATATAATTTTTCATAGTATTCTACAATAATTCTTTGTATATCTATGATGTCTGTGGTGATCTCTCCTCTTTCATTTTGGATTTTATTTATTTGAGTCCTGTGCCTTTTTTCCTTGGTGAGTCTTGCCAAGGGTTTGTCAATTTTGTTGATCTTTTCAAAGAACCAGCTCCTTGTTTTATTGATTTTTTCTATAGTTTTTCTGTTCTCTATTTCATTTATTTCTGCTCTGATTTTTATTATCTCCTTTCTTCGGCTGGTTTTGGGTTGTCTTTGTTCTTCTTTTTCTAGTTCCTTAAGTTGTGAAGTTAAGTGGTTTACTTCGGCTCTCTCTTGTTTGTTCATATAGGCCTGAAGTGATATAAACTTTCCTCTTATTACCGCTTTTGCTGCATCCCAGAGATTCTGATATGTCGTATTTTCATTTTCATTTGTCTGTATATATCTTTTGATCTCTGCACTTATTTCTTCTTTGACCCATTCAGTTTTTAGAAGTATGTTGTTTAGTTTCCACATTTTTGTGCATTTTTCCCCCTCTTTTTTGCAGTTGAATTCTAGTTTCAAGGCTTTATGATCAGAAAATATGCTTGGTACAATTTCAATTTTTCTAAATTTGCTGATATTGTCTTTGTGGCCCAACATATGGTCAATTCTTGAGAATGTTCCATGTACACTAGAGAAAAATGTATACTCTGTCGCTTTGAGATGAAATGTCCTGTAGATGTCTATCATATCCAGGTGTTCTAGTATTTCGTTTAAGGCCACTATATCTTTATTGATTCTCTGTTTGGATGACCGATCTAGAGCCGTCAGCGGTGTATTGAGGTCTCCAAGTATGACTGTATTTTTGTCAGTTTTTGTTTTAAGGTCAATAAGTAGCTGTCTTATATATTTTGGTGCTCCTTGGTTTGGTGCATATATATTAAGGATTGTTATGTCTTCTTGATTCAGTGTCCCCTTAATCATTATGAAGTGACCATTTTTGTCTCTGAGTACTTTTTCTGTCTTGTAGTCAGCATTACTAGATATGAGTATTGCTATACCTGCTTTTTTATGGGTGTTGTTTGCTTGGAGTATTGTTTTCCAGCCTTTCACTTTGAATTTGTTTTTATCCTTGTTGCTTAGATGTGTTTCTTGTAGGCAGCATATAGTTGGATTTTCTTTTTTAACCCATTCTGCTACTCTGTGTCTTTTTATTGGTAAGTTTAATCCATTTACATTTAGTGTAATTATTGACACTTGTGGGTTCCCTACTGCCATTTTATAAATTGCTTTCTGTTAGTTTTGTATCTTGTTTGATTCTTCTCTTTTGTTTTTCTATCATTTGTTTTTGTTTGTTTGTGTTCCATACTTCTTTCCTCTGTTGCTACCTTTTTTAAGTCAAGTGTTTTTGTGGTGGTTTTATCAAGGGTGGTTACCATTAAGTAATGAAAAGGGTACCTACCATATTCATTGTAGTACCCTATCTTATGAGTATTTCTGCACTTCATCGTCCTTTGCTACTGTTAATTTCCATCCTCTCCCCCCTTTTTTTCCTTTGTTGTCACAGTTTAAGTTTAGTTTTATTGTGTTCTTGGTGGAGCTGTTCCTTGTGGTGTTGTTTTCTTTTGTTCTTTGAATCTGGTTGGAAAACCCCCTTAATATTTCCTGGAGTGGGGCCTTTCTGCTGATAAATTCTCTCATCTTTTTTGTATTTGTGAATGTTTTTATATCTCCTTCGTACTTGAAGGATAGCTTTGATGAGTATAGTATTCTTGGCTGAAAGTTCCTCTCTTTCAGGGCTTTAAATATTGGGGTCCACTCTCTTCTAGCTTGTAGAGTTTCTGCTGAGAAATCTGATGATAATCTAATAGGCCTTCCTTTATATGTTGTACTCTTCTTTTCCCTGGCTGCCTTGAGAATTTTTTCTTCGTCATTGGTTTGTGTCATCTTTATTATGATGTGCCTTGGAGTGGGTTTGTTGGGGTTAAGAAAACTCGGTGTTCTGTTTGCTTCTTGAATTTGAGGCTTTAGTTCTTTCCACAGGCTTGGGAAGTTCTCGTCTATTATTTGTTTGAGTATATTCTCCATTCCATTTTCTTTCTCTTCTCCCTCTGATATACCTATTATTCTTATGTTATTCTTTCTGATGGAGTCAGACAATTCCTGTAGGGCTTTCTCGTTTTTTATTATTTTTGAGTCTCTTTCTTCTTCTCTCTGTTGTGCCTCAAGTTGTTTGTCTTCTATTTCACTAATCCTATCTTCAATCTGGGCTGTTCTGTTAGCTAAGCTTGTTACCTCGTTTTTCAGCTCATGAATTGAGTTTTTCATTTCTGTTTGATTTGTTTTTATAGTTTCAATTTCTTTGGTAATATATTCTTTGTGTTCAGTGAGTTGTTTTCTGATCTCCCTAAATTGCCTTTCTGTGTTTTCTTGTATATCTCTGAGTATTTTTAAGATTTCTATTTTAAATTCTCTGTCATTTAGCTCCAAGGCTTCCAATATGTTAAGTCTTTTCTCCATAGATTTTTCCACATCTATTTGTGTTACCTCTCTTTCTTTTGTATCCATAATATTCGATTTCCTCTTTCTTATTGGCATCTGAGGGTGGTCTTGTTGATAGCACACAGGCGCACTACCTCCGCAGCTTGAATGAACGTCTCTGTGGTAGTTAGCTTCCTCCACACCCCCGTCTCTCAGATTCAAGTGATAACAGTCCTTTCGCTTTCAGTTTGTGTGGAACTCCGGAATGCTCCGAGGATAAATTTTTCTGTTTCTAGTTGATAAATTTGTTGTGATTTTGGGAAGATCTGTCGGACGTGCTGCTCACGGCGCCATTTCCGTGACGTCACTCCGGGAAATGTTATTTTCAAACAACAGCTCGGATAAGGGCCTAATATCCAAAATATACAAAGAACTCCTAAAACTCAACAACAAACAAACAATCTAATAAAAAAATGGGAAGAGGACATGAACAGACACTTCTCCCAGGAAGAAATACAAATGGCCAACAGATATATGAAAAGATGCTCATCTTTTTTAGTTATTAGAGGAATGCAATTCAAAACGGCAATGAGATACCACCTCACACCTGTTAGATTAGTAATTATTAACAAGACAGGTAATAGCAAATTTTGGAGAGGTTGTGGAGAAAAAGGAACCCTCATCCACTGTTGGTTGGAATGTAAAGTAGTACAACCATTATGGAAGAAAATATGGTGGTTCCTCAAAAAACTGAAAATAGAACTACCTTATGACCCAGCAATCCCTCTACTGGGTATATACCCCAAAAACTCAGAAACATTGATACATAAAGACACATGCAGCCCCATGTTCATTGCAGCATTGTTCACAGTGGCCAGGACATGGAAACCACCAAGAAGCCCGTCAATACATGACTGAATAAAGAAGATGTGGCACATATACACTATGGAATACTACTCAGCCATAAGAAATGATGACATTGGATCATTTACAGCAAAATGGTGAGATCTTGATAACATTATACGAAGTGAAATAAGTAAAACAGAAAAAACCAGGAACTGCATTATTCCATATGTAGGTGGGACATAAAAGTGAGACTAAGAGACATTGATAAGATTGTGGTGGTTACAGGGGGAAGGGGGAGTGGGAGAGGGAAAGGGGGAGGGGGAGGGGCACAAAGAAAACTAGATAGAAGGTGACAGAGGACAATCTGACTTTGGGTGATGGGTATGCAACATAATTGAACGACAAGATAACCTGGACATGTTATCTTTGAATATATGTATCCTGATTTATTGATGTCACCCCATTAAAAAAATAAAATTATTTAAAAAAATAATAATGAGAACAAGGAAGAAATAAAAAAGTTCCTTAAAGCAAATGAAAATGAACATACAACAACTCAAAATTTATGGGACACAGCAAGAGCAGTCTGGAGAGGGAAGTTCATAGCATTACAGGCATACCTTAAGAAGCAATAAAAAACTCAAATAAACAACTAGACCTTGAATCTAAAAAAAACTAGAAAAAGAACAGCAAATAAAGCCTAGAGGAAGTAGAAGGAAGAAAATAATAAAGATCAGAGCAAAAATAAATGACATGGAGGCTAAAAAACAATACAGAAGATCAATGAAACCAATAGTTGGTTCTTTGAAAAGGTAAACAAGATTGATGAATGTTTAAACAGGCTCACCAAAAAAAAAAGAGAGAGGACTCAAATAAATAAAATCAGAAATGAGAGTAGAGAAGTAACAACTGACTCAGCAGAATACAAAGGATTGTAAGAAAATACTATGATGAACTGTATGCCAAAAAATTAGACAACCTAGATGAAATGGACAAATTCCTTGAAACATAAAATCTTCTAAAAATCAATCTGGAAGAATCAGAAAACCTAAACAGACCTATTACAACAAAAGAGATTAAAACAGTTATCAAAAATCTCCAAACAAACAAAAGCCCTGGGCCAGATGGATTTACAGGCAAATTCTACCAAATATTCAAAGAAGAACTAATTCCTATCCTTCTCAAGTTATTTCAAATAATTCAAGAGAAGGGAGGGAAGACTTACAAGCTCCTTTTATGAGGCAAGCATAATCCTCATTCCAAAACTAGGCAAAGACAATACAAAGAAAGAAAACTATAGGCCAGTATCCCAGATGAATTTAGATGCTAAAATTCTCAACAAAATATTAGCAAACCAGATCCAGCAATACATGAAAAAAAATCATACATCATGATCAAGTGGAATATATTGTGGTGGCAAGGCTGGTACAATATTCCCAAATCAATCAATGTGATTCATCATATAAACAAAAAGAAGGAGAAAAAATCACATGATTATATCAATAGGTGTAGAAAAAGCATTTGATAAAATCCAGCACCCATTTATGATCAAAACTCTCAGCAAAGTGGGAATACAGGGAACATACTGCAACATGATAAAGGCCATCTATGACAAACCCACAGCCAACACCAAAGTCTATGTGCAAAAATTAAAAGCAATCCCTTAAGGTCAGGAACAAGGCAGAGATGCCCCATTTCACCACTCTTATTCAACATTGTTCTGGAAGTCCTAGCCACAGCAATCAGACAAGAAGAAGAAATAAAAGGCATCCAAATTGGAAAAAAGAAGTAAAGCTATCATATTTGCTGATGATATGATACTGTACATAGAAAACTCTAAAGTCTCAAGTCAAAAAAACAGCTATAAAATTAATATTTAGAAATCAGAGGCATTTTTATACACCAACAATGAACTGGCTGAAAGAGTAATTAAGAAAACAATCCCCTTACTATTGCAACAAAAAAACTAAAGTACCTATGAGTAAATTTAACCAAGGAGGTTAAAGACTTGTACTCAGAAAATTATAAAACATTGATAAAAGAAATCAAGGAAGATACAAACAAGTGGAAGTGGAAGCATATACCGTGTTCATGGACAAGAAGAATAAACATCATTCAAATGTCTATATTACCCAAAGCAATTTATAAATTCAATGCAATTCCTATTAAAATGCCAATGGCATACTTCAAAGATATATAACAAACATTTAAAAAATTTATATGGAACAGAAAAAGAACATAAATAGCCTCAGTAATCTTGAAAAAAAATAAAGTGGGTTGTATCACACTTCTTGATATCAAGTTATACTATAAGGCCATTGTACTCAAAACAACTTGGTACTGGCATAAGAACAGGCATATAGATCAATGAAATAGAACAGAGAACCCAGAAATAAACCCACACCTTTATGAACAAAGGAGGTAAGAGCATACAATAGAGTAAAGACAGTCTCTTTAACAAAGGAGGTAAGAGCATACAATGGAGTAAAGACGGTCTCTTTAACAAATGGTGTTGGGAAAATTGTCCAGCTACCTGCAAAAAAATGAAACTAAACCACCAACTTACACCATTCACAAAAATAAACTCAAAATGGATAAAAGACTTAAATGTAAGCCGTGAAACCATAAGCATCCTAGAGAAAAACATAGGCAATAAGCTCTCCGACATCTCTCGCAGCAATATATTTGCTAATTTATCTCCATGAGCAAGTGAAATAAAGGACAGGATGAACAAATGGGACTATATCAAACTAAAAAGCTTTTGCACAGCTAAAGACAATATGAACAAAATAAAAAGACAAACCACACAATGGGAGAACATATTTGACAATACGTCTGATAAGGGATTAATAACAAAAATTTATAAAGAACTTGTAAAACTCAACACCAAGAAGGTAAACAATCCAATCAAAAAATGGGCAAAAGAAATGAATAGACACTTCTTCAAAGAGGGCATGCAGATGGCCAACAGGCAGATTAAAAAATGTTCAACATCACTAATTATTAGAGAAATGCAAATTAAAACCACAATGAGATACCACTTCACATCACTCAGAATGGCGCTCATTAACAAAACAACTTATAACAAATTATAATAAGTGCTGGCGAGAGTGTGGAGAAAAGGGAACCCTCCTGCACTGCTGGTGGGAATTTAGACTGGTGCAGTCACTGTGGAAAACAGTATGAAGATTCCTCAAAAAATTAAAAATGGAACTGCCTTTGACCCAGCCATCCCACTTTTAGGAATATGTCCTAAGAATACCAAATCACTGATTCAAAAGAAGAAATGCACCCCCATATTTATTGCAGCATTGTTTACAATAGCCAAGATCTGGAAACAGTCCAAGTGTCCGTCAGTGGACAAGTGGATTAAAAAGCAGTGGTACATATACACGGTGGAATACTATGTGGCCGTGAAAAAGTAGGAAGTCTTACCTTTTGCAACAACATGGATGAACCAGGAAGCTATTATGCTAAATGAAATAAACCAGGCAGAGAAAGAAAAAGATCATATGACCTCACTCATTTGAGGAATCTAATGAACAATGTGAACTGAGGAATGGAATAGAGGCAGAGAAAGGCAGGATCAAAGGGACCAGAAGGAAAGCGGACAGAGGGAAAGGGGAGGAGAGGATGGGATCAGAAAAGGGAAAGAGATTAGTGAAATTATAGATACATAACGCAGCGTTATAGAGAGCAGGAAAGCAAATCATGGAGGGAAGGGGGGAAGATGTTGGGTGGAGGGGGCCAAGGGGAATGTCAAGGGGAAGACAGGGGTGAGAGGGGGGACACTTGAATCTATGTAAACACAATAAATTAAAATAAACAAAAAATTTTTTAAAAAAGAAGTTTTTTAAATTTCAGGCCCCAAAATTAAGGTGCATCTTATACATGAGATTGTATTATACATGGGGAAATAAGGTACTTTTCCAGCACTTTCCCTCCAGCCCTCAGCTCTCTGACCTCCATACGCTTTAGCCATGCTTGCTGAAGGACTTGTAGGGGTCTGAACACACCAGGCTTTCCCTTACTTTTATGCTTGATACAGGGACTTCCATCTGCCAGAAACACTGTCCAGTCTAGGTCTCTGTCCAGTACAATTTTCTCTGCTACTTATCCTTCAAATCACAGCTGCCTCCTCCTGAAGTCTCATTAGCCTCACTCTGCCAGAGTCCTTCTCTGGTGTTTCCATTGTATACTGAAAGCTTGGAAGCTTTTTGAGAACAGAAATCTGCACTTTTATCTTTAAATTCCCTAGACCTAGGCTGGTGCTTGGTGCACAGATTAACCTCTAATAAACAAGCAGTGACTAAATTCATATATCCTGCACCTCCTTTATTTTGCCTCTTGGCATACCATTACCCCTTCTTTTAGAAACAGCAGCTTGATTGATTTGCCTTTGGAGAGCTAACATCCTTCTCATTAGATACATACAAGACCAAAACAAGATCAGATTTGCATCTTCAGCAGACGGTCACAAAAATATAAAAGAAAGGTAACATATTAATTTTGATAATGATGCCCAAATGCAACTAGTTCATAATGAATGATGAATGCTCCTTGAAGGAAAGAAGAGAGACAAAAGGAGGGAAGTGGGGAAGCAAAAAGGAAGAGAGGGAGGGAGCCGGGAGCAGTACAGGATGATACTGTGGTCAAGGGCCCAGGATCAGCTAGAATCAGCCTGGCGGAGCTCCAGACAGAGAGGAGCGCTGTGGACCAGGGCTCTGAAGCCTCGCACCTTCTCGGCTAAACAGCTTTGTATTTGAAAGACTGCTTCCTGCCTGGACTATTTTCGTACATCTATTATTGGCTCCCATTTAGTGTCTGTTTATTTAAATCTGCTTGCCACTGGAACATAATTCTCTTGATTATCAGTTGATGCTGGGACACAGTAGGAGTACAGATAATTGTCACTGTGCAATTCTGTAGGAAATATAAAATTATTATCTTTAGAACGGTTTAGTAAGGTATTTGAGCGTGGGCACGCGGAATTCCTAGAGCTTTAATTTGTTGGCTTCTTTGCCTTCCTCCAGGGATGTTATCTGAGCCTCCCCAGGGAACTCGGGCAGACGCCCAGCTCACCAGCATCCTAACGTTTGCTCAGCCTGGAAGAGAAAGCAGTCAGTCTCCACTCACTCGGAAGCTTGGGCCTTCCTTCGTGGTTATCAAGGACAAAGAGGCTGGAGGGACAGATCCTGGGTGCCAGTCACTGTGTCAGGCTCCACTGCCTTTAGGGGGCTGCCCGAAGCAGGGGATGAGATCTGAGCTAAGAGGGCAACTGCACAGCCCAAGCAGAGAGCAGTCTGAAGGCAAAGTGGTTAGGCAGAGGGCAGACTGGGGCGAAGGCTCCTCTATTTTCCACCGCTCTACCCCTCACTCACCTCCCCTCGTTCACCCTGCACTTCACCCCTACTCTTCACCTGCTCCCATCCCCCCCACTTCTAACCGCCCTACCAACCCCCCACCCCACGTGCCCCTGCGCACCTACATCCCGCCCTCAGCTCCCTACCCCACCTCAGCGAGCTGCCTCTTCATTTACAAGCAGCATCACTAATTGCTTTTTAGGGTCCCTTCTCTGCTCTCTGTTCAAAATTCACTGGGCGTTCCCCAGCCCCTTTTATGCTACTCTTCTGAACCTTTTCAGCCTCTTTTACAAACTTAGCACTTTCTGTGCCTCTTTTAGTCTCTGCAAGAAGAAAGAGACTTGAGAGGGATTTTTTTTTTGGCAGTAAAGCTCCTTCTCCTGTACCCCCACCCCCAGCCCTCTCCCCACCCCCTGTCTCCACCTCCGTCCCCAAAAGCACACGCATTGACCCTCCTCCCACTGAATGGGGCTTTGTGCAGAGAATTTCCGGAACATAGCCCAGTGCCCAGGCCTCTGTGTGAAGAGAGGAGGGGCCCAGCCGGGCAAGGAGACCCTTAAGCCCACCCCATTACCACGGTCACTGTTTGCCCTGGATTCTCTAAAAGGCCTATTGTTGCCGGTTGCCAGGTATTCCTTAGCAACACTTAAGCCAAGCTGCCTACCCTATTTAGGCCCAAAACTTTTCAATGGCCTCCAAAACCCCTGCTTGTCAGCGCTGCAGACCGCTCCTCAAACAGGCTCTGAGGGGAGGGAGAAGCCAAACCATCCCCCAGCCGGCTCTGCCTTTCAAATATCTGTGTTTGAGGCTGCTTGGGAGCTTCTCGTCATTTGCCTGGAATCAGCAGGCCAAACTATTGCAATTAAAATTTCTCTCTCTCCAACCCTGTCATCTCCCTCTTTCTCCACAACTTCCATCCCCCCTCCACCTCCCACTCCTCTGCCCAGTTGCAGACCTCCCTTTAACTTAATATTTAGCTGGGATGGGATTTCATCATATTCTATAAGGACCTCCTGACTTTCCTGCTCAGCCATTTCAAAGGAAATTGTTTTATTGTTTTAGGGGAGTTTGGGTGCACTTGCATGCAGGGTGCTATGCTCCCCCCCCCATCTCTGATGAAAAGCAGAATAATAGAATTATAGAGTCTGTGTTCTAGAAGGAATCTTAATGATGGTCTCAGATGAGGGTCTGGAGGCCCAGATCCCGGAATGGACTTGCTCATGTCACAGGCTGATTTAATAACAGATGGGGCTCCTGAGCCCAGGCCCTGACCCCCACTCCGTGGCTTTCCCCACTACCCAGCCCAAGAGTAACATGAGAAGCAAATTAGCAGAGAAAGAAAAACAGTCTGTGCACCTCAAAATTATAAGTGAAAAGGAGGCTGGTTCTGATTTCAGATATATGTCCTGGCTCTGTGTCCTTTCTACTCCTTTCTATCCAGAAACACAAATTTGCCCCAGCCCAGATATGAGCATCCTTGGAGATGTAGGAGTTTTATTTACTGCCTTACTCCTCTTAGGGTAAGGATTAGGGACACTTGTCCTAGGTTTTGAATTAAATGAGACTCAACTTAGCATTCTAGAATCATTCAGTTGCTTCACCCCACCACCTCACCCTTATCACTTGACAGAAGTTGAATGACTTGCCCAAAGTTAAAGAGCACTTAGCATAAAATTAAGCTCTTCCCCACAGCCTGCATGGCTCTGCATGATTTTGTGTGGTCCAACACCTGCCTCATCTTGTACCTCTTTCACCCAACTCAGTTCATTCTAGCCACATCTTTCTGTCCCTCATTCATGACAAGCTCACTCCTGCCTCAGAAAGTCCTTCCCTACTCTTCCTTCTGCCTGGAAAGTTCAGCCCCCAGATCTTTGTGGAGCTGAATCTTTCTAACCACCCAAGACTTAGCTCAAGTGTCACTGTCACAGGGAGACCATCTGTGTTCACACTCTACCAGCTTAACTCTTCCTGTGGTCCTTTTAAAATTTATAGCATGTATCATTATAAAAATTGTAAATTAGTTATATACCATAGACATATTTACAATTATATCTATTACCATTATCATTATTATTTGTAAACATTTGGAACTCATTTATTACCTGTCTCATTCCCAAACATCAACTCCATGAGAACTCTACACTTTATGTCTGATTCTACCTCCAGAGTCTAGCACAGTGACTAGCACAGAGACAGTACTCAATAAGTATTTTATGAGTAAATAAATAAAAGAGTGTACTCATTGATGGTAAATATGAAAATTAGAATTCAGATCTCCTAATTCAGGGGTCCCCAAACTATGGCCCGTGGGTCGCATGCGGCCCCCTGAGGCCATTTATCCGGCCCCTGCCGCACTTCCTGAAGGGACACCTCTTTCACTGGTGGTCAGTGAGAGTACTGACCTGGAGTACTGTATGCGGTATCGCTCACGAACGACACTACTTCCGGTGATGCGGGTCGTACGCGTCACGGCTCCGGAAGCGCGTCATATCACTTGTTACAGCTAGCAATGACAAATATGGAACCGGACATTGACCATCTTATTAGCCAAAAGCAGGCCCATAGTTCCCATTGAAATACTGGTCAGTTTGTTGATTTAAATTTACTTGTTCTTTATTTTAAATATTGTATTTGTTCCCATTTTGTTTTTTTACTTTAAAATAAGATATGTGCAGTGTGCATAGGGATTTGTTCATAGTTTTTTTTATAGTCCGGCCTTCCAACGGTCTGAGGGACAGTGAACTGGCCCCTTGTGTAAAAAGTTTGGGGATCCCTGTCCTAGTTCCTTAGGGGGGCACTGTGAGGATGAGAAAAAAAACAGTGTTAGTGTGTTTTTAGGTATTTTCTTATAACCAGTGTTTCTGAACCTTTACAAATTATTATTATTATTATTATTATTATTATTATATTACTTCTCTAAAGAGCTTTTTGGACAGTTTTTGTTTCATTGGTCCTTATGAAATTATTAAAGATACCATATTTCTCCATGTATAAGATGCTCCCATGTATAAGACACACCTTAATTTGAGGGCTCAAAATTTGAAAAAAAGACAAGTGTGAAAAAGCAGGAAATACAAGTAAAAAAATCTACAACCACTGTATAAGATGCACCCAGTTTTTAGACCCCAAATATTTTGAAAAAGGGTGCATCTTACACATGGGAAAATATGGTATACTGTATATCTATTTATGTACTGTGGTCCCCCACCCGAGAACCTATTTTTGCCCCCGTGAGAGTGATAATAGCTTGTCCCTTGAGAACGCGTGTCATAACCAACACAGTTATTCAGAGTAAAAGCACACAGATTTCTGACCATGCTCTAAACCAGGGAATGAATTCCGACCCAGATAAAAATGAAGAACAATCAGCTCAGAGGTTGGGTGCAAAAGAATTTTAACCATAGAAAGCGACAAGAATGGGCAGAAAGGATGGTGGATGTGTTAACTTTGGGCTTGAAGCCCAGCCCTCATATTACATACTTCACAAAGGTTTTTTTTTTTTTTTTTAAGATCTTTAGAAAAACCCTTTCAGCTTAGGTAAATGTGGTGTTAAACCACTAATCGTTAACCCCTCGCCTCTTCTTATTCAGCTCTTAATCAGATTATACAAAAGCTTTCAGATGTTTTTGGTTTCCAACGCCAGTGTGTGAGGATTAGATGGAGTTTCTAAAATGCTTGCTTGGAAGTCTAAATTTTAAACTTTTACTGCTGGATATTGGTCCACAAAATAAATTCTTCATTAAAAAAAACAAAAAACATCAACACTGCATCCTGAAAGTACCTGTAGATCAAAGGTTGACATAGCTATATTCTGTATGTTCAGTTATGCAATCATTAATTCAGCGTGTTCACTGAGTTCTTCCTATGTGCTATTCTTGTGCTCCGTCATGTTTTCTCTGCTTTTCCATCATTCCAGCTACCCTGGTCCAGGTCTCTGAAAAGTGGATTAACCCGACATCCTCTTAACTGCCTCTCTGCCTGCAGTCTCTACCCAGCAAGTCATATTCAACAATGCCAACAAGATTATCTCTGATCAATGAGCATATTCTCCTTCTTGAAAACGTTAGTTGGCTACCTCATGTAGGGCCAAAACACCTACAAAATAAACCCAAATCTGTTAGCATAGTCAAACATCCTTTGCCACATTGCTCTATCCTTTTTAGTCTCATCCTTTATCAGTTCTTCCCTAGCAAATGCACACACACAAATACACACACACACACACATACACTTGCACACTATAATCACACAATTCCCCCACTCGCCCTTCCCCACTCAAAAGCTTCTATATCTTTGTACACGACATTTTCTGAACCTCATGTGCCCTTTAGCACCATTTTTTTTTGTAAACCAGAAAGCCTCTTCTAACCTTTACTGTCAATGCCAATGGGATCTTTCCCCATCCCCTCCATGTTTCCAGAGGGAATAAAGGGTCCATTTTATGATCCCACACCATTTGGTTCATGTTCTGTTATGGTATTTATCACATTGGATCTGTACATATGCAATTTTCCCAATAAAAGGTGAGATTCTCAATAACAGACTGTGTTTCATTTCATCTGTCTGGGCTTAACTGAATTTCAATTTGTTGTGTTTCATTTCATCTGTCTGGGCTTAACTGAATTTCAATTTGTTGTGTTATCTAGACCTGTTCTTGTGAGAGGGTAAAGGAGCAAAATGGACCAGCAATGTGCTTATTTCTGATTCCTGGAAAGCATGAGGGGCTATAATTTAGAAATAATGGGGTGAAATTCAGCTTCTTAGCATAGTAGTAAGATTTTCTGGCTCCAAGTCAAGAGGGGTTTTGCAAATTGTAAGGCCATTGGTAATAAAAGGGTAAACATTTTATTTCTTCTTAGGAGTTTGGGGTTTATTTTTGTTTTCTGAAGTTGGAAACAGGGAGGCAGTCAGACTCATGCATGCGCCCGACCAGGATCCACCCAGCATGCCCACCAGGGGGCGATGCTCTGCCCATCTGGGGTGTTGCTCTGTTGCAACCAGGGCCATTCTAGCATCTGAGGCAGAGGCCATGGAGCCACCCTCAGCGCCCAGGCCAACTTTGCTCCAATGGAGCCTTGGCTGCAGGAGGGGAAGAGAGAGACAGAGAGAAAGGAGAGGGGGAGGGGTGGAGAAGCAGATGGGCACTTCTCCTGTGTGCCCTAGATGGGAATCAAACCTGGGACTCCTGCATGCCAGGCCAACGCTCTACCACTGAGCCAACCGGCCAGGGCCAGTTTGGGGTTTATTGTCTCTAAAAATTCATGTTTGTCCTTCAGAGATCTGTCTATGTGATTAATAAAATGATTTTTAACCTGAGAATATTAAATAGAATAAATAGGTGTGACTGTAACTTTTACCGATGAGGAGATCCAAAAGAGGCTATATGTGGAAGGCTTCTACGATTTTCTATAAAGTTTGGAGTCCCAAACCTTTCTTAGCCCAACCTCTTTGGCAGAATTCAGGTGTGAATGGTCATCGATACATGTCCTAGGAAGCTCCCATCACCCTCAGAACTAGTCTAGAGTGAATCTTAAATTGAATTATACCAAATTAGAGGAAAGAACAAAAGAAAGTAAGGATGTTAGGGAATATGATTCCTCCTGAACATCAGAGGACAGACGTTCACATCAAGAAGATTAGAAAAATGGGTTCTTTGGAATAAAATAAAAACTGACTAGAAGAGCCAGACTAAAATCTTGGCAAGTGTTCCCTTTTCTACATGGATAAAACACCATGTCTAGCATATAGTAAATGTTAAATAAATAGTTCTTGAATTTAAAAAATATAGAATTCACTGTTTTATATGTGCTATCCCTTGGACTCTGGAAAAATCATGATTATCATACTGATTTACAATTTTTTCCCTTCCAACATTATAATTTTCTCCAATTACTCATCAACTATCCATTATGGGAAGTTGTAATCTCTCCTGCAGCTTTGTGTGGAGTGGTGCTGAGAGATTAGGGAGCAGGACAGTTAGGAGAGTGGTCTGCCTTCCTTCATTTCTTTGATGTCCTACAGTAGTCAAGCAGTGACCCAGGGTAGAACTGGGAATGACAAGAGTCCAGGACACTAACAAGCAAATTCCAAAGCTCAGTCCAGGGAAACATCAGAGAAAAACTTTTCCAACTGTACACTCAAGGATGAAAGCCCTAGAAAGATGGGTCAGGGAAGTGGGAGGTGAAACACAACGGGGTATTGGAGTTGTTACTGACTTAAAAGAGCCAATTGCTGAATTTTGTGAGTCAGGGTTTTTGTTCGTTTGGTTGTTTGTTTGTTGTTTATTTAACTGACTTTGAGAAAGAGGGAGAGAGCTAAAGAGAGGAAGGGTGGAAGGAGAAAGAGTGAGAAGCGTCAACTTATAGTTGCTTCACTTTAGTTGTTCATTGATTGCTTCTCATAAGTGCCTTGACCAGGGGCTCAAGCCAAGCCAGTGAACCCTTGCTCAAGCTAGCAATGTTGGGCTCAAGCCAGTGAGCTTTGGGCTCAAGTCAGAGATGTTGGGATCATATCTATGACTCTGCACTCAAGTCAGTGACCCCATGCTCAAGCTGATGAGCCCACACTCAAGCCGGAAACCTTGAGGTTTCAAACCTGAGATCTCAGCATTCCTGGTCAACTCTCTATCCACTGTTCCACCACTGATCAGGCATGTGTGTCAATTTTTAAATATAGCCATTATTAAATATTAAATTAACTTACACCAAAATAACTTATATTAAAAACAATGGTAATGATGTCCAAAACTCACCACTTACTGTTTTATTCCCCATTATTGTTATCTATGCTCTTGAGGTTATTTGCACCTACTGAATCTGTAGTTGTACAAGGGAAATGCTGTATAATGGTGTGTTACTATTCCTCTCTTCCCATCTTTGTGCTAAGTGATGTCATGTCGATTGCTTGAAATCAGCTGTGGCAGGAGGATTTTCACCCCTATAATGGTAAATACTATAAATCAGGGCACAATTTTCTCCTTACAGAGCCGGTTGTTAAATATTCTCCAGTATATCTTGGTGAATTCTGACTCCAAAGCTATAGAAATATTTACTGGAACACTTACTATGCATAAGAGAAAGGGGGTCCCATATTTGTTGAGACCATACTGTGAGAATGCACCAGAATGTACTTTAGATAAACTATGACATTCAATTATTCTCATAATAATTCAATAACATTATCTCTATTTTTTCAGGCAAGAAGACAATTGGAGAAATTTTTGTGGTGATGAAACTGGTCAGTATCTTGATTGTGGTGGTAGATACAAAAACTTACACATGTGAAAAGATTGCAAAGAATTAAATACACATACAACTGAATACAAGAATAAGTATACTCCCAAATGAGAACCCTGAATAATTATATTAGTGGATTGTATCAATGTCAATATCTTGATTGCCATATTATACTATAGTTCTACAAATGTTACCACTGGAAGAAACTGGGTAAAGTGTACAAGGGATCGCTCTTAATTATTTTTTACAACTGCATGTGAATCTCTCATTATCTCAGTAAAAATTTCAATTAAAAATAAAACAATAGACTATACCTAGCATATAATCCAGCCATTCTGCTCTTAGGTATTTATCTGAGAGAAATTAAAGAGCATGTCATAAAGGACATTTCTATTAATATTTATATAAGCTTTATTTTTAACAGTCAAAATTGGTTAACAATTCAAATGTCCACCAACTGGTTAATGGACAAATTGTTAGATCTATACAATGAAATATTACTCAAAATTAAATAGGGATGAACTATTGATACAAATCACAACATGAATTAAGCTCAAAATAATCATGCTGAGTGAAAGAATAAAAATAAGTAATGTGATTATATACTATATGTTTTCATTGCAATAACATTCTAGAAAAAATGAAAGCTAGTTTACACTGACAGAGAATGAATTAAGCTGTTGCCTGGGATGGAAGAAAGGTTGAGGGGAAGAAAAAAAGAAATAATAAGTTGCTAGGAAAATTTTCTAGGTGATGGATACATTTATTATCTTAACTGTGATGATGATTTATGGCTGCTTATATGCAGTATTTCTCCATGTATAAGACACGCTCATGTATAAGATGCACCTTAATTTTGTGGCCCAAAATTTGAAAAAAAATATATATTACATAAGTTATTGAATGCAAGTTTTATTCATCATATAATTCATACAACTCTTCATCCACACAAAAAAGTGGGAAATGTCAGTTAAAACATCTATAACCACTATATAAGACACACCCAGTTTTTAGACCCCAAAATTTTTTTAAAAAGGGTGCATCTCATATATGGAGAAATACAGTATGTGAAGCTTATCACATTATACACACTTAACATATGTAATTTATAGTATGCCAGTTATTCCTCAATAAAGTTGTTTAAAACAGGTGCTTTAGGAAAAGGATTATATTCTTTAACCTAGTAACTGAGAACACAAGAGGTTGCTTCCCCAAAGTCCCATAGCTAATAAATATTGGATCCAGGATTTTATAATAATTAAATAATATTATCTCTATTTTTGTCTTATTTCAAAAGGTGTATTATTTCAAAACCTGTATTATTTCCGTTTCACCTTATTGCATGCCAAGATGGATGTGTTAGCAATTACCATAATAATGCCATGTTATGGTCCATCCCTAAATCAAACATATATTCTTAATCATTCAGATGCAAGTCAGCTAGAGGTTTGCTAATCTAGGTTTAGGTTCAATTTGGCTTGGTTCCTAGATACAGGTTACATGCAGCTGTGTTCCATAGAACTGTCGGTGCCTTGGAACCAGTAAACGGCCTAGGACATGTTATTCTCCTGGGAATATCAGATGTGCACACGAGCAAAGTTTAACTGTTTAAGCACAACTCAAGTCTCTGCTTCTATCACATCTGCAAATATCCCATTGGCTGAAGCAAGTTACATGGTTGATCCCAAACTCAAGGGACAGGGAGATATACTCTGTCTCTAGTGGGAGGAACTGGAATGTCACATGGCATTGCTCCAAAAAGAGCAATGAAATGAGTACAGTACAGTCTCTAAACTATTGACTGATAAAAGGAAGAGAAAATGAACACCATTTCAGAATGGGTGAGGTTTGGAAAACTGGAGAAGATAAAAGAGGACTGCTTCTGTGAGACAGGCCCAGATGGCCTCAGGTGATAAGAGGTTGCACATGGAGGGATGAAATGGAAGCGTAGGTAGTAGAATCGCAGCCTCACAGCTAGCCTTCAGAGGACAAGATGTCCCCACCAGCATCTAGGCACCCGTTATCTTAGATAAAGAAGCATAATTGCTGTCCAGCAATATTTCCTATAATTCTCTAACCATGGGCATTCCAGATGAGGCATTCAGACTATCTCAGTGACTTTCTCTGAATAAAGTTGGAGTTGAGCTTGACTCATTGCAGAGGCAGAACTCAGGAGAACCTTGCTTCCTAGATTCCCCAAGATGGCTGCCTTCTGCTCTTTGCCAAACCTGTTTCTTCTGCTAGCTTTCCCTGGTTCTAACAGCTTTCCCACATCTTTCCAACACACTGGTTACACAACCTCATTGTTGTTGTGTATAGTCTAAGAATAAAACAGTAAAGTCTACATTACTCTTTAGGATGCTTCAAAAACCCAGTGATCTGGATCAAGTCTCTGGTAACTCAGTGGCCACATTATTAACAGTCCCCTCAGAGTATCTTGCTCACAACTTCTCCAAGCTCAAGATTCACTCCTTTTCTGCCTGCTTCTACTCTGCTTTTCTCTCTACAGGTCCTTTCCCCAGCCCCTTACATTCTGCTTCCTGGTGGCTCTGTCTACTGCTTTCCCTCCACTGATACAATTTCTTGGGGCATCTGTAGCCCAGCCTCCTCAAGAGAGAAGCATTGCCTAGGTGCTGTGGTTGCCATATGGCATAGAGTTCTCTTGCTAACCAGGAATCATAAGCTATACTACTTGTTAGACTGCCCGCAGAGAGTTTCCTTTTGGGCAGCACAGATCCCTGGTCTAAATAGCTGTGGTCAAATTTATGTGGATGAAGAACATGAAGATGTATGCCTAAACTGACTTCTCCCAGGAAGCACTGTAGGTAGGGTGGGCTCCCCAACCTCCAGCCTTTGTGTTAGCGAGACAGAAGTGAAGGTGTAGAGAAGGGATGGGAATGGAGGCGAACAGGCTAGGCTGATAAATGAGGGAGCCTAAGGGGTTTCAGCAGAGGAAGCCAGGCAGATGTTTTCAAGACTGGTTAGAAATCCCAGTGAATTCCTTGAGAATAATTTGTCTTGCCCTGAGTTGCTCAAGCTGAAACAGGTTTAGAGAAGCCAGCCATGTGCTAACTTGGAACGACCACGGACTGATGCAGACTGCACAGGTCACAGGGCGCATGAACAAGGATGAGTTAATGAGGCACTCACTCGTCAGAGATCCTGAGACCTCACAGAGCCTGACGCAGGCTGCTGGCCCTCCTCCTCCTCTGGGAGTAGAACATTCAGGAACTCCGTGGCAGAGGCTTTTGTCCTCTTATGTGGCAAATCTCCAGCCAAGAGAATAGTTCTGTCTCTTAGAGTTGTGCACAAGGTAGAATTACAGTTGACAGTCAAACCTGAGTGATTTTCAGTTACGGTGGGAAAAAAAGAAGAAATTGCCCTGATTCCTAACAGCACATGATTCCATAAAAACCAAAATAAAAATGCAATTTTAATAACTTGCATTAATTAGAACTTTACTCCATAGAAAATGATCTTAAATACCGAACTATAGATCATCTTTGAGGGCTTGCTGTGGCCAGATACTGAGCTAAGTTTGTTATATATATAATCTTATTTCATGTTAAAGCAAACCTTTAAAGTAGGGGAGATTATCCATATTATACAGATAAAGAAATTTAAGCTTGGTAAGCCTACGTGACATTCCTCACATAGAGCTAAGACTAACTCTTAAGGCTGTTGAAACCCCAAATCCAGCCCTTACCACTATAGCCTACTTTCTTTCATCCCATCATAAAAACCCGTGAGGATAACATTTATTAGCTCTTTTATTTTATTTTTTATTTTTAAATTAAATTTAATGGGATGACATTGATCAATAAGAGTACATAGGTTTCAGGTGAATGTTTCTATAGCATTTGAACTGTGGATTGTGTTGTGTGTCCATCACCCAAAGTCAATTCATTTTCTGTCACCATATATTTGTGCCTCCTTACTCCCCACCCCCCTTCCTTCCCCTGGTAACCACTTCACTTTTATAAATGTTCCTGAGTCTCAGTTTTATACCCCACCTATGTGAGATATATATTTGTCCTTCTTTACTCCTCTCCTTCCTACTTCCCTTCTCCCTGGTAACCACTCAACTTTTATTTATGTCCATTGGTAAGTTTGGCCTCTTCTCTTTGTGTATGTATTTGTGAGTTTGAGCTGGGAGTGTACAATTTTATCTAGCTCGATGGAAAGAGAAGAGATTCTGTAGAGAAAGAAGGAAGCTAACATTGATAGTATGCATGTTGTTTCATTGAATCCTTAATATTCCCTTTTTGTGTAGATATGAAAAACCCATTTTATAACTTAGAGAGGTTGAGAAATTTGCTTAAGTCACAGAGTTTATACAACCTGCAGCAGGCATTTGACTGCAAATCTGTGTGATTTCAGAGACAGTGTCTTTCTACTGCACCAGGTGCTTCCTGGGAACCCCGTCCCTTTAGGAAGGAACCGGCACCATCAACTCCAACTAACTGCTGTTACGAAGGAAGGTAGGCCCTTGTTCCCTGACTTTTTAAATTTTTAAGGGAAGCTAACAATCTGAATTTTTATGTGAAATTCAAAGATTTTTAGGTGGGCCGTTAAAATTCTAATCATGTATTGCCTGACCTGTGATGGCTCAGTGGATAGAGCATCTACTTAGAACACTGAGGTCACCAGTTCGAAACCCTGGGCTTGCTGGGTCAAAAAGCACATATGACAGGTAACAAGCAAGCAATTGAACGACTAAAATAAAGCAACTATGAATCCATACTTCTTGCTCCCCCAGCCCTCTCTCTCTTCTTTCTGTAAAATCAATTTTAAAAAATTCTAAGCACATATTAATATAAAATTATAAGATGAGTAAATTAGAACATATCTTCATACTAAGTTTGGCCCAAAAGGCACAAGACTGTAAAACTGAAGAGGAAGGAATATTCCTGTACTTGTTTCCAGTCCTCTTAATGCTTCCCCTGAGACAATGGGCACAGAACTACCTTCCTGACGTAAGCCCTGCTGAGGATGGGAGCAGAGACTGTAGGAAAAGCGGAAAAGCGTGGGCCGCAAGGACCAAATCACACGGCATTGCCAGTGGGACAGCGCACTATGAAGGCTGCCTGCTGGGGCTTACAGCATTGGCCCACCACATTCAGGGCCTGGGATCTGGCAGGATACTTTGCCCCTTGTTAATTAAGTATAGCCCAGGGACCAGCAGAATCAGCACCATCGGGGAGCTTGCTAGAAACCCAGAATCTCAACACTAGGCTGACTGAATCAGAACCCACATTTTAACAAAACTGTTGATTCTTATGCGCATTAAATTTGAGAAGTACTAAATTAACATATCTAAGTCTCGGGCACCTGTCAATAAAGTGGGAATAACAATAATAGCCTCTTAAGATATACAAAGAAATAAAGGCATTAATGAGAATAAAGCAATTAGCTCAATACTTTGCACACCAAGCACTTAATCATCTTAAACAAACAAGTAGATTTCTAGACCTACATAAAAAAGCATTATGCATGAAGGATCATATGTAAGAACCTAACCTCCCCTCATTACCAATGTTTCTGTGAAAAAAAAAATAATTTCTGAATTCTGGCTGAAAACACAAGGACACAGCCTTTTTCTCCCTCCTGTTTGTCAGTCACAAGTCCCACACAAAGGACCTATTGGAAGGGCTCTTTGAATGAGAGCTACTGGGATTTCAGCAACCAACCTGAAACATACCAGGGGCCTAGATCCTATGGGTACAGAAGAGATGCTCTATAAATGGCATTTTTTATATCTCATCATTAATACATCATATGTCTTCTCTAAGAAGCTTCCTATAAATGACTCAGTGTAACAAATCCAGCCTTATTCTGGGCTTTCTGAATAATAATAAAAAAAAAATCCAGACTCTAAAAAGATCTTTTTTACTGAGAGCATCAATTGCACATATTGGAGAATAGGGAAGGAAGGAAAGGGATATTGCTCACTTATGTATTTGTTGCTATGGTTTATAACATTTTTACTTGTCTGCTCATGTAAATAAAACATGCTTTCATACGGGAAATATTTTTTTAAAAGAGAATTAAAACCACTTGAAATCCTCCTACCCAAAAATGGTAGCATGATGTTTCTTTTCTCTCATGCTCTTTCTAAGTGGCTATATTTTATATATTTAAACAACTGGGTTTGGGTGCATACTGAACATGCAGTTTATATATTCTGCTTTTAAACTTTACTTACTATTTTCTTGTAATCATTTTTATGTCAATGAATAGACTTCATAAAAACACTTTAAAATAAAGATGCTAATTGTCCCCATTTTGATTCTACTCATTTATGTTATTGTTTCTCTGTTGTTGGTCATTTTGATTATTCCCAAGATTTTGCTATTATAAGAGTAGAATTTTTGCCTGACCTGTGGTGGTGCAGTGAATAAAGCGCCAACCTGGAAACACTGAGGTTGCCGGTTCAAAAGCCTGGGCTTGCCTGATCAAGGCACATATGGGAGTTGATGCTTCCTGCTCCTCCCCCCTTCTCTCTCTCCCTCCCTCTCTATAATGAATAAATAAAGTCTTTAAAAAAAAAAGAGTAGAATTTCTGTTTTAGATAAAACTTTGGCTATATTTCTGATTATTTCTTTATAATTGTTTTCCTGAATATTAATCCCAATGAATGGTATTTTTGGTCTAAAAGATATGAAATTGCCAAAATTCTTTGTAAGTAATTGTACAATTGCTTTCCAAAAGGCTATACTGATTTGAAGTTCCACCAGCCATTGTGAGATACTTATTTCCATGACCTAAATTGAGTATTAGCAGTTCTTTTTATCTTTTCCTTTAAAGATTATTAAAGTATAGTTGACATACAATATTGTATTAGTTTCAGGTGTACAACATAGTGACTCAACATTTATATACCTTATGATTAATCACCATGATAAGTCTATTAACCATCTATCACCATGCAAACTTATAATATTATTGATCCCTTGTGTTGTACTCTATATCCCAATGGTCTATTTATTTTATATCTGGAAGTTTGTCCTTGTTATGTTCCTTCACTTTGTCATTCACCACTCAACACCCTCCCTTCTGGCAACCATTACTTTATTCTGTATATTGTTTTGTTTCTGATTTTGTTTTTTAGATTCCACTTTTGTGTGTGTGTGTGTGTGACAGAGACAGAGAGAGAGAGAGAGAGAGAGAGAGAAACAGGGACAGACAGAAAGGAGAGAGATGAGAAGCATTAATTTTTCATTGCAACACCTCAGTTGTTCATTGATCACTTTCTCATATGTGACTTGATGAGGAAGGCTACAGCAGACCGAGTGACTCCTTGCTTAAGCCAGCGACCTTGAGTTCAAGCTGGTGAGCTGTACTCAAACCAGATGAGCCCGCACTCAAACCAGCAACCTCAAGGTTTCGAACCTGGGTCCTCTGCATTCCAGTCCAGTTCTCTACCCACTGTGCCGCCGCCTGGTCAGGCTTAGATTCCACTTATATATGAAATTATACTGTGTTTATCCTTCTTCACCTGACTTATTTCACTTAGCTTAATGCCTTCTAGGTCCATCCATGCTGTTATAAATGGTAAGATTTCATTTTATTTTTATTGCTGAATAACATTTCATTGAATATACATGTTGCATCTAAACAACTCCTTTAAATTATTTCTTTATTATTGGTAAGGTTATATATGTTTCTATGTTTATTGACTCTTGTCATACTTCTTATCTCTTTGTGTCTTATCCTATTTTCTATTATAAAATTTTGCTATACTTTATGATTTATAAAAAATTTTTCTTATTGAAAGTACAAAATATTTGTGATGCATGTTGTAAATATTTTTTTAGCTTATCTTTCATTTTTTAATTTGATTATAATAGTTTAATGTGCTAACTTTTAAGTTTTCTTTACAGTCTAAAATATTTTTTATACTATGTGGTTTCTTCCATTGTTTTTATGCTTAAAGATATCTTCACATCCCACAGATCAGTTAAAAACCTATTTTGTCTTCTAATTGTTCATGGTTTTATTATATATACTCAGTCCCTCACTCAAGCTTGATTTTATTATGCATTATACAGTAAATGAGGTCAGAAACTGATTGCTTTCTCTTCAAATAGCTAGTTTACCGTCATTTGTTGAATAAATTATTCATTCCCAATTGGTTTATAAATAATTCTATTATCTTATACTATTTTTTATTTATTTATTTATTTATTTTTTTCCATTTTTCTGAAGCTGGAAACAGGGAGAGACAGTCAGACAGACTCCCGCATGCGCCCGACCGGGATCCACCCGGCACGCCCACCAGGGGCGACGCTCTGCCCACCAGGGGGCGATGCTCTGCCCATCCTGGGCGTCGCCATGTTGCGACCAGAGCCACTCTAGCGCCTGAGGCAGAGGCCACAGAGCCATCCCCAGCGCCTGGGCCATCTTTGCTCCAATGGAGCCTTGGCTGCGGGAGGGGAAGAGAGAGACAGAGAGGAAAGCGCGGAGGAGGGGTGGAGAAGCAAATGGGAGCTTCTCCTGTGTGCCCTGGCCGGGAATCGAACCCGGGTCCTCCGCACGCTAGGCCGATGCTCTACCACTGAGCCAACCGGCCAGGGTATACTATTTTTTAGTAAATATTGTTTCAAGAATTTGTATCCTGTCCCATTGATTCATCTATTGGTTTGTGAATTATTAACACACTCTTTTAATTATTGTAGTTTTCTAGGATCCTTTAATTTCTGGAGGTTGCACCCAGAATTTTGATATAATTACTCTGTTAGAACCTCTAGTCTAGGACTTTTGAAGATGGCAGCAGAGTAGGCGGACGCACAGACGCCCAGCTCCCAACACCAAACTGGAATACAAATCAATTTAGGAAAAATCAGCATGAAAAACCAACACTGAACTGCAAGAACAGCTCTCAAAAACCAAGGAGCAAAGAGGAAGCCACAATAATCCTGGTAAGGAGTGCCTGAATCTCCTCTGCTTACAGAAACGGAGGGGGGGAGGTGAGGCTGAGAGCCCAGAGAGGATTTCACAGAGGAAAAAGAGCAGAAACTACTGCTCACAGACACTTACCTGGCGACCAGGGAGCAAGGTGGGTTGAAAAGACCAGCTTATCTCCCAAGTGGAAAGGACAAGGAGAGGGACAGACTGTGAGGGGCTAAGGTATGCAAGAAACGAAATAAAAATGCTGACTCATTCATGTTGGAGGCGGCCATAGCTGGGGGAGGGACTGAACCTTTCACAAAACAGAGCTGAAGTGCTTCCGGATCAGAGATCTCCGGACATCTATCCAGCTCCAATCAGCGCAACAAGACACAGCTGAAAACAAGAAGTGGGGAGGAGGGGCAGTAACTCAGGTCTCCATGGAGATCTGAGATACAACTCCCCCTACTGAAGCTGAGAAAAAACCCTGCCCCCAGTGAGATTAGTTGGTGGAAGAGACCTTCAGCGTCTCAGGTTACACCCACAGCATTCCTGGTTACAGTTTCAAGGAAGCCCCCTGCTGAGATCAGTTAACAAGACTATCATCTGTTAAGAAAACAAACAAATCAAGACTTCAAAGCTGCCCAAATCCAAAAGTGGATTACAAATAATAGCTGATACCAACCCAAGAAGACCTAGAAATAACACAACTGAAAACTGGAGGCAGACAACACCAAGCCTAGACTCAAACAACTCTACAAATAAAACACCATTTTGAGAAGACAAAGGAGTGCAACCCAAATGAAACCACAAGAGACACCTTTGAGAGATGAGCTGAGTGATATGGAAATAATCAAACTTCCAGATGCGGAGTTCAAAATAATGATTGTAAGGATGCTTAGGGATCTTAGAACAACAATGGAGGGGCAGTTTGAAAACCTAAATAAAGAAATAGCAAGTATAAAAAAGGATATTGAAATATTAAAAAAGAATCAGTCAGAATGGCAAATACAATATCAGAAATGAAGACCACAATGGAAGGAATTAAAAACAGGATGGATACAGCTGAGAATCAAATCAGCGAGTTGGAGGACAACTGGAATGAAGGCATGAAAGCAGAGAAGAAAAGAGAAAAGAGACTCAAAAAGTCAGAGGAAACACTTAGAGAGCTCTGTGACAACATGAAGAGAAATAACATCCGCATCATAGGGGTTCCTGAAGAAGAAGAAAAAGAACAAGGGATAGAGACTTTGTTCAATCATATCATAACTGAAAACTTCCCTAAATTAATGCAAGAGAAACTCTCACAAGTCCAAGAAGCACAGAGAACTCCATTAAAGAGAAACCCAAAGAAACCTACACCAAGACACATCATAATTAAAATACCAAAGCTAAGTGATAAAGAGAAAATATTAAAAGCTGCAAGAGAAAAAAAGTTATCACCTACAAAGGAGCCCCCATAAGGATGACATCTGACTTCTCAACAGAAACACTTGAGGCCAGAAGGGAATGGCAAGAAATATTCAAAGTATTGCAGAACAAGAACCTACAACCAAGACTACTTTATCCAGCAAAGCTATCGTTTAAAATCGAAGGAGAAATAAAAAGCTTCCCAGACAAAAAAAACAACTCAAGGAATTCATTACAACCAAACCAACGCTGCAAGAAATGTTAAGGGGCCTGTTGTAAACAGATCAAAGTTGGAAAAGAATATAGCAAAAAAAAGGAATACACCTTTAAAGAAGAAAATGGCAATAAACAACTACATATCAATAATAACCTTAAATGTAAATGGATTAAATGATCCAATCAAAAGACATAGGGTAGCTGCGTGGATAAGAAAACAGGACCCATACATATGTTGTCTACAAGAGACACACCTTAGAACAAAAGACACACATAGATTGAAGGTAAAAGGATGGAAAAAAACATTTCATGCAAACGGAAAGGAAAAAAAAAGCTGGGGTAGCAATACTTATATCAGACAAATTGGACTTTAAAACAAAGGATATAGTAAGAGATAAAGAAGGCCACTACATAATGATAAAGGGAGTAATCCAACAGGAAGATATAACTATTATAAATATCTATGCACCTACTATAGGAGCACCCAAATATATAAAACAGACTTTGATGGATTTAAAGGGCAAGACCAACAGCAATACTATAATAGTAGGGGATTTCAATACCCCACTAACATCACTAGATAGATCATCAAGAAAGAAAATTAACAAAGAAACAGCAGACTTATTGGAAACACTAGATCAACTCGATTTAATAGATATCTTCAGATCCTTTCACCCTAAAGCAGCAGAATATACATTCTTTTCAAGTGCTCATGGTACATTCTCTAGGATAGACCACATGTTAGGGCACAAAAGTGCTCTCAACAAATTTAAGAAGACTGAAATCATATCAAGCACTTTCTCCGATCACAACGGCATGAAACTAGAAATGAATCACAGCAGAAAAGCTCAAAAATTCTCAAACACATGGAAACTAAATAGCAGGGTGTTAAATAATGAATGGATTAAGAATGAGATCAAAGAAGAAATAAAAAAATTTCTAGAAACGAATGACAATGAGCATACAACAACTCAAAATTTATGGGACACAGCGAAAGCAGTGCTGAGAGGGAAGTTCATAGCACTACAGGCACACTTTCAGAAGCTAGAAAAAGCTCAAATAAACAACTTAACCCTGCATCTAAAAGAATTAGAAAAAGAACAGCAAGTAAAGCCCAAATGTAGTAGAAGGAAGGAAATAATAAAGATCAGAGCAGAAATAAATGACATAGAGGCTAAAGAAACAATACAGAGGATCAATGAAACTAGGAGCTGGTTCTTTGAAAAGGTAAACAAGATTGATGAACCTTTAAGTAGACTCACCAAGAAAAAGAGAGAGAGGACTCAAATAAATAAAATTAGAAATGAGAGAGGAGAAATAACAACTGACACAACAGAAATACAAAATATTGTAAGAAAATACTATGAAGAACTGTATGCCAAAAAACTAGACAAGCTAGATGAAATGGACAAATTCCTTGAAACATACAATCTTCCAAAAATCAATCTGGAAGAATCAGAAAACCTAAACAGACCGATTACACCAAATGAGATCGAAACAGTTATCAAAAAACTCCCAACAAAGAAAAGTCCAGGGCCCGATGGCTTCACAACAGAATTCTACCAAATATTCAAAGAAGAACTAACTCCTATCCTTCTCAAACTATTTCAAAAAATTCAAGAGGAAGGAAGACTTCCAAGCTCCTTTTATGAGGCGAGCATAATTCTGATTCCAAAACCTGGCAAAGACAACACAAAGAAAGAAAATTATAGGCCAATATCTCTGATGAATATAGATGCTAAAATCCTCAACAAAATATTAGCAAACCGGATCCAGCAATATATGGAAAAAATCATACACCATGATCAAGTGGGATTTATTCTGGGGAGGCAAGGCTGGTACAATATTCATATATCAATCAATGTGATTCATCACATTAACAAAAAGAAGGAGAAAAACCATATGATAATTTCAATAGATGCAGAAAAAGCATTTGATAAAATCCAGCACCCATTCATGATCAAAACTCTCAGCAAAGTGGGAATACAGGGAACATACCTCAACATGATAAAAGCCATCTATGAGAAACCCACAGCCAACATCATACTCAATGGGAAAAAATTAAAAGCAATACCCTTAAGATCAGGAACAAGGCAGGGGTGCCCCCTTTCACCATTCTTATTTAACATAGTCCTGGAAGTCCTAGCCACAGCAATCAGACAAGAAGAAGAAATAAAAGGCATTCAAGTTGGAAAAGAAGAAGTAAAACTATCATTATTTGCAGATGATATGATATTGTATATAGAAAACCGTAAAGTCTCAGTCAAAAAACTACTGGACCTGATAAATAAATTCAGCAAAGTGACAGGATATAAAATCAATACTCAGAAATCAGAAGCATTTTTATACACCAACAATGAACAGTCAGAAAGAGAAATTAAGGAAACAATCCCCTTCACAATTACAACCAAAAAAATAAAGTACCTAGGAGTAAACTTAACCAAGGAGACTAAAGACTTGTACTCGGAAAATTACAAAGCATTGATAAAAGAAATCAAGGAAGATACAAATAAGTGGAAGCATATACCATGCTCATGGTTAGGAAGAATAAACATCATTAAAATGTCAATATTACCCAAAGCAATCTATAAATTCAATGCAATACCAATTAAAATACCAATGACATACTTTAAAGATATAGAACACATATTCCAAAAATTTATATGGAACCAAAAGAGGACACGAATAGCCTCAGCAATCTTAAAAAAGAAAAATAAAGTGGAAGGTATCACACTTCCTGATATCAACTTATACTACAAGGCCGTTGTACTCAAAACAGCCTGGTACTGGCATAAGAACAGGCATATAGATCAATGGAACAGAACAGAGAACCCAGAAATAAACCCACAATTCTATGGACAACTGATATTTGACAAAGGAGGTAAGGAAATACAATGGAGTAAAGACAGCCTCTTTAACAAATGGTGTTGGGAAAATTGGACAGCTACCTGCAAAAAAATGAAACTAGATCACCAGCTTACACCACTCACAAAAATAAACTCAAAATGGATAAAAGACTTAAATGTAGGCCGTGAAACCATAAGCATCTTAGAAGAAAACATAGGCAGTAAGCTCTCGGACATCTCTCGGAGCAATATATTTGCTGATTTATCTCCACGGGGAAGTAAAATAAAAGACAGGATAAACAAATGGGCCTATATCAAACTAAAAAGCTTTTGCACAGCTAAAGACAACAAGAACAGAATAAAAAGACAAACTACACAATGGGAGAACATATTTGACAATATGTCTGATAAGGGGTTAATAACCAAAATTTATAAAGAACTTGTAAAACTCAACACCAGGAAGACAAACAATCCAATCCAAAAATGGGCAAAAGAGATGAATAGACACTTCTCCAAAGAGGACATACAGATGGCCAATAGGCATATGAAAAAATGCTCAACATCACTAATCATTAGAGAAATGCAAATTAAAACCACAATGAGATATCACCTCACACCAGTCAGAATGGCGCTTATCAACAAAACAACACAGAATAAGTGCTGGCGAGGATGTGGAGAAAAGGGAACGGTCCTGCACTGCTGGTGGGAATGCAGACTGGTGCAGCCACTGTGGAAAACAGTATGGAGATTCCTCAAAAATCTGAAAAGCGAACTGCCTTTTGACCCAGCTATCCCACTTTTAGGAATATACCCCAAGGACACCATAGAACGGCTCGAAAAGGAGAAATGCACCCGCATGTTTGTGGCAGCATTGTTCACAATAGCGAAGATCTGGAAACAGCCCAAGTGTCCGTCAGAGGACGAGTGGATTAAAAAGCTTTGGTACACATATACTATGGAATACTACTCAGCCATAAGAAATGATGACATCGGATCATTTACAATAACATGGATGGACCTGGACAACATTATACGGAGTGAAATAAGTAAATCAGAAAAAAAAAAACTAAGATGAATCCATACATAGAAGGGACATAAAAATGAGACTCAGAGACATGAACAAGAATGTGATGGCAACAGGAGCGGGAGGTTGGGGGAGGGGAGAGGGGGTGAAGAAGGAGAGAGTGGTTAGGGGACGGGAGGGGCACAAAGAAAACCAGATAGAAGGTGACAGAAGACAATTTAACTTTGGGGGAGGGGTATACAGCACAATCAAATGTCAAAATAATCTAGAGATATTTTCTCTCAACATATGTACCCTGATTTATCAATGTCACTGCATTAAATTTAATAAAAAATAAAATAAAATAAAATAAAAGAAAAAAAAAAGAACCTCTGTCTACAGGTTCTGGTTACACATAAAAAAAATTATTAATCATTAACTATTTGAGATATAAGAGTCCTTATAGCTTATCCATCTTATTAAACAGACAAGGTTATTCACATCATAAAAGCTGAAGTGACTTGCCCAAGATTTCTCAGCTCACCAGAAACAGGGTCAGAACTTGAACCCAGGTCTCTACACTCAGTTTGGAGCACCTCCTACCACATCAAACTATTTTTTTCTCATTAGGTCTCAACAAAGTGCAGTGTCGGTGGTCTATCTGTAGCAAAGGATGAGTATCGACTACACAGCAAGCTTTGTGTTTACTCAGCAGGTCCTGCAATATAGTTCCTGACAATGGGGGCACTAATAGGCTGCAAATTTTTAGCTTTCTATCCTTCCTTACTGTTTGGGTTGGGGCCTTGGTGTCCCAGGATGACAGCTCTATCTCTGGATCCTGTCTGCTTTCTAGGCAAGAAAGGGAAGGACAAGAAGCACAGGGCTGCCCCAACTGAAGCTGCTCACCTCTGAAGTGGATTCCTCTCAGTCCCCTCAGTAAGTCCTAGTTAGATCTCTTTGGTCAGGACCTGACCACTGAATGATACTTTGGCTTTTTGCCTTCTCTTCACAAAAGCAAAATCCTCTTCTGATTTTTTTTACTTAGCAAAAACAGGTGCTAATGTCAGCCTTCCTACAAGTGGAGTTAACACAAACTTTTGAAAAGCAGGGGATACCTGTACTTGGTTTGACATTGTGAATTGTAAGATGGCTTTTCAATAACAAAAAAAAAAAAATTATGGTGGAGTTGACCTGCTTGCTCTCTCTAGATCAGCTTGATGGCATATAGAAATACTTCCAGAGCTTTGTAATCTCAACTCTTAATGCCCAGGTTGCACCCAGACCAATAAAAACAGAATTTCTAGAGAGGGGACCTCGTCCTCTGTATTTTTCTAATCTCCAGGGTACTTTCAGCAGGCAGCCAAAGTTGAAACTACGGAATGGGTTGATAAAGGTGCCATCAGTTAGCTAAGTGGCTGAAAACCAGTCAATCTCAAAGAAACTGACAGTATCAATAGACTCGTAGACTGTTAGGGACTTTGCTCTAGAGATGGTCTCTGTCAGGATGCTTCCCACTCAGGTATATGCTTGGCTGGATCTCTCAGCTCCCAACCATCACTGCCAGGCCCCACTTCCCAACTTCAGCCTACTTTGACCACCATGTTCTATATTGTAATCTGCCTCCAACCCCCTCCCCGGGGCTCTCCTGTCCTCCCCTTACTCTGCTTTCTCCTTTTCCATAGTACTTATTAACCTCTAACATACACAATTTACATATTAATTCTCTTTATTGTTCCTGATCATCTGGCCCCTCTAGAATGGAAGCTTCTTGGGCACAGGGATCTTCGTGTGCTTTCTTCCCTCAACATTTCAAGAGTCTGGAAGAGTGCCAAGTACATGATGGGCACTCGATAAATATCTGCTAAATGAAGAAAAACGAGAGCCAGAAAATGCCTGCTCAATTGTTTGCTAAACCCAACCTTGCCGCTGAACTGATGCGACCATTGCAGCCCAGAGAAGAGAAGAAATGCATCCAAAGTTGCAGAACAAGGCAGTGGCTGAACTGGGACAGGACCCCAGCTCCCCGATTCCCGGCTTATACGCTTTCATTCCAAAATGCAGCATTTCTTGTTTGCTCTTCACGCTCTTCACGCCCACAGTTCCAAACAGCAAACCTTGAAGAGCAGCCTTTGTTTAGCTTAGAGCATTTTCCAAATTCTACTCTTTGCTTTTGGAGGGCATTTCAGCATCAGCCCTGGATGAAGCTGGTTCACATTTGGGAACACCACTGTATGCTGTCTATGTAATCACACAGAACCTAGAAACCATATAGAGGGATCGCTTTTTACCAGGCTTTTTTTTTTTCTTTTTTACAGAGATTTTTGTTTTTTTGTTTTTCCCTAATCTGGGCTGAAATAAAGAAGTGGGGCGATCTGTGCTTTGGATTTTGTAAATGAGCCCTGTGCTCATTGCACTTTTCAGCAAGATAAGGCCCATATGGCATCTGCAGAAATGCTTCGCTATCTCTCCAGCAATCCGGCTCCTGCGCAGGCCCCTTGGTAACAGCTTGGCAAATCTGCAAAAGGAATGCGACTATACAGTTTGTCTGTAGACCACGGAGTTATTATGGCTTCCAAATTGCCTAGCAGGTCATTAATCATAGGCCAAGATAGGCCATCGTTGCGGCAGTGGCGTGAAAGCGCACCGCATAATGCCGGCGAAATCATGTTTAACATGCAGCCCTTGCCAGTGTAGATATGGAGCAGGGAGAGGGAAGAGAGAAAAACCATTCCCCTTTTAGGAAAGAAAACTTCTACTTATCTTTGATTTGCATTCAGTCCTCCCTCAATAGTCCTTAAGCCTGTTATTTAATTCATTTTGGTGCCAGGGTTCATCACAAAGCAAAAACTCTAAGCGAGATCTATGCAGTCTGTGACCTCCAAACCCCCTGTCTTTTCTTGTCAGTTCTATGTCATTTGTGCAGTTGAACTCCACCAATTTGAAATGCTGACCTCTTCCATAGACAACCTTATTCTCCTCCGGTGAAAGAAAGGCCCAGGGCCGACAAACCACTCAAGCGGGAGATAGCCAGAAAAGAGAAAAGTGGTTGACTCGTAAATCAATTTCCACAGCCCACCCAAAACCCACACACACATTGAATTTGTATAAATTAAAAAAAAATTTTTTTCTGAATGAATGTATAAAGAAGAGGGCTCCAAGAACAAAATAAAAAAAAAATCATGAATTGGGGCCAGGGAGAATAGAAGGCACACCGCTGCTCCTAGCGGGCAGACAGCACTGAGTGCCCCCTTTCTTTCACACCTGCACTCCCCGAGGTAGTTTGAAAAGCAAAGTTGAAAATAAAATGCAGAAATAAAGTTCCATGTCACTGGCAAAGGCAATAAAAGAGAAGGGGGTGAAGGGTACTACCAGAAACACAGGACTTAAGTTAGAGAGCCTACGAGTTGCTAGGCACAAAATGTGCTATGTATCTATGGCTCATCTGCATTGTGCTGTATTGGTGCACGTGCATCCTGCAGGTTTCCCAGGATTGGGTGCAGGTCAAGCCTGCCCCAAAATATAGACCTAGACAATCCCCTATGACCTGTGTTTTTACACAGCCAGTACACTTTTTTTTATGTCATGCCCATCCTTTTTTCTTAGATTTTAGATCTTTTCCATCAAAACTGGACATCGACTCTATACAGGCAGTCCCCAGGCTGTGAACGAGACAGGTTTGCTCTTAAGTTGACTTTGTATGTAAGTTGGAACAAGTCCATTTACCTATTAAAGGCACCCTATGCAGATGTTTATCTTAACATATTTATTTTTACCTTTCTGTGCATATCAATGCTTAAATATTTTCAAACCGACAGAATCTATCTTGTTTGTAACCCAGAAGCTGCCTGTAGTGGTTTAGTTTAATTGCAATCTGCCTTTATTGAGCACCTACAATGTTTCTTGCATGATGCATTGAGGATGTAAAGCACACAATCCCTTTACCAAATACTTAACAATCTGGTGTAATAACAAAATATAGAAGACTCATCTTATAGGGGAAAAGTATAATAATAAAAATACGAGTTTCTCCTTTAACACATGAAGCAGTTGACCTTAGATTTTCTCTCCACATCCTCATTCTCTTGCTACTGGACTTTTTAGGTTGAGAACAGACCCAAGTGAGTTTTTATTCTGCTGTGACCTAGACCTTCTGAGACCTAAAGAATAAGAATAGTTCTCTTCTTGTGTTTTGAAAATTGAGGGTTTCTCCCATTACCAAGCACACACTGATAACCTCTTTTATTTTAGTTACTTTTAAGACTTTTGAAACATTGTTGGACAATTAATGAGGATTCACAAATGGTTATACTTGAGTGAGATGAAGCTTCCTAGAGTAATTTCCTAGCTCCTTTTCTTAAGAGCTATTGTTCTCAGGTTACAAAATGCTCGCTGTAACTCCTAGTGGTCAGTATGAAAATTGTCATCATTTCTCTCTCTCTCTCTCTCTCTCTTGCGAGAGCGTGTGCGTGTGTGTGTGTGTGTGTGTGTGTGTGTGTGTGTGTGTGTGTGTGTGTGTTTGAAGTGAGGAGGCTGATTCCCACATGCACCAGACTGGGGCATTGCTCTGTTGCAACCAGAGCCATTCTAGCGCCTGAGGCAGGCACCATGGAGCCATCCTCAGCACCCGGGCCAGCTTTGCTCCTATGGAGCCTTGGCTGGCAGGAGAGGAAGAAAGAGACAGAGAGGAAGGAGAGGGGGAAGGGTGGAAAAGCAGATGGGCGCTTCTCCTGTGTACCCTGGCCAGAAATCGAACCGGGTACTTCCACATGCCAGGCTGACGTTCTACCACTGAGCAAACCGACCAGGGCCTAAAAATTGTCATCATTTCTCTTGATGCAGCAGTTTACTGAATGAAAGTGAGTCTAGTAGTTTTTCTGAATTTTAAATACAATTCAAAGTTCTTTTGTTCTGATAATTTCTCCACCCTAGAGGGGAAAAAAAGAAGGGTCATGATCAAATGAATATAAATCAAATAAATCACACTGGGACAAGGGCAACTTAAAAAAAAACAATATGTAAATATTTCAGAGGATAAGGGATTAATCTGTGTGAAGTGAGGTCAAAGAAGGCCTCCTGGAGGAAGTGATTCTGAGCTGGAACTTTAAGGGTAAATGAATACACCAAACCAACAAAGAGAATGTGTGCAAAGATAGAGAGAGGAGAAAGAGCGGGAGTGCTCAAGAGACTATAAACTGTTTGGTATTGCTGGGATATAGAGGTCAAAAGTGATGGGTGGAGATCTGGATGGGCTGAAGACAGAAGCTAGGTTATCAATGTCTTTATTAACCACTCATTAGAGTGGAAGCCCTAGGAGAGTAGCTGCCATGTTTGCCTTAGTCAGCAGCACATCGACATTGTACGGTATAGTACTGGCACGTGGTAGGAGCTTTATAAACATTTGGGGAGTAAATAAAGTAGCTACTATCATGGGCAGTGAGGAAGCCATAGAAAGGTTTTAAACAAGAGAGAGATATGGTCACACTTCTGAAAGATAACTTTGGTGGCAATGATGTGGTCTGCATATTATTGTTAAAGTACTCAGGTGGTCACAATGGGGGAGTGGTTTAAAGTGACATGAATAAGGAGATTATTTAAGAGGCAGCAGTTCAAGGAAAAGAATGATAAGGCCCCCGACCAAAGCCAGAAGCAATAGGGTTCAGAAAGTAGGAGCTGAATCTAAGAGATACACAAAAGGTATCTAAAAGTCTGGAGCAGAGAAAAAATTATTTAAACAATGCATTAATTACATTTGCAAATAGCATGCTCTGTATGTTTCTTTATACCTTCAAACACCTTTACAAACAAAATATCTCTAACTATGAAGCCCAGTTCCCTACATTCCTTAATCATGAATCAGGGAAAAGAATTGAATAAATCATGTGAGTATTTTCTTTGTTTTTATAGAATTTTTAGACATTACATAAAATCCTTTGGCTTTAGTGATGCTCACTGGGTGCCAGTTGGAGAAGGTGACAAAGGATCAGACATAAGTCTTGGGTCTCTTATTGAAGATATCTGGTAAGCAGTGATAGCTAAAACTAAGATTTGAAAACAAATTTGGCATGCTTTTTCACCCAACATATTCACGGCCTTCTAAATACCTAATGAGGGCTAGATTGAGATCCTCAGAGGCTCTAGGAGTGAAAAAAAATACAAAGAATATAGTTCAAGCATCAATGCCAACGTTATGGGCTTAAATGCAGATTTCAGTAATGAAAGGAACTAGTTGAAAAAGATTCCACCTAGTTTTGATGGTTTGCAGTTCTTGCAATTTTAAAATCTGACTGAGAACCTACTCTTTTGAAAGAATATACCCAGCAGTCTCTCCATGTGGTCTGATCTTGCATATACCCTTTACTATCTGTCCAGTCCTGGAGATGGTGGTGCCCAGAGTTTGGAAGCTCAAGTGGCTGTAGTTTCACCCAACTATGGTTTTAGCCATGATTTTGGTTATTGCTCAACCTTACCTTTTCTAACTCATTTTCTGACCCTGGAATCAGCCTTTCTGGTAATTCTATGAATGACTCAAAGCCATTCAGTAAGATTCTTTTTAGTTTAAATCAGCCAGAGTTTATTTCTGTTGCTTGTAACTTTGACAGATAAAACTATCTATTTTGTTATTGTTGTTGTTATACTTGTAGAGCAGTGAGCAGATTACAAATCATCATATAACCTATTTTGTTCTTATGACAATCCTATAGAGTATACTTTTATACCCACTTAACCAATGAAGAAACTGAGGCTAAGTGCGGTTAAGCAATCTCTTTAAGCCAACACTGGAATCCCTTTTGATGAAAACATGCAATCTTTCTACTGTGCCTAGCCTAGCAGCCAGAAATCTTTTGCTAACACCAGGCTCATGCTCACTGGTCTTTATTCATAAATGAATCAAACCTCTCACTTCTTCATAGGCCACAGAGGGTTGAGAGCTCTGTTAATGCTTACCAGCATCTTGTCATTTTTTGCCTCCTTTATTCCAGTCCAGGTGGCTTTATTTTTTCATTTGAAAATGTCATCACCACGTCATTAGCAATGTGCTGTTACCTGACAGTAGGAAGAAGCCACCACAGACCATATGGCTGAGTTTAATCTACATGGTCACGGTGTAATCCCATTGAAATGGCTTCCCTTTGCAATCAAAACCGAATTTCACACTTTACCAAGATGAGGACAGCTCTTGTCTTCCCCGGAGTAATATAGATCTCCCCAGGCAGCCAAGGCCAATGGAAGTGGCTTTCTTCTCTAGGCCAGCAGCAGGTGGGGGGCAGGGCTGGGAGGTCAACATGAATGGGAGGAAGCTGGAAAACAGAGGCAGGCACCTTGGAGAATCAGAGTCCAAGGTAATCCTCCACATTCCCCACCTGTGGGCGACCACTGAGGACATTTAACCCCAGGAACTTTGAAAAAAGAAATTGAGAATATAAGTCATCTTTATGAGATTGATTTTTTTTATCTTATCTTCAAGTTGCCATGTGTGAGTTATCTGGCTTATCCCCCCAGAAGGGCTAAAATTAAAATCGCTGTCCACAAAATGGCTTTATATCAGAGCAAATAACCCCCCTCTTTTATTATAATGTATCTCATCTCAGTCCAGTGTGTGAGAATCATTAGTGTAAATAAACATGGAAAAAATTACATGTCACTAGTTATGCAGGACAAGCAGAATGAAAGAATGAGACATCACTTTTTTTTTACTTATCAACTGGTAAAGTTATTTATTTGTATAATAATACCCAGTACTGATTATAGCATATCGCTATGTGGTATGGTACTCATACCACCTACTTCACTTAGATTCACAAATGAAGAGGATTAATTTTGTGGTATTTAAAGAGGATATGAATTTTAGTGAACAGGTAATCTGTTGCTAGAGATCCCCTGCTATGTGTTGGTGGTATTCATATCACCTCTGGTGAAATCATAACTGCTTTAACATTTTTTGAAGGCATTTAGGCAATGTGAATTCAAAATCCTTCAAAAAGCACATCTCTTAACAAAGCAGTTCCTCTTCAGAAGTGCCCTGAGGACATAATCTCACATAATCATTTGGCTCTGAGGTTGTTCATCACAGGATCTACTCACAAATAGCAAAAAATAAAAAGAAAAAGAAAGAAACCTCTTTGGGTAAGAATACGCAGATTGGTTAGGAGGTTACTGTACATTCAATCAACATTTAAAATTATGTTGTAGAAGACTATTTGATGATTCAGAAAGTGGTAACTCCTAGATTTTAAAAATGTCTTTCTTATTCCATAAACTTTAAGGGGTGAGATCATGCTGGTCTTTTTCATTACCATCTCTTGATAGCCTGGAATAGGGCCTGGGAAAACATGCTGAATTAAATATAAATATGAATTACATGATATTCTGTCAAAAAACAGATAAGAGGTTGACCGGTTTTCTCTGGATATAGTAGGATTATAGGCGACAGCTATTCTCTTCTTTTCACTTGTGTGTAATATATCACAGATCTATGCCCTGCTGATAAACAAAAATCTACATCACCATTTAAAATTCTTTACAATATATACCACCATATGAACCTGCCAATATGTATTTGAACTCAATATCCTAACATTAAAATTTCAGATTGTTCTATACTTTTCAACATTAATTTTAAAATAACAGTATCACAACAAACACTCTTTGCTGGGTGTCTTTTGAACATACCAACTTTTTCCTTACAAAAAGTACCTAGAATTAGAAATAGCATGTCTGTTCCCATCTGTAGGGGATCTCAGGCAACAAATTACCTTTCCACTGAAATTCATAGCCTATTTAGATGCCAAAAAACTAATCCTCTTCATTTGTGTGTCTAAGTGAAGTAGGTGATATTCTAGAGAGTGGGGAGATGGATGTCAGCAGGCTTCTTCTTGGCTACTCCATCAGGACAAGCCTGGCGAAAGAACCTGCCAGATGTAGGTGTTGAATTCTTTCCCAAAGTTGGTGTCTATCTCCTTAGAGAATGGAGACACTCTAAATTTTCTGAAGCTAAAGCCGGACTGGTCCAGCCTGACCCTCTCCCAAGGCTGTGATGTTTGTTCATTCTGCTTTTTTTTTTTTTCATGGAAAAGATAGCATCATTTGTTTATATAAACCATCATTGACTACATCACAACAGTTATACAAATACAGTGTTCATTTCAAGAGTCTTATATCATGTGCTGGGGGTGGGAGTGGTTCACAAGAATGGCCTGCATGACTGCATTCTGAACATCCTTAAACAATGTAATATTTTCCTAAAATATGCCCTAAAGTAGAACTCGTGTTTACACTCCTTTATTTTTGGCCAGTAGCCAGGGAGGTAATGAATATTTATCAAGGAAGAATCTCTCTTCTGGAAGATGAAGAAGGTTGCTCAGAGAAGGAGGAAAAAGGAAGAATTTGGAAAAGACAGTGGGAACCATCTCTGTTGTCTGGAAACCAAAACATTCACACAAGGAATCAGTGCAGAACAATCACTTGAGAAGCTGACCAACTGTTGCATAATTATTAAATATTCCTGGGATTATAAATTAGAGGTTTTTGTATCTCTTCTCTCTCTCTTTTTTAATTGGTGTTTTGGCCCTTGGAAGAGTGGGTTGGTGGGTGGAATCAGAGTGAAGTGAGGATGAGCAATCCTGGAGGTTTGGGTGTTGATGCAAATTTAAGTCATCTCAGCAGTGGCAGATGCAATGGAAGTGATGGCCAACTCTTGAATTTCTTCAAATGGTTTTCTAAAAATTTTCTTTCTAAGACCTGGGGAAGAGGCCAAAGTTCTGAATCACTGCAGAATACTGAGAGGATAAGGCTCCTGGGGGGGGGAGTGCAAAGGCCAATTCTAATTTCTGGTGCTCACTGTCTCCTAGCAACGTAATCACTTCTTGGTGTTTCATTTTTGTCTTTCACACAATGGACTGAAGGTTTCCTACCTGCTTCACCTGCTTTTGCCAAAGGATCACTGCTCACTTCTTGGAGGTCCTGAAACTCTTCCACACCACTAGACAATCTCCCTTGGACCATGAAAAAGATCTCTGTTTTATCTCACTCCATCCTGATGACATGAGCACCATAGAGCAGCAGCATACAAATTTCCCTGATTACCTCGCTATATACAGCATTTGTGTCTATTGGATGTAAGTGTATGTGTGGCATATAGTTTCCTGATACACAAAAATAAAAGTCTAAATTCTATTTCATTTTCAACTAAATTTTCTTGAGTATTTTCTATGTGCTGGCTACCATGCTATGCACTTTGCCATAGTTTATCTTATTCTTTCTTCATAATTACCCTTGTAGTTAGGGGTTATCTCCACTTAGAGGAGGAAACAATATTTCAACTCCCTACCTAACTGATGGCAACCAGATCACTTGACCCAAAAATCAAATATCTTTCGGAACAAAATTATACTCAAAGAAAATCAAAAGAACCTTTCTTTATAGAGAATTCTTCCTTTTCTCTCTCCTTCTGTTTCTTCTTTTCTTCCCTCTTCCTTTCCTTCCACAAGTTCTTGAGTGCCAAGCATGTACCAGATACTGTTGTAGAAGCAGAGAACAGTCTTTGTAATACGAGGAAGACGGCAAAGAACATGTTCGAATATTGATGTTATTTTTCTGATGCAGACAAGCACAGAGTTGGTCTTTAGCTTTTAATTGGAGAAACTATGGGCTGGAGTGTGGTGGAAGGAACATGGAATTTGGAGTCAGGCAAAACTGACTTCAAACCCTGGCTCTGCCACTACCTACCTACATGATCTTAGGCAAGATATATACCTTCTGTGAGTCCCTCAGGCTTTTCATCTATAAGATAAGTATAATAATACACCACCTAATAGAATTGATCTGATTATGAACAAAATGAGATGCCTGGCACTTGGGAAATGCTCAGTAAATAGGAAATAAAGGTGTAGCCATGTGCATCTTCTTTAACCATGCCCATTGCAGGAAAATGTTCTGCTACACTGCTCTGGTCTGGGAGGACGATCCATCGCCCATCCAGAGGGCTATCTCTGATGACCTGTCCCAGGCATCTTGTGCTGACTTTTAGGAAGAAGAAGCTGAGGATATCCCCTGTATCCTGATATTACAGACACCACACTTAGGCAGGCTCCATCTCCTTTGGCTTTCAAATCCCTGCTCCTTTGGCTGGCGGGTGCCTCACGGGGTGGAGGGCCAATTCGCCATGGCGGTTTGTATCTGCAACAAGCCTGACAGGCTGGGAGAGGAAGGCGTTAATGTTTTCTGACAGGCGACCCCTAATTGTGGGAGCTTTTCTTCTCGGCCTTTCTGTGAAATTCTGACTTAGGCGAGCAGCATAACAAAGTGGTAGGGCATTGATCCGGGCTTGCACTACACTGAGCTGGGGGGTTGGGGTCTTCGGTTGGGGGGGGGGGGTGGCCCAGCATTATTCATGAAGACTTTCAGCTGTTTTTGTCTTTTAACTAACCTTTGAGTTTGATCAGAGGGCTGGCCAGCCTCCCTTTTGCCAAAGGCCCTGCTGGCACCTGGACAATGGAGACAGACTGTTTTTCCTAGTACAGAGCTATGGCTGGGGGAGGCCAAAGGCTTGTGTTCTGGGGGTGGGAGGCGAGGGTGGGGGGTAGCAATCAGCTTTACTTCTTCCTTGGTCTTGGGGACAGGGGTGGTTATTGATAGAACGTCCAGCTTCCCAAACACAGCAGCTGACTGACTGTTGACTCTCTAAGCTCAACAACTTTATCCAGGAAACACAGTGGACTGGTTTTCCCATTTGATTTTCAAATGCCATATCCTCTGTCCTTCCAAACAGCTTTTTTCGGCTCTTTCTCCCTAACCCACGCCCTCCTTCCAAAGGGCCCGTTGGCTGGCGTAGGACTCCAATCTAGGGGTGTTAGGGAGTTGTTGCTGTTTAATTGTCAGAAATAATGGCAAAAGGGAAGAGAGCAAATGAGGGAAGAAAGAAGAGAGGAAGGAAGAAGTACAGGGAGAAAGAGAAATGAGAGGAAAGGGAGAAATTGATTCGGAGGACAGTTAGAGAAAGGCCCAAAGAAAGGCAGGCAGATATGCTTTGGTCCAGAGCGGATGGAAGGAGGGGTTCCGCGGCGGTGGGGTCCGGAGGCAGCACTGTGGGCTGCGCGCGCCCGCAGGCCCCCGGCGGGCAGGGAGGGGGCTGAGCGGGGAGGCTCTCTCTAAGTGTTCTCGCTTTTCGCAGGTGCCGAGCTTGTGTCCTTTGCATCCACTTCCTGCCGCGACCGCCAGGACCCAGGACCCAGATTTCTCCATCGTACTTTGCAGAAAGTGACTCCCTTCAAGGACCGTGGGTTGGCGCCTTTCCCCGGTTTCCTCCCCAAAATGGCCCGAGTAGCCGTTGCTTCAAAGGCGGCTTTGTGAGCTGCCGCCTGCAGGCTGCCTGGAGGGGGAAGCACGTGGGACTTTCTGGAAGCTCATCCTACTCCCCTCTCCAACCTCTCTCTCTAGTGTCTCATTCATTCTTCTCCTTTTTGGTCACTTTCTCCCCGTTGTTTTTCTCTTCTTTCTCCATCTCCTCACCTTTCTCGTTCCCTACCTCATCCTTGACAATTTTTCTTCCTTCTGTCCTCTCCCCTTCTCTCCAAATCTTTCTCCTCTTTCTCTCCCTCATCTCTCTTTCCCCCTACCTCCATCTCTCTTCCTCCTTTTCTCACCTCCTACCTCTTCTTCTTTCCACCCCGCTCTCCGCAGGGCGGTGCCCACGCCTCTTCTCTCCTCCACCTCCTGCGCTCACCCGCGCCACCCCCGCCACCCCCGCGGTCAGGTAGCCGGGCAAGGCCTGGGCGCGCGCAGCTGACAGCGGGCGCATGCCTGCAGCCAATCAACGCTCGGATGCGCTGCAGCTTGAATAAATCATTAAACCTGACACGCGTTCCAGGCCGGAGTCGGCGCCGCAACTTGCTTCCTGCCATTAACTTACACACCCTCTTTTGTAACAACCTAATCTTGCATACAAAGGAAGAAAGAATATAACTTCGACCTACGCTAGAGCCCAGCCCTTTGCCTTAGCAGCGGGAAAAAAACCTTAGTGCCAAAAATCCACTTCCCCCATTTACCTGTAATTTTGGACAACCTGAAGTTTCTGGGGAAATCCGAAAATGAATCATTTCTTGGCCCAGGAGTGAAGAGAGGCAGAAAAAAGTTCAGACTTCTTAACAATAGAAAAAGAGAGATAAGATTGAGGACATTAGTACATCAGAGAAGCATCCACAGTGTTTTTTTAAAAGAAGTTTCAATAAAACAAGCTTCCAGAGGTTGTTTTAGGTTATGCAATTTCTAGGTTATGCAAATTAAGATAGTTTAGTCCTAGAAATGTTGACTGAATTTCATCATAATCCTTCCTCTTTTAAATGAATGCATAAATGGCCCAGTGAATGGATGAATGAAGGTGTGAATGGCCTCTCAACAACAGTAGGTCTTTGTTTATCTTGGTGGCAAGTCCCCAACACCATCTCTTATCTGGTTCTGAAAGATCTTGAGAAGCAATGATCTCTTGCACTGTTACAGTCATTGGCAGCTCTAACGCCCTTTCTTTTTCAAATCATCAGCTGACCTATAAAAGGGAAGATACTCTCATTTTGCAGAAGAGAAATTGTGACTGACTTCTTTTGTAAACTAAGTTATTTCCTATTCATAAAGAAGAAATGACTTTCCAGAGTTAGATTTTGAACCGATCTAGGATCCCTTCTGCCCTAGGAAGTTTCTTGCTGACAGCTGTGAGTCCCTGAAAAGCTTACACAAATTTGTACATCCCTGAGCACCTGTTGGAGAATAGCCTGTGTACCAGCCAGGGTCAACAGGAGCAGAGAGCACACTTGAAAGGGTCAATGAAAAGAAGTGAATGGAGAAACAGAGCTGTGTATGGTTCTGAAAGGAACCAGAATGATGCAGCAGTACCCAGGGATGACTAGCAAGGCAGAGCCCTTAACACCTCTGGGAATGAAGGAACAAGAGGAGGAAGCTGTTGTCCATGTGTAACAGCTGCAGTAACAAGAGTGGGTACTGTGGGAGACAAACCTCCTGACTAAGCTGTGGCCTTAGACCAAGGAGCAGAGCCACTGTCAAAGCAGCTGAGCCCAAGCAATGAAGAGTAAGGATATAAAGGTCCCACCTACCTCTCTGCCTTACCTCACAATCTTTTATTGGTGCCTCCCAGTGGCCAAACCCAATAGGAAGCAAGAGAGCAAGGGAGCTAGCTCCACAGGTGAAGTGCACAGAGATCAGCCTTCTTTGGAGAGCGAAGAGGGCAGAAAGTGGATCTGGAGAAGGAAAGGAAGAATAGGGAATACAGCAATCAGTGCAACAGGGCGGGTCATCCATTCTGTCAATCAATACCAGGGTTGGGGAGATACCAGTGAACAAGACAGGTAAGGTCCCAGTCTTAATGTAGTTTACCATCTAGTAGGGCACCATTGACAGCAATCATATAAACAAACACAAGTGCAGTTTTTTTCAGATAGTGGTAAATTCAAGTAGGAGAAACAGCATAATGGATGGAGAGTGACTGTGGCTCATAGAGCACCGCTTCAGACAGAGTGGACAGGAAAAACTTCTCTGATAATGTGACATTTAAAATAAGGTGACCTAGGCTTCCCAGGAAAGCCTACCTTGAATCCACATCTACTCCCAGACTTCTATGTGGTTTGTGGGTAAACCTCAAAGCTAGCCTGTGTTTTAGAGGCCTCAACTGACCAGTCCCCATGAAAATGAGAGACAGGACTGGAAGATAAGAATAACAACAGGCACTCACATTTACATATAGCTTGTACCTCTCGCATGTACTAACTCCTTTACATTGTCTCTTTTTACTGCCCTGGGTACCGTCAAGCCCATGTTACAAACAAGAATACTGAAGCTCAGAAGGAACTGGGCTGTTGATGGTGTATTTTAACATCCCCAGCTCTGCAGGAATAGTGAAGTGGAAAAACACATTCTACTCTGTTTCTTACTACATCTCAGTTCTATTTCTTTGGTGTGGTATGCAGAGAACAGACCTGTTCCTCTCTCTTCCTCGGTGGGCCTGCATGATGTGAACTTGAAATAGATTCTTCTCCATACACAACCTCTTCCTTCCAATTGAAATATATGAATTATATTAAAGGCTGTGTCAAGGAGATGAAATGTGTGTCTCAGTAGCTCCAACTCACCCTCTGATAATACTAGAATTCAACAGTTCTTTGGCCTGTGTATTCATTTCTCCTGCACTCGCCGCTCCTCCTCGTCAATTTCAGGCGTGTCTCCATCTTAACTCGGTGGTCTTCGGGTCATTTGTTGAATAGGTAAGATTTCTCAGTCAATAAAATCAAAGCTGTTCTCCTCCCCCCCCCCCCAGCACACCCACCCCCTCCCAAAGAAAGTGGGGTGGGGGCTAGGACCGAGGAGAGGCCACGATTGCTAGTCGCTGGGGTTTACATTTTGTATTTCTCTGACAGCCCAGGGCCGCTCCAAAGCCCGCGGCGCAGCCAATGGGCAGCGGTGATTTATGGAGCTGACTACTGCGGGCTGAATGCGGCCTGTCACAGCGCTGTGAATGGCTTCCCTTCGCCGCACAAGCCCTGGCTTTGTGTTGCTAAGCGATTAGAGCAGATGTAATGAGATTTTGCCCAATCCCCGCTTTGCCCTTTCCTATGCTTCGGCAAAATTGTGTGTGTTTTTGTGAATTTTTAAAGTTTGTCTTCGCATCGTGGCAAACAACGGCTAACTTTGCCTCGAGTTAAACGAGACTGGATATTTCCCATTCAGAAGTGAGTTAAAAGAACACCTGTCTTCACGAGGAGAAGGGGGGGGATCCCCTTTGTGGGGGCTGAAACATTATCCTAATGTTATATTCATAGCAATAAATGACTTGCTACACTTTCTTTGCCTGCCTTATCTGAAAACTTGCAAAGAAGCTAAATTAAAAGAAAAAGAAATGGGGGGGGGCGGGGGCTCAGCTCTAGTCCTCCAAATGAGAAGATAAAAAATAAAAGCAGGCATCACAAAAGCTTTACTTCCCTCAAGTAAGCTCTAAATTGGCCCACTGCTGGCAGAAAGTCCGATTATTTATGGCGATGAGGAATTTACTGATTTTTTTTCCCCTTAATTACGCTCATCTCTTTGAAAGGGACTGAAGCCTCAATGTGCATTCTATAGAGGGTCATTTAGCAAAATGACATCAGACGCTGTGGCGTGCTCCGCGCATCGCGGCTTTAAAAAATGATTATTCTGTGCCACTAAATGGTATAGATGTACCAACACAGACTAGATTTTTAACTCTGGAAGACGTGCTGGCTCCCGGTTCTTTGTTGGGTTTTGTAAGACGCATTTTGCGCTCGGCTTTCCGCTTGGCTGGAGACACGCAAACTGAATGTGCAAGTAACGCAGGAGACTAGCGAGGCGCCGGCGAGAGGCGGAGTGGGATTCTGATCACGTCCTTGCTAACTGACAAGAAGCAAGCCAGCCAAAAACCCCACCAATTTCTTTTTGAATCTTGGTAATTGGGTACTTTTGCACGCAGCTCACGCTATTCGGATAGAGTCACTAGCTTAGATAGGCCAGTGTCTCAAAGCGACCACACTTCTCTAAGATTTTTATTTCTTTAAATCTAATTCTTGCTGCAAGGAATTTATATCATACATACCCTTTTACTTAAACATCAATATAGAAAGTGTGTGTCTTGGGGAAAAGAAGTAGAAAATATGTGCCTGAAAGTGGAGGAAGAATACACCCACCACTGGTAGCGTGGAGAGGGCCACCTCTGCCAGCCAGCCCTGCCTAACCTGGTACCTACCACCATCCTTCCTCCCACCCGAGTGCCTGTTACCTCATCAAGCCCTTCCGCCGTTTCACAATTAGGAACTCAGAAAACAGGAAAGGGTTAGAAAGTGGGGTGAAGGCCCTCTCTTTCCAGTTCACTTGTTGGGGCATTTTAAAATATATAAGTCATTTTATCCAAAGACAATACAGTCATTAATCACTACCTATTCTTTTGGTGCATGAGTACATCTGCAGCACAAAAGGGGAAGAAACATTTGTATCTATATATCTTTTTCCTCTACGTTCATCATAGAGCCACCTCAGGTCAGCCTGAACTTAGTAGTTATCTTTGTCATCTCTGCCAATTAGCATGCTTTGCACCACCCCCCTCTTCTCCCTCACCCAACCCTTCCCTTTGGCGTTTTGGTAACTTGGGCAGGGCAGTGGAGTCAAAGAAGACTTTTTCACTGATAAAAAAAAAGAAAAGAAAAACGTTTTATTACGAAACTAGTTTGTATAAAACAGGGTTATACATTTTTTTTGTAAGTTTGTAATAAAACAGTAAGAAAAAAAAGGCAGTGATAGAAATTTCCCAAAAGGCAACCTATCAAAAACACTGGTTGCCACTTTGTGTTTGGACAGTAGCTGCATAAACTTTGTTCTGGAACAGTATTTAATAACATCATTAATACATTAACAAAGTTTCTATAAAATAAGACACATTGGTGCTTAAGTACATCTGGTGGCCTTTTGATCTCACCTATGAGGAGAGTTTTTTTTACAAAACCACATAGGGAAAATGGCAGTTGTAAGGTGAACTACACATCTAAAATATGCAGAGGTAATAGCATCACATGTTAAAGTATCAAGATATACACATTTTAAACCATTTGTACAAAACTCTATAGATTTTTTTCTCTTTCTCTCTTATGTACAAAAATATCTTAATATATCCCCAAACTGGTTAGGATAGATACAAATAGATTTTTCTTATAATAAAAAAATTCACAAAAGATTGGAAGCATCCTATGATGAAATGGTAGAAAAGATGGTGTAAGGGAGCGAGGCTCAGGGAGGGGGCTCCAGGATCAGGGTGTCAAAGGACTGATTATAGCATAGTTTCACTGCAGACAAATGTCCACAGCTTATTGGGATGGAGGATACTGAGATGAAAGACACCAACCCATTGCTAGAGGGTTAAGAACTGTGCTTGCAAAGAGGGAGAGGAGGTGAAGACATCCGAGCCAGCAAGCGCTTTCAGCTCTGCCTGTTAGTGGTGGGTGGGAGTTTCTACAGGGCCTGTGCTACTCTCTTCTGTCAGGAGCCCACTACGTTTGCACACAAGCAGGATTCTGCACATTGACTCAGGTCCTCGTCACTCTTCATATCTCCGTGAATGATTGGAGTGCAAAGATACGGTTCTGAGCGCATCCCTGTTTTGTGAGAGCCTTGCATCGCTTGGTGGGCGTTGGGGATGGTTGTCTGGTGGTTTTATTTTTTCCTTCTTCTTCTCCTTTCTCTCTCTCTCTTTTTCTCCCTTCCAGTATCACTGACGAGAAAGCACTAAAGATGCAGGTTGTGCAGTCACCCTGTAATATGAGCAGAACGGAAGAAGTTAATGTGAACTTGGGGGCCAGCAATGGAGCTATAGGGAGGAGAGGATTTGTCAAGTAGAGCGCCTCTTTTGACAGTTCCTAGTACTTGTTCGCCCGCGTCTCTCATCTAACCCCTGCCCTCCAGTAGTTGGTGATCTGGGCAAAGCCACTCTCAGAGGCCAATGCTGAAACTAAGAAACCAGGATTTCAAATCGACTAACTTTAACAAATCCTTGAAATCAATTCCCCCTCGCCTCCCCCCACGCCCCTCCCGTTTCCGTGGAAACAGTTCCCCTTCTACAGACAGTAAGACAGGAAAAAGAATGAACAGCAGTGGCCCGTCTCACCCCTTCACTCCAAAAGGCAACCCTACCTGCTTCGAAAGTCCATTCGCACCAGGACCTGAGCAGGCCGAGCCCCTCAGAACCAGTTGGTGAAGTCGAGCAGCTCTTGCTCCTCGGGACTGAGGGGGTCGTAAGAACCCTCGTCCGAAGAGTAGGATGAGACCGGCGAGCCGGCCATGGAGTTCAAGTCGTTGGAGTAGTTGGGGGAGATGGTGGGCGACAGGACGCCGGCCTGGAAGGCGGCGCTCACAGCGTCGTGCTCGTCCAGCAGCTGCTGCAGCGCGCGGATGTACTCGACCGCGGAGCGCAGCGTCTCCACCTTGCTCATCTTCTTGTTGGCCGCGCCGTTGGGGACGTGCTCCCGGAGGGTGGCGAAACCCAGGTTGACCAGCTTGACGCGGTTGCGCTCGCGCTCGTTGCGGCGCGCCACGGCGGCCGGCTGCTGCTGCGGCAGGCTGTAGCCGAAGCCGCTGAAGTTGAGCCGGCGTTTGCAGCGCATCAGTTCGGGCGAGGACGAGCGCTGCCGCTTGACTTGCTTGGGCGCTGACTTGTGACCGCCCCCTGAGGGCTGGCCGCCGGCCGCCGGGCTCAGCTGCGGCACCTGCGGCGGCGGCGGCGGCTGCTGCGCGCTCTGCGCCGCCGCTGCCGCCGCTGCCGCCGCCGCCGCCGCCGCCGTGGCGAAGAAGCAGGCTGCGGGCGGCAGGAAGGGCGGCTGGGGCTGCGGCTGCGGCTGCTGGCCGGCGCCGCCGCTCTCCATCTTGGCAGAGCTCTCCATGCGCAGCGGCTGCCAAGAAGTCTCGGGATCGGAGCGAGCGGGGACGCGAGGGAGACAGACAGGACTGGGGTGCGCGAACAAAGAGGGAAAGAAGGGGAGAGATGAAGGAGCCGCGGGGAAGTTTTAAAAAAAAATTACAAAATCCCCGGGAGACTTCGTACGGTGGGAGCAAAGAAGGTGCAAATGTTTCTCCTCCTCCCTCCACTCCGCCTCCTCCCTCCCCTCCTCCCTTCGCGGGTTGGCTTCGGGAGCCTCGCGTGGCGCTCGCGTGTGAGGCTGCCGCTAGTGCCTTCTTGCTTAAAAAAAAAAAAAAAAAAAATGCAGAAGAAGCGAAAGTCAGTGGCGAGCGCGCTCTGCCGAGTCTCCCGCTCCTCTCCCCCTAGGGCTGCGCTCTCTTGCGCCGGGTCTTGGTCTCTCCTGCCGTGGCTCAGGCTGTTTTTACTATTTTGTCAACCTCCTTCCTTTCTTATTTCCTCCTTTCACTCGCCCTCCCTGGCCGGCTCCCTGTCGGTGCGCCTTCCACGTTCCCTGGCCAGAAGTGAGAGTGCTGGGCGGCCGGAGTGCGGCTGCCTTTTCAATGGGACATCCAGCCCCACGCGCAGCTCTGGCCCCGCCTCGCCCCCCACTCCCGGTGGCTGCGGCGAGCGGCTGCAGCCCCCACTGCCCCCTCCTCTCACCTCCTCCTCCCACCCACTCCCTAAACTCCCCTCCTCCCCTCTCCTCACCCCGCCCGCTCCCTGCGCCGGCTCCTTGCACACTCTCCATTCAGCGGGGTTTGTTGTTGCAGTGCGTGCGCCTGGCGCGTGCCGGACTCCGGGCTGAATAAACAGGCAGCGCGCTCGGGGCGGGCTGCGGCCGGGGGTGGCTCTAGAAAGGGGGGGTCCGGCGTCGCCGAAGGGGCAAATGGCTCTGGGAGTTGGGGTGTAAGGGTTGACAATGTTGGGGTGAAATGCCCTGGGAATCTCCTGAGAACTTGGAGCAAAGCACAGGGGAGGGTTAAGGAAGAAAAGGCGACGCGGGTGGTGTGGAGGTTAGTGGAGAGTGGGGCTCCACATTCCCTGTTTCCTTCTCCTTCCCACTACCATTCTCCTGGTGGCGGGGCGGGGGTTGTCCTCGCTGTCCTTGGGAACTAACACAGATATGCGATTGGAGTTCAGAACGATGGGGGCAACTCTGTCCAAAGTGCTGGACTGCTTGACTAAAAGTAGTTAAGACTTGGGTCCTCTCACTAGCTCTGTGTCCCTCGGTGAGTAACATCTTCTCCGAGCCTCAGTTTTCTTGTCAGCAACAACATAGATTGGATTAGATGGTTTCTAATATCCCATCCAGGTCTAAAAACCAGGCTATGCTCCGCACAGCCGAGCAAGTGTGAAGGGTGCTGTGGAGAAGGGAGGTGATTGCACCCAGGGGTAGCTGTCAGCAGTGCCTCAAGGAGGTAGCGTCTCAAAGAGGTGTGTAGTCAGGTGTGTCCCTCCAGGGTGGTCTCCGGCTGCCTGTAGCATTGCCCCCCTCCCCCAGAGAATAATTTCCGAGCTCGTTGGGGGAGGGAGGATGCGTAGAGAAGGGCGTTCTCGCCCTGGCTGGATAGCTCTGTTGGTGAGAGCATAGTCCGCGTAACGCAGAGGTTTGGTCCCAGATCATGATACACTACATAGAGAGCACATTCGGCGTTATTTTAAGCTGAACAGGAACGGATGGATGTTTCTCTCTCTTTTTCCTTTCTTCTCTCTCTAAATTCACTCAATATTTAAAAGGAAAAAAAATAAGGGAGTTCCCTGGAATATTCGAGCTGGGTCTGAGGAAAAAATGATGTGGAGCATCAGGCAGGAGTTGAGGGGTAATGGCGCTTGAGGGGCTGGTGTTGAGCGCCGCCGCAGGCACCTCCGCGGCCTTGGCGCAGCCTCCATCCCGCCCCAGGCGTGTGCCCGGCAGGCCGGTGGCAGGCGACTGGGAGCCGAGCCCGGCGGGCCGCGTGCTGGCGCCACGAGGGAGGGGGAGGCGCTTGCTGCAGGCGCTCGGACGCTGGGACAGCGCCCTCCCAGGCGCCCTTTCTGGGCCTTCGGCCCTGGCGCTCTCTGGCTGGAGCCTGGTCCAGCTTCGGGGCGCCTTGGGACGCGATGCTGCAGGGAAAACAGACAGAGACATGGGTCCCATCTTCAGACTGCTCTAGTGGAGGCAGAGGGAAAAGGCTGGGGCACCTCTCAACTCGCTTCTACATAGGCAGAAGGAAGCAAAAAATAATTATCTGGTTGATTAGAGGTCTGGGTGTAGGGATGATTGTGGTGAATTATCCGGATAATGGTTTCTCATTAGACTTCCTTTTGTTGAGTTGGGTCCTTCCCAAGGACCCATGTGTATGATTCAGGTTGCCGCACTTGATACGTGTGGCCTGCTGAGTGTTGTCGGTACAACAGCGGTGGTGATGGAAAGTATGGGTGGATGGCTCCCAAGGTCAATCACCTCCGTTCCCTGCAACAATTTACTCTTTTAAAATGGGTGGTTTGGGCCTGACCTGTAGCGGTACAGTGGTTAAAGCGTGGACCTGACTGTTGAGGCTGCTGGTTCTAACCCCCTGGCTTGCCTAATTGAGGGGCATAGGAGAAGCAACTGCTACAAGTCGATGCTTCCTGCTTCTTCTCTCCCGCACCCCTTCCTCTCTCTAAAGTCAATAAATAAGATCTTTAAAAAAATAAATAAAATGTATGGGTTTGGGAAGTATAGCACTGAATCATGCCAATATGCCAACAGAAGTCAGATCTGTAAATCTGCCGGCCCACACAGCCCCCTCCCGCACAGTAATGCATGGTTTGCTAATCCCACAGGCCTTTGCTGGACCAGTGCGATTTACACCTTTGAACTCTCTTCCCACCTCCATACCCCACCCCAGGAAAGGAGTTGAGAGGTTTCCAAATTCACATTTGTCCCCATTTCTGGGAAACTGTAGGAGGCAACAAGGCCTAAAGCAGAGCCACACCATTTACTTTCCAACCGGAATAAGACTCAGCACCTGGCGCAGTAGGTTATTCAGGCACTTCCGGCAACCCAGCTCTGAGTTCTAGGTGTAGGCCGCTAGGAGGCGTCTAGGAAAGGTCGCCTGTGTCGCATCCACTCTTCTTTAGCAAAATAGCGTGTGAGGGGTTGGGGTGGGGGGGTGATCACGAACATCGAGGCATCTGAGTGTTTTACTTTAGGTTGAACCATGCGCCCTTAGCTCTCTTCCTACTCAGACTCTAAGCATCCCACACCTAAAGGTCCGTAGTTTTGGCTCTAACTCATATCTTGTATTGTAACCTTGATAACGTAAAACAAATCCCTCATCCTCTGCCTCTCTCAGTTTTTCGATCTGTGTGAGAGGGGCCTACACCTGCTAATTTTGACATGTATTTAGGAGCAGGGAAAATCTTAGAATTGCCAGCAAATATTCTCAGTTTCCTTTTCGGGTTCAGGCTTCTCGAGAGCATGGTGACCCTAATTATCATGGACTTTAAGAACAGAGCCTACTGCTTGACCAGGCGGTGGCGCAGTGAATAGAGCGTCTTACTGGGATGCAGAGGACCCAGGTTTGAGACCCCAAGGTTGCCAGCTTGAGCGCGGGCTCATCTGGTTTGAGCAAAGCTCACCAGCTTGGACCCAAGGTCACTGGCTCGAGCAAGGGGTTACTCGGTCTGCTGAAGGCCCGCGGTCAAGGCACATATGAGAAAGCAATCAATGAACAACTAAGGTGTCGCAACGAAAAACTGATGATTGATGCTTCTCAACTCTCTCCATTCCTGTTTGTCTGTCCCTGTCTATCCCTCTCTCTGACTCTCTCTCTGTCCCTGTTAAAAAATAAAAAGGAACAGAGTCTACTCTCAACCATCACCACCACCACCACCAGAACACACACACACACACACACACACACACACACACACACACACACGCCGTGAAACATGTGCTCAAATAGAAGCACCAACCAAAGAAGCCATGCATTGTAGCAGCCCTACATGTTGGCCTCTGCCCAGGCGGAAAGACAGCGGGCTGGGATCCTTCAGGCCAAAACCACCAGAACGCGTGTCCCTATTCTCCCCGCTCCAGCTCCCATACAAAATTCCTCCCGCACTCTCCCGGCTCCCTCATCCTAACACGTACTTCCTTACATGTTTGCAAAGCTCTCCAAGAACCCAGGCATTCTCTACCTCCGGCTGGAGTAAATAAATATAAAGAATGTTCCCCACTGACATCCCAGCCCAATATTGTTGCCTCCACCTTGTCCTCTAAACTGACCGAAGGTCTAGAATCTCTTTTGGGAGATTTAAGCCTCTGCCTTTTGGAGCAAAGAACTGAGGCTCAAGAGCCAATAAGAATCCTGCCTCGGATCCTGTGACCTAAAGTATGACACCCCACGCCACATACACACCTGAGAGAATTGCCACAGATTCTCTTAGGCCCAAGGAACTCCAGAACTTCGGGGAGAGGAGAGGTAAAGCAGATGGACTTGATTTGACACCAGGTTCTGTTACTTAAACAGCACTGTGACTGTGAGCAGACAGCCTCACTCTGGGTCTCAGTTTCCTCATCTGCCACGCCCATACCTATAACATCTACTTCCAACTTCTGTGAGATTTCAAGGGGATGTATGTGGAGCACTCCAAATCAGGTCTAAACAGGAAAGGATTAATAAGACTTGTCTTTAAAAACAAGAAGTCCTGCTGCTGTTCACACATCCCATCCAGTAAAGGGTTTATAGGAGGTAGAGGCCCAACTCTTAGCTTCTTGGGACCACATTCTGATAGTTGCTATGGCCATTGGAGATCCAGTGCCACCTGTTTTACTATCCCAGCATCAGGAGTGGGTAATTCCTGTCATTTTTGAAGAATGGTGGTGATGCTCACAAGTCAAGATGATGGGGGATAGCAACCAAGTTTTTAAAATAAACAGTAAAAAGTAAGATGAAATACAGACATGCTTCATGCTGACTCATGGAAGGAGCTTCAGCAGAGCTGCGGGTTCTGACCTCCCTTGCTGCCAGTGGGCCGGACTCTGAGCAAGACCCAGGATTTACTTGACCAGGACACTCAAGGTTCCATTCATCTAAATGTGGAGGAGAAAAATAATTCACAAAAAGGAATACTGATTGCCTTCACTCCTAATGGAGCACTGCTGCTCCCTCTGCTTATCTGGCAAGGCTGGCAGGAGAATTAAACCTGATGCTGTTTGTGAATTCACATACTCCCTCCATACATATTAGGGACTGTCATTCTTGTAGGGGAGCCCGGACACTGACTTCTTTATATATCACCCAGAATATAAACATCTTAGAAATATGGGAAGGTCTCTCTTTCTCTTGCAATACAATAATAGCCTTAGTTTTTACACCTACAGGCCCCTCTTCTATTTAGGGAAACCTGGAGATGGACTACAACTTAGAAGAAAACTTATTCACATTCAACATCAGGATCTAAATGGTGAGATGGCTTTCTTAGCAATGCTTAAAGATTGTTGCCCTGGAGACCTGAAACTCTGGTGTCCTGAGTCTCCTGCCACTTTAATTTCTTTTTTTTCTTTTCTTTTTTTTTTTTTTTTTTTTTTTTTACAGAGACAGAGAGTGAGTCAGAGAGAGGGATAGACAGGGATGGAGAGAGATGAGAAGCATCAATCATTAGTTTTTCATTGCGCGTTGCAACGCCTTAGTTGTTCATTGACTGCCCTCTCATATGTGCCTTGACCATGGGCCTTCAGCAGACTGAGTAACCCCCCGCTAGAGGCAGCGACCTTAGGTTCAAGCTGGTGGGCTTTTGCTCAAACCAGATGAGCCCACGCTCAAGGTGGGACTTTGGGGTCTCGAACCTGGGTCCTCTCCATCCCAGTCTGATGCTCTATCCACTGCACCACTGCCCGGTCAGGCTGCCACTTTAATTTCTAATCACAGAGTTCTCACATTCCAGAATTGTGAAAGTTCTCTCAGTGGAAAAGAGATATACCTCATCTCTTTTAAAAAGTTCCCTTTGTGTTTTTTCTTTGGAGCAAGGGGAATTAATATTAAAAGTGAAACTAAGGTTTCCATTGAATGAATCACTTAGTAAAATTATATTTATGGTGGATCCTGAATAAGAGGCAAGGAGAGTACAAAGAGGAGCACAGGTCTTAGGTTTTTGAGTAGACACAAGAGTTTTAGTGCAGCCCTCAATTTTGGTGAGTGCTAAGCCTCAGAATCTACCAGTGCTTCTAGAAAAGTGAGTGTGCCAGCCATTCAGAGATTTGGGTTCCAGTAGCTGTAACACAGGGCCTTTGCCCTGGGGTGCATACTGCGCTAAGCCTGTGCCTGACACTGTCCTAGCCAGGGAGATGAAAAATACATTACCGCATGATCTACCGTCTCCATCCAGCACGCCCTTCCCAAGGTAACTTCAGAAACAGCTGCTACCCAGCCTGAGTTAAGTCTGAGCAGCCTGGGATGGCCCGTTCAAAGGGCAGAATAGCACAAACACAGATTTGGCTCAGCATCTTGGTCACAGCAGTCAGGCCTGCACCTGCATTAAGGAATCTAGGCTTCTAACAAATCTATTTGCTTTTTCAATAAGCCTGAAAAAGAAAGAAAGAAAGAAAAAGAACCCTGGAAAACAAAACAAAACAAAAAAGCACAAACTATTATTTTAGTGTGGCTTTTGGGTTAGGGAGGGGAGGTTGGGGTGGAGGGAGGGGGTTAATTTGCAACCACCCTCACAAATCCTTTTGAAGTTCTCCAAATAAGGAGAAGTAACGCTAGGTCTTTATTTTTTCTAAAGCTCCATTTACATTATGATTAAATACCTTCCTTGGATAAGCATAAAGAAAGTCGTTAATCTATATAGCTCTCCAAAGAATCAATACATTCTAAACTTTTGTAGGATTTGTTACACTCTATTTTGTTACAGTAGGCCAGCTCCTCTCTGTCTAGGCACATGGCTCTCCTTCCCTCTCCCCCTCTCCACCTCCTCCAAGAATGAAAATAAAGTAAAGGTCTTTCACGGTAAACAAAACCAGCTGATTCTTCACAGAGAACCCATGAATAGCTGGAGAAGAAAAAAAAAACTTACAATAAATGGTGCATTTTTTTCTCTGCTGGGTATAGTATTCAAGGATCAGGGCAGTATTCAAACAGAGGTCCATTTTTTTTTTTGCTCACAAGAGAGTTTAGAAAAGAAGCGTGGGGTCCATTCAGCGCTTTCCCCCCTTCACAATCGCAGGGTTCTATGAAACCTATCTTCCATGCCTTGTCCGAGTGTTTCTGGGGACCAATTAGTGCTTTGTTGCACGGCTTCTTTGCTAAATCTTTGAGCAGCAAGAAAAAGCGCTCTCGAGTCTTCCCTTATTTTGACCATTTCAGTCATTACTCAGTGTAATAATTAATATGACAACTGGACGCTCGAGTTTGTATAGAAACACCTCAACTACAGGAGCGAGCGTGCAGTGGGTGGTAAGGAGCCCCACATCAGCCCGGAGGAGCCACACACACAAAAAAAGAAATGAATGGCCAGAGAGAAAGAGAACGAATAAAGATGAAATAGTTGGCACAACGCAGAGGAACATAAAACAGCCTCGAATGAAGAGGAGGAGGGGGAAGGGGGGGACAATTAGAAGGGGAGAGGGAAAAACGCCCTACAGAGGTTAACTTATTTGGAAACTGTTTTCTGAATAGCACCGTGGACGTGAGTGACCGGATTTCAGCCCAGCGCGGTTCCTCCACTTTAGGAACTTTCTTGGGACGCGACGTGAGGGTGGGAAAGAGGGAGGGAAGACAACCTTTAGATTTCCCCCAGGTCCTTCTGGGTGGCGCCCTCGGCCTATCACCCAGCTCAAGTCCCCAGCTCCTTGTCTGCCTTCTATTTCGGCGTTTTTGCAGAAGTCCTTTCCCCTTTGCTCCAACTTCGGAGCTGGCAATAGAGAGGACGGGCACTACTGTAGACACAGAGAGGAGTGCCGCCTCCCTGGAGGTGAATCTGAGGGAGAGGGCCTTTCTGCACCGGCGCCCGAGGACCAGGCCTGCGCGGCTCCCGACGGAAGGGTCTCTCCCTGGCAGCGCGCCGCCACACTGGGCGCTGCGCCCCGGCCCCCGCGCTGTGTCCTCCTCTGCCGGTCCTCGCCAGTGCGCCCCGGGTTGCGACTCGCTCCGTGACGGCATAATAAATAATTAGAGGGGTTAAGCGCGTTAGCCACAGCTCATGCTAATGAGCCAGATAAGGGCTCAAGCTAACCCGAAGTGACAGTTTGCATATAGGAGGGAAGAAAAAAAAACACCCTGCTATTTTTCCCTAACATGATTGCTCCTTCTCAAATTCGTATGTCCCCAACTCCCTTCTCCCAAGTCCTTCGGATTTTCGTCCCTTCATATCCCTCCAGCTCCCGCCACACACGGAGCACACACACTGCACACCTTTCGGACCCTCAGTCTACCTCCCTGCCTGCCGCCCCGCGACGTCCCCGCGTCCTCGGGTGCCTACGTGTGACCTGCGGGGACGCCCTGGCCAGTCTCCGCGCCCGGACGGTTCGCGTGCCTTCCTTAGTGGGAAGCGCACTGCGGCTCCCGTTCTCTGGAAACCACTGACACGCAGAGTCCGGGGCCCCTGAGAGCCCCGGCGCCCCTTCGCGCCCTTGGGTGCCCTCTGTGCGCCACAGGCCACGGAGCTGCCCTCTGGGGCGGGCGACGAGCCGAAGCACCGAGACCCAGAAGCTCCAGAAACGCTCCTGCCGCCTCCCGAAAGCAAGGGCAGTTTGCCGAAGTGACTGAGGTCAGTCGTGTGTCCCCATTGTGCGGCCACGTGTCCTGTGTCCATCATCACGTCCCCGAAGTCCGAGCGCAGCCCGACTCCTGGCGGAGCGGCCCGGGAACGCTCCGGCCTGTGACGCAGCCCCGGCGGCGGCGCGCTCTCTCCGCACCTCCCGCAGACCCGCACGACCGCCCCTCCGGCCGGGGACGAAGTGCGCTCGGACCGAGTTCAGAGGCAGCAGCCTGCAGCGCACGCCGACGGCCTGGGAAACTGCGCCCCAGGTCGTCCAGTGAACTCTTTCGTCCTCCACCCCGCCTCACCTTCCCAGACCCGGTCGGCACCGATGTCAGGGGCCAGTGTTTAGGAGAAAGAGTAGGAGGAGGAAGAAAGTGCTCGATAATATAATACATGGATGTTCACTGATATGGAATCTTAAAGAAACAGGAAGAAAACACAAATTAACTGAATTAATATTTGTAAAATGCTTAGCACACAGTAAACACTGTGCGTGTGTACTGAGTACATAAAAGAAGGTATATGCCATCTATCTAAAACAGCGATTTTAACCAGGTGTTCTGCAAGAATTTTAAACACATGCAATACCTGACTATTCAGGGGCATTGATCTTTTTTCCCTTAGATGGTCAAAAACAAACAAACAAACAAACAAACAAGAAAACACGAAAGCCAACACAACAGTAGCCGTCCGGAGGGAATGAATTAAAAATATATCTATATTTTTGTGAGATCTGCCAAAAAAAATTTTTTTTTGGTGTGCTGCAGAATTTTAGTAGTTAATGTGTGCCATGAGATAAAAAAAAAGGTTGAAAGTTGCTGATCTAAGATGTCAGAAAATATCAGTTAGATGTAAAATGATCAAGGTTGATATTCTCATTGAGTCACCAAAAACTTTTGAACATAACCTGAGATAGGACAGTCATTGCCTTAGATAAACTTGCAGTTTAGTAGGCAGAAAAAGAAGTGTCTAAGAGAAGAAGGCCCGTTAACACAGTCTGGGGAGAGTGTGTCGTCCTTCCTCTGCCTTCATTAGTCCTTGGACTTACCCCCTCCCCCTCTCCTCCCCCCCCCCCCCCCCGCATCCGCCAGGCTACCCCAAATAAAAAAATACACAATCTAGATTTTTTAAAAAAGGTAGACTTGTTATGCAAATACAACCTAAGGTCATCTAGCTCCTCTTCCCCAACCAGATGATCATCCTTAAGCTTCTCCTATATGACAATTCAACAGCAAACACTAATGAACACACACACACACACACACACACACACTTTTAACAGCTGTTAGACTAAGGTGCACTGAAAAGGCAGGTCACTTGAAGTTAAGACAGACTCCATGTTCTAGAATTTTCTAGCTATATGTCTCTGAACAATCGGCTCACACTCTCTCAAGCTCTCTGTCTACAAAACGAGGGGCTGAGTAAGATGCTTCCTCTCTAGCTCTGACTATAAAGTCAATACAGACACAACCATATGACCATCTTGTGGCACTGGCTCTCCTCTTTGAGCAAATATCTTCTGTTTTCTGCCCCTCCCGCCCACATCCCCATCAAGGATCTTTAGGGGGTAAATGACTTTATCTACAGCTTCACAAGGTAAACCCGAAGTTGCTAGTGCCAGGATTTTGGCCAAAAGGTAGCATCAGGAGGTCGGCCATGGTTTCAGCCCGTGGGACCAGGTTAAGAGGTGGGCCATTGACTCACTGGAGTTCACGTACGAGCGGAAGAAACTCACTACTTTCTCTAACGGCTTTGCTAGGGAAACAAGATTGCCCAAATTAAAAACTTGTCTGAACAGTTCTGATTTTGAGATTTGGAGGTCAGAAATGCTCAACAATTCTCCTCTGCGGGTCGTGTGAGTCGCTCGCCACCTTCCGGTGGTTCTTCAAACTGCAGCAGGCGTTATGTAAAAATCTAATGCTACCACAAGTTGATTCAACTAATTCTACTCCATATAATTCATTCAACCTCAGAGCACCGTGCTGCATGTATCACATCCCCCAAAGTAACCCAAATTAGAAATATATGAGGTGATTTTTAGTATTCAGATTCTGAAGCTTCATCCCAGACCCACCATATCGAAATCTGGCCAATCTGCCTTTTAAACAAGCTCTAGAGTAGTCCTCCTTTTTGTCCACTGGAATTAAAGAACTAGTACTCAGAGGTACTGTATTTGGGGTGATAAGATCTGTGAAGAAGAAATTACACAGACCTATAAATAACAAATGTTTTCTGATACAGAAGTTACACTAGTACTGTAAATATACTTTTTTAAGATAAAGGGATGTCCTGATAGCCTCAAAAGAGAGCAAAGGGAATAGGTGAGTTATGACAGAGCTGGTCTTTGAAGGTGGATGGTTAGAAATTTGTAGTAAAAAGAAAAGGGAAATGGGAACAACTCAGCTGGAATTACATCTTGAGCTTTTTCTGTACCCAGAACAGCCCCATCTTGGAAAATTTAACTTTCTATCCTCCATTGTGATTCCTTTTCATTTTCACTTCTTCTGTACCTCTCTTTAACTTCCTTTCCCAAGTCCCATTTCTTTCTGACCTGATCTCTCCCTAAAATGCAGTCTGAAACCTGTGACTGATTATTTCATAAACCTATAATCTATAAACTACTTTCCTTCTCATCCTAAAAAAACAGGCAACTAATTCTTTGGTCTAATGACAACCTTCACTCAAATGTTTAACACCCCCATCACACACACACACACACACACACACACACACACACGTATCTCCGAGGGTGTTCTGGTCAGTTAACAGTTGATTTGTAGACTGTGTTGATTATATTGACTTCCCCAATGTGGGCTGGCCTCATTCAATCCATTGAGGGTCAGAATAGATCCAAAAAGATGAGTAAGAGAGAATTCATACACTCTTTCTCTCTGTCTGATTGTCTTCAAGCTGGGACATTGGTCTGCTCTTATCTTCAGACTTAGACTCAGACTGGAACTACACCATTCACTCTCTGGGGTCACCAGCTTGCTGACTGAAGATTTTGGGACTTTTCAGTTGTTGTAACCACTTGAGCCAATTCTTTTTTTTTTTTTTTTTTTTTCTGAAGCTGGAAACGGGGAGGCAGTCAGACAGACTCCCACATGTGCCCGACCGGGATCCACCTGGCACGCCCACCAGGGGGCGATGTTCTGCCCATCTGGGGCGTGGCTCTGCCTCAATTAGAGCCACTCTAGCGCCTGGGGCAGAGGCCACAGAGCCATCCCCAGCGCCCGGGCCATCTTTTGCTCCAATGGAGCCTCGGCTGCGGGAGGGGAAGAGAGAGACAGAGAAGAAGGAGAGGGGGAGGGGTGGAGAAGCAGATGGGCGCCTCTCCAGTGTGCCCTGGCCGGGAATCGAACCTAGGACTTCCGCACGCCAGGCCGACGCTCTACCACCGAGCCAACTGGCCAGGGCCACCAATTCTTATAGTTTCACAATAGATAGATAAGTAAGAAAGTAGGTAGATAGAAAGATAGATATAGATAGATAGATAGATAGATAGATAGACAGATAGATAGATAGATAAAGTTATCTCCTATTGACTCTGTGTCTTTGAAGAATCCAGACTAATACATTCATCAATGACTCTGTTTTGTTACAAGTGACAGCTCCGTTAGGTCCTGCCTTATTGGTTGCCACAATGGCTTTGACAGTGCTGTCTGTGCATCTCTTCCTGATGCTCCCTTCTCCACTGGCTACCATGATTCTTATCCCTAAGATAATTCTCAGTATTAGTTTTTAGTTTCCCATTTCCTGCAAAAAGTCACCCATGACACATATCTTTAGACTTTAGTTTCTAATTTTTTTGCTAGTGATTCTCAAATTCTTATTTCTAGTCTGGACCTCTACTTGGAAACTCAAAGTGTGTGATCAGTATCCTTACTGGGGTGTTGCATTGGTGTAGTAAGTGTGACATGTTTGAAACTGGGCTCATTTGTTTTGACTCCCTCAACCCCTCAACTCTTTACCTCCTTTGTGTTTGGCATCATCCACCTACATTCTCAAAACAAAATCCTGGGACTTATCTTACACTCTCTCTGTCTCTCATACCTCTTCACAATCAAGTCTTAATATATACGTAATACACACATATTTAGATATGTATAATATGTATGTGTAAATCATTTCCCTCCTGCCTATTGTTCATATCATTGTCCTGTTTTAATAGTCTCCCACCTGATCCTCCTGCTTCAAGTTTCATCTCTCTCAAATATTTTCTCCTCATGCCTCCAGAATTATCTAGCCAGATGACATGCTCAATATAAGAGATATCAAAGTATGAAGAAATTGTGCTTTACATTACAGCCCAGGCAAAGCGATCTTTTCAAAATGTGACATACCCTATTGCTATTCTATTAAAAATCTTTCAGTGGCCTTTCATTTTTTTAGGATAATAATCCACTGCCCTTGAAGTCTCATAATAGTAGTGATTCTGTTTTGCCTCATTTTGCATGCCCAGCATTTAGCGTGGTGTCTGGAACAAGGCAGGTGCTCAATAAACACTTGTTGATGAAGTAGATAGACTTGGTGGAACCAAAGCTGCTTTGATGGTGTAAGATGTATGTATCTGTGATATAGAAAGTGGCATGCAGAAAGCTTTTAATGAAGAATTTAAAAAAATAGAAAAGGCCCTGGCCTGTTGGCTCAGCAGTAGAGCATTGGCCCGGTGTGTGGAAGTCTTAGGTTTGATTCTTGACCAGGGTACACAGGAGAAACGCCCATCTGCTTCTCCACCTTTCTCCCTCTACTTTCTCTCTATATCTCTCTCTCTTTCCCTCCCACAGCCAAGGCTTCATTTGAGCAACGTTGGCCTGGGTGCTGAGGATGGCTCCATAGCCTCCACCTCAGGTGCTAGAATGGCTCCAATTGCAGCAGAGCAATGCCCCAGAGGGGCCGAGCATCGCCCCCTGGTGGGCATGCTGGGTGGATCTAGGTCAGGTGCATGCGGGAGTCTGTCTGTCTGCCTCCCCCCTGCTTCTCACTTCTAAAAAATACAAAAAACAATTAGAAAAGCTATCCATCTCTCAGGGTATGTCTCCCTGATTTACCACCTGGCATTGACTGTTCAAGATCAGTGATCTTTATGTGTATCTTCCTTACCTTGAGGTCTTCTCTCTAAGGAACACACAGAGCCTGGTATACAGCAGTATACAACAGGTACTTAATATTAATTCTAGCTGATACTGATGGTGTCATACAATAAGTGTTATTAACTTGTCAGAACTCTCCATGTGTGTTTTTACAATTGTGTGAGAAGAAGCACAATGGGAGGAACAGGGGCCATGTGCTAGTGAGTGCTAAGGGGCACTTTGATGGATGCCTTTGGTCCTTCAAGGGCAGGGATTGAGCTAGCTCTGAGAATGGCCCTGTCTCCATCTATTCCATAGCTTATGAGTCATCTTTGACCTGTTTCTCCCCTCACCCACCATATAGAAACCAATTCCTTTTTACAACCTCAACAAGTAGTGACTGCAGCCACCTAGATGACTAATGACTGTAGAACCTAGCTTTCAAATGCTCAAACCTGCCAAAGCTCTGCAGGATCCAGGGGCCTCCGAGTAAACACGGGTATTCGCACCACCGTCTCCTTCAGGAGAAAGCTCTGTTCTCTCTCAAGAGCCAGAGGGAAAGGATGATGGGTATTTTTCCCAGCCCTAACATCCCTATCCCAAATCTTTGCCTCTGCTCCCACAAGACCACACTATTTCAGATTTCTCATTCATTCAAAGGGAATACTAAAACTATATCTCATTAAAATGTATGAAAGATTAAATAAGACAACTTCTGAAATATACCTGGTACTCAATAAATATTTGAGTGCTGAATAAATATTCTTTTTTCTTCCCAGAGAGAATGAGATGGAGAAAATAAGGCTGAGGAATAGTCCATTTGTGTCTAATAGAACTCCAGCATGGCTTTGTGCAAATTCTCCGGCAAGGTTTTTTTTCAGTGCTCCTTTCTTGCATAGTTTAAATGGAAAAGTAAAAGATGACAAAAGATAATCATTCTAATCCCACTGTCTAGAGAACATGCCTCTTTCTCCTTCTTTGTTATTGTTGTATGCCTCTTGACATATTTGCACAATGGGAAATACAAGATTTTACATATTACTTTTCTTTACTAGTTTAATTGTGTGCACTTAAGATATGATTACTTTCTGTGACTTAAAAATAACTTTTCCATCTGCATCTATTATGTGAATGAACTGTAATTTAATTATTCACCTATTGCTGAAGATTTTATTTTTGTCTAAACTTTTTTGAATAATGTTGTCCTGAACACTTTTGTGCATATTTTTCTACATTTATGATTAAAGTAATATGAATTGAGTACTTACTATAAATGCATGAACTTAGTTATATATTTCAGGAAATATCTCAAATTGTTTGAAAGCTATAGGTTTAGTTGCTACTCTAACAGTATGTTAAGTATGTTAATTTCTCACACAGGTTGTTTATAAAGGGACAAGGATAAGATGTTCATATCAGCACTGTTTGCAGGTGGTGAAAAGTTAGAGGCAGCCTAGGTATCCATGACTAGGGAATGGAGACTTCAAATTATTGGATACACACTACGGAATACTCTCCATCAGTAAAAAAAAGCAAAGAACTAGTTGTATAGTTAGAAGCATGTCAAGACTCTAAGAACAAGGTTGAAAGAAAAAAGTTAGAAATTGTGAAATCTATAGTAGCTCTATATAATAAATCTGTACTACAACACTATTTATCCAGGAAAAATACATACGTGCACCAAGATGTCCATGCATTTTAAATACCCGAGGCTAGCCTGGCCTGTGCTGGTACAGTGGATAGAGCGTTGACCTGCAATGTTGAGGTTGTCTGTTGGAAACCCTAGGTTTGCCCGGTCAAGGCACAAAGGAGAAGCAACTACTATGAGTTGATGCTTCTTGCTCTCCCCCCTTCTTTCTCTCTCTCTCTCCCCTCTAATATCAATAAATAAAATCTTTTTTAAAAATCCAAGACTGAATAGTAAATATATTAGGGACGTTATCTCTGGTGGAAGGGAATGGGAGCAAGAAATGAAGATAAAAGAGAATAAATAAATGAAACAAGCGCAGGCCCTTGGAGATTTTATGTGCCACGCGCTCATAGGTTATGATTAACTCAACCCTCTACATATAAGGTTAAATGAAATGGACTGATAACCAGCAGTGGTTGGGAAATCTTCAGCTTCCCAATGAGTGAAGGTCAGCTTCAAGTTTATCAGGTTCACAACTGCACATCTTGCGACATAGTGTCCACCTTTTGTGGCCATTGACGTTATCTCAGTAGCTTCCGGGCTGAACTCTTGAAAGTTCCTTCGCAACTTACACTGTCAGTACAATTTTCTTAGGACCCAGCACCACCCTCATCAGTAATAACTATTCATGGTATTTCATCCAAATTAAATAATAAGAGACTGAAAATCATCTACAAAATTCATATTACAAACAATCTCAGGGGAGTGTTTATTTTAGTGTATAAATACATATAAATATATTCCTTTTTAAAAAAAAACCAGAATGAAACATTTAGAAAGAAGCTGTTAGTGTCTTTCTTTGAGGTAGCGGACAACTAAGCATATTTTTTCATGTGAAATAGGATTAAAAATTTCATTTTTAGGCCCTGGCCAGTTGGCTCAGCGGTGGAGCGTCGGCCAGGCGTGCGGGAGTCCCGGGTTTGATTCCCGGCCAGGGCACACAGGAGAGGCGCCTATTTGCTTCTCCACCCTACCCCTGTTCTTCCTCTCTGTCTCTCTCTTCCCCTCCTGCAGCGAGGCTCATTGGAGCAGGGATGGCCCGGGCGCTGGGGATGGCTCTGTGTCCTCTGCCCCAGGCGCTGGAGTGGCTTTGGACGCAACGGAGCGACGCCCCAGAGGGGCAGAGCATCGCCCCCTGGTGGGCGTGCCGGGTGGATCCCTGTCGGGCGCATGTGGGAGTCTGTCTGACTGCCTCCCTGTTTCCAGCTTCGGAAGAATGAAAAAAAAATTTCATTTTTAGCTGGTATGAAGAGAAAAAAGTGACATTATTTTGTCCTTTAAAAAGATAACTATTTCAAAAAGGAAAGAACGAGTATTTAAGAGCCAAAACTTGGAACAAAGTGAAATGTGGTGTGACTCTGGATTGCTTATTTATACTTTGTGGGCCTCAGTTTCCTTATCTATAAAGTGGAGATGCATAGTTCTTAGGATTATTGAGCAGGAAAAATGCAATCATGCTTATGGAGAGCTTGGCACAGTGTCTAACATACAGTGTGCTGGAAAATAAGTAGCTGTGTTTGCTTGCTATCTCATTGCACACTTTTTGTATTGCTGCTGGCCACATGCATTTCTTTCCTTAGTATAACAGCAGCATCAAGGGAAGAAATGGTGTTTGTAAGGCAATGCTGGGGTTGACAAAATCTCTTCATTTTGTACTTACCACACTAGAAAAATACTGGAATCAGAGAGAGAATACAGATTATCCTGAGTGTGGAAGTCAAGGTCTTGCCCTTCATGCTCAACAACACTGAGCATCCAATTTACTGTAAGAAATATGTATTAATCAGACACCAAGGACTCTTGGATGGAAATGATACTTCATCATGTCTGTATTCTTAGCAGGCAGTAGAAAACCTACACATTAGAGAGGCCCAAGAAATTCTAAACAACAACCCGTAAAAACACCATTTTAAAGACAAAAAAAACTGAGGCATGGACTTGACTAGAGCTACATGGTTAATTAGTGGTGAAATTCATTTGGTTTGAATCTCAAATCTGATATTTGTTTTCCCTTTTTTTGGCAGACCTTGGTCATTCTGTCAAAGAATTATGGGAGGGGAAAGGGTGGATTTTTAGCAACCTCTATTATTGGCTTGTTTTCGCTCAGTACTTTACCCCCTCCTGGGTAAATATTAGACAGCCACTCAAAACCTTGATGTCCCTGATTTTTATATCCATCCTAAACCTCTGACTTTGCAGTGTTTTCTTATATATATATTTTCTTTTATTGTGTGCTCACCACCCCAAGTCAAGTCTCCTTCCTCACCATTTATCCCCCCATACCCTCTTCTAGGTCCCCACTCCCCTTCCCCTCTGGTCAGCACCATGCTGTTGTCTGTGTCACTTCTTTTTCTTTTCTTTGTGCTTTAATCTCTTCACCTTTTCACTCAACCCCACAACTCCATCCCCTCTGACAGCTGTCAGCCTGTTCTCTGTATCTGTGAGTCTGTTTCTATTTTGTTTGTTAGTTCATTTTGTTCATTAGATTCCACATATGGATAAAATCTTATGGCACTTGTCCTCTGGCTGGCTTATTTCACTTAGCAGTATGGAGTTACCTCAAAAAATTAAAAATAGAACTGCGTTAGGACCCACCAATTCCGCTTCTGGGCATACATCTGAAGAAACTCAAAACATTTATTTGAAAGAATATATACACCCCTATGTTTACTGCAGCGTTATTTACAATAGCCAAGATTTGGCAGCAGCCCAAGCGTCCACCAGTAGATGAGTGGATAACAATGTTGCTGAGCATACATACAATGGAATACCATTTGACCACGAAAAAGGAGGAAATCTTCCCCTTTGTGTCAGCATGGATGAACCTGATCAGCATTATGCTCAGTGACATACTTTTCAACAACATCTTATATTTACTAAATGTTTAACTGTATGGCAAGAACTGTACTGATTGTTTAATGCATTCCCTCACTAATCTTTTTTATTGATATTCTTAAAACACCCTGCCTGCCCCTCAGAGTGCTCCCAGCAGTCAGGTGAAGAGCTGCAGGGCACGTGGCTGGGTTTCAGTCCGGGGCTCCCTCTCTTACCTCTGCTCTTCAGCACCTACGTTCAGTCTTCACAGCGTCACATTGTATGCACTTTTATGAAATCAAAGCCCAGAAAGGCAGTTTCTTAGTGCTTCATCAAAAGGATACACACACAAAACTCTAAATTAAGGATTCTGGCTCCGCTTCTGTGGGCGGAGGGGGTGCTGGGAGAGAAAGGATTATTTCGTATCACCAGGAGGTCACAGGTTTACTCGAGTGCAGAGAAGCTGCTTCCTACGCTTCTGAGAATCCTGGAACCGCCACATCTGTCTCAGCACCAGCCCACAGGTGCCCGGCGCTGGGGAGGCTGCTTCCTCCACGGAGGGCAAGGGCGGCCCCCCAAGCCTGGCCTCCCGGGCTCCGCCACACCCTCCCCGCCCCTGGCGGCGACCTGCTCTCCCTGCGTTAGAACAACGCCCACAGGGGGCGTTGCTGTGGCCCGGGACGCGGCAGGAGACACCTTTGCCACCTGTCCTCTCCTCCCTAAGGGCAAGTTAAAAACCTCAGCACCACGTGCTGCTGACAGACCTGCCTGTGACTGAGAGCCTACAGCTAGAGACCTCACTCGCGGGGAGCCAGCATGTCGGCTGTGGTCCTGCCGAGCCGGGGTTTGACCAGGAAACTCTCCGACTTTAATCTGGTGAGCCAGCTGCGCAGGGAGGGGAGTTTGACCCCGAGTGGAGAGAGGTCCGAGGGATGTTGGTGTTTCCTACTTCCAAAAGTTCACCATGAGGTCTGAATCCACTTGAAGATGTGAAATTGTCCGGGAAGTCATCAGATAACACAGGTCCTCAACACCGTGTCCGGGAAGGACATGGGTCCTGTCTTGCTTTAGGAATCGAGGATCTGCCTTCTAGGGCTGACACCAGATAGCTGTGTGTCACCTTTTGTTGCCTGCTTTCTCATCTAGACATTGAAGGGGCTGGTCCTTAACGATCTGGAATGGGAGATGGGGATCCTTCTAGATCTGCTCTTCCGTGGTCTTCATAAAATGCTCTCAGCCATGTATTGAAATGACAAAATTGTGAGAAATTGCATCCTCTTTTTACCTTTGGCATGAAGAAAGTCTCAGATTCATTCAGAGCCGGGGAAGGAGAAAATTAAAGAGAGGAAAATGAACAAGAGTTAGCCTTAGATTTGGACTCTGAGAGAACCCTAAATGTAACTTGGGGGTAATGCCTAGGGTGTGTACCGTTCTCTGGGATTTGTCTCCTTTCCCTAGAGGTGAACAATTGCAGAGTACATTCTTTAATTGACTTACCACACTCCTGGGCTCTACCGTTCAAAACTAAAGCCCAGCGCAAGGAGATACCGTGTGTGACTCTGCAGGCCCCTGTCGTCTGTAGGATGAGGGAGAACCATACAGAAATCAGGAAGGCTGGAGAGAATGTGTTCATATTACTAGAGAAATTGCAGAACTTTGAACTGAAAAATTTTTTTTAACCCTTTGGAAGGTTGTTTTTAAAAATGGTATGTGATGCTTGGGAGACCGGAGAACTTGGGATTGAGGAGGGGTGGTGTGAGTGTCAGACCCCAGAACAGACTCTGACATTGTCATCATTTAGTTTCTGTGTTGCTGGCCATGGGGCCCTCTCACCAAGGGAGTAAGCTAGGGGCAGCGATCTGATTAGGGAGCCATGGAGCATAAATCTTTATTTATAAAGCACTTAGAAGAAGATTGAGGGCCACAAATTGTCACTCTTGATGACTAGAGGTAAAGAGCAAGGTTGATGGCATACCCTGCAACTTCCTGTGTGTGGAAAGCAGGGCGTTTAACTTGGCAGCGCCTCAGCTTTATTCATTAGAAAAATTGAAATTAAAAATACCTACATCCTAGGATTGGTATGAGAACGACATGAAATAATGCCTACAGATCTCTTAGAGCTATTCCTGGAGCATAGGGAAATGCCAGTAGCTGGAATTGAGTTATTTGCTCAGCAAAATGTGTCTGGAACATTGGCAGGAGGCACAAGCACTGAGTCAGGCCCAGTGACTGCTGTCGCTTCGTTATGGAACCAGGTTGGGCCTGAAGTCAGGAGACTTGACACTCAGTTTTGGGTTACTCGAGCTATGTATTGGGAAAGCAACCTTCCTGGGGTGAGGAGAGGCTCCACTTGGTATCTGTTAAAGTGTGCGGTGCGGGAGGGTTTGAGCTAAAATAAACTTAAGGATCCCGTCCAGCTCTGACAGTCTGCAGAAGGGACATGGTTTATGCCTTTGCGAAGCTCCCAGCTCAGATGAAGAGCACACATGGGGAGAGATTCTGATGCAGGCTGGAAGGCGAGTGCTGTGCATGTGCAACAAGCACAACAATCCTGCAAGGCATGTGGACTCGTTGGTTCACCCAGGAAAGACTTATTGAACGCCTACCATGTATCAGACACAGCAGAGTTTCTGCCCTGGAGAAACATACATTCTACTGTAGGTGACAGACAATAAAACAAATTAGCCAAATGAGCATATAATTTCATGTAGAGAGAAGTGTTGTAAAGAAACCAGAGCAGTGGATGGAAATAGAAGATCAGGGGAACTCAGAAATCACAGCTGTGAATGGCAAAGGCAGGGTTCCAAACCAAATCTGCCTCTGACCTCCGGCAGACTCCTCTACCTCACTGCTTTCTCCTGTGGATAATCGCTGTAATACAGAAGTATAGTGTGTCCATGGTGGGATGTTTGCATCTTGCTTTCAGTTGTCTTACACTGTAGATATTTGTATTTAACCACACAGGCAAATATACACTTCCTACTATGTCTTCCCTCCCACCCCCCAAAAAGTGCTAAGATTGAAATGCAGTGCTCTCGGAATATCTTTGCTAAAGAGTATCATTGCTTGTAATTTAGAAAAGAGCTCTTTTCCCAAGATAATGAATGTATTTGTTAGAAGCAACCAAACACAATACATTTCTATTGTTAAATGTATTACTCAATGATCAAAATACTTTTCTTCCTGGTTCCTAGTTAAGTTCTTTCTCCCTGCCCTATTTCCTCCTTCTTAGTTTCTGAGTGACTCTCCTCTGTCTTTACCCATCCTGGAGGTACCTGTGTTTCTAAGTCAACTCACATGTGTATTGAAAACAAATAAGGAACAAATTATGAGCCAATGAAAACATATTCTGGAAGGGAATTTGCACACACTGGGTCAATATAGTAATGTTGAAATCAGTGTCCACTCAAGGCCACACCATTTCACAAACTTTTATGAGCTTCCTTTGATTTAAAGGCTCTCAGGCTTTGCAAAGGGGAACTGTAGTTCAGGTTGATTCTGCCAATGTGACACAGAATCAGTACTTTGGAATTGCTGGAACCAAGTTCCAGTCTAGACTGAGCCTTATGACCTGGGTGTCCTTGGACTTAACCTGACTGAGTCTATTTCCTCATTTGCAAAACTACAGCACCCTCTTCGTGGGGCTATGCTAGACATGCTAACTCTTAGAACAGTGCTAGATGCTGCCAATGATGATGTTTAATAACTGTGAAATGTACCAAGTATGACTTCTGACACATAGTGAGTACTCAGTTAATGGCAAATGCTATTATTAATATTACTAACACTAAAGAGTTAGTGACTTATCATACAGTAATGTGAATTTATAAACATATTTGAGAAAAGTCAGTTAAAAAATAGACTGTACATTTTTGTGGGTGGTTTTAAAATATTCCATGGTTAAAAATCATCAGGGATGCTTTTTAAAATGCAGATTCTAAGGTCCTCCCTCAGATCATCTGATTTGATTGGTTTGGGAGGAGCCCAGGAATCTGCATTTGAAAAGGACTCACCAAGTGATTTTGAAGTAGAGATCCAAAACACGCACTGAGGAACCCTGAGTTAGAAAGTGTGCATGGAGAATGGAGAAAGTAAAAGGCCAGCCGCGTGGGTAAGGAGTGGTCCTGACTTACTGGTGATGAGACCAGAGAAAAGCCCTCACTTTGCACGAAACCTACCCCTGAGTATGGACCTTATGTGCATTGCAGAGGGAATTGTATAGAATGACTGATATTTAGGAGCCTGAGTTCCTGACCTACACCACTACCTGTGCCACCTCTGGCAAGTCACTTTCTTGGGCTAATAGTGTCTCCATCTGAAAAATGAGGGTTTGAACTAGATGAACTCTAAATCCAAGTCTAGCTCTGTGAGTAAATTATTGTCAAGTTCCATGTGGGCATCAGAAGCCAAAGGAATGCAGACACAAAAGAGGGTTTGTTTCTGAGAGAATGAAAATCCAAGAGGGCTTTTTGAGGAAGGGTGAGCTATTTGAAAGAGGGAGAGAGAGGGGTGCCTTGCATTTAGTCCAGTGAGAAGTTGAAAGGGCAAGAGACCAATTAACTGGGGTAGAGGTTCCTGTGGGTGGGCCTCAGGAGACTCTTGAATATCAGAAGGAGGTATTTGATCCTCCTGGCCATGGGAGCCTCTGAAAAACTCTGAGTAGAAAGACATGAGGGTCACTAAGAGCTGGATTAGTGTGGTGGTAGTAGGAAGAAAAGCAGGACCTGACCCTGCTAGCCATGTCTGCAGAGGGTAAAATTGGACTCGGCGATTGGCTGGCCATGCACAGAAATGGGGAGTGGCGATGGAGTTTTGAGCATGATGCTTTCATGTCTGAATTGAGAGATGACACCTGTGGAGATGTATCTGGAATAATTTACTTTTCTTGGAGGCCAACAGGATGAGAGAATGTTGCCAAGGGAATTAGAAACAGGGAAATCCTTTGTCATTTAAAGGAAACCAGAAAAGGCTAAGGGCTCAGTGTTCTCTAGTAGGAAGAAGAAGTCTGATGTCAGAAACTCATCTGCATAACTTTGACAGGGTTTAAAAGAGGGAGAAGGCAGGGTAGAGTCTGCAAGCAGTCCTGATTCATAGACAGTATTCTGGGACCAAATGGCCAGGGTTTCTGTTCTGGTTCCTCTGCGGAACTATGGGTGAGTTACTTAACTTCACTAAGGCTTAATATTGTCATTTGTAAAACGAGGCACTTGAAAAGGAATAAAACCTACTTCTTAGATTGTTACAAAAATTAAATAAATTAAGGTGACCAATCGTCCTCCTTTAGGGAGGACAGTCTTTCTTTTGTAAGTTCTGTCCTCCCTCGGAAAGTGTCCTCCTACATGTCCTCCTTTTTGATATTGGAAGACTAATCTGTAAATGTCCATATTCGATCAATGCAGAGTTGATCCATTGTGTGTGATGTGATGTATTTGTATCAAAATGAGTACCTTTTTTCTTACAATTCTTATTAAAAATTAATAGGCATGTAAACATAATTACAATACAAAAATATTACAAATGTTTTTATTATGCATTTGTCATATTATAGTGTATTATTGTTGCAATGAATAAAATGTTTCTTTTATTTACCTCCTTTTCATTGTAAAAAAGTTGGTTACCTTGAATAAGTGCATTCAAATCAAGTACTTATAATGCCTGCAACATTATAGGCTCCTAATAAACGATGGATTAAAAGTTTTTTTAGAAAGATTATATCATGGCCCACATAGGGATATATAACAGTTCAGCCTTCTAATTTATTTGAATCTCCTCTA